>NC_092874.1:429424021-429724021 GCF_028372415.1 Notamacropus eugenii
GTATCATTTTCCTGTTTTATCATATTAGCCAATCTGATAGGTGTGATGTAGTACCTCAGAATTGTTTTGGTTTACATCTCTCTAATCAATAGTGATTTAGAGCATTTTTTCATATGACTAGATAGCTTTAATTTCTTCCCCTGAAAACTGCCTGTTCATATCCTTTGACCATTTATCCTGTCATATCTACCTTTTCCAGAATTCTGTTCACCTCTTTAACTTCCTTCTTGTTTATTTTGAGGTTAGATTTATCAAGTCCAGAGAGGGGGAGGTTGAGGTCATCCACTAGTATAGCTTTGCTCTCTGTTTCTTCCTGTGACTTCTGTAGCTTCTTCTCTAAGAATCTGGATGCTATACCACTTAGTGCATATGTGTTTAGTAACGATATTACTTCATTGTCTGTGGTGCCTTTTAGCAGGACATAGTTTCCTTCCTTATCTCTTTTGATTAGATATATTTTTGCTTTTACTTTGTCTGAGATTAGGATTGCTACCTCTGCTCTTTTTACTTCAGCTGAAGCATAATATATTCTACTCCAGCCTTTTATCTTTACCCTCTGTGTATCCCCTTGTTTCAAATGTGTTCCTTGTAAAAAATATATTGTAGGATTATGGTTTTTAATCCTTTCTGCTATCCACCTCCATTTTATGGGAGAGTTTATGCCATTCACATTCACCGTTATGATTACTATCTGTGTTTTCCTCTCTATCCTATTCCCCCCCTACTGTTTTTGCTTTTATTTCTCCCTTCTCTTTCTCAAAATAGTTTACTTTTGTCCTCTGCCTCCCTCATTCTTCCCTCTCTTCTGTCGTCCCCTCTCCCTTTTCTTTCCCTTTTCCCTTACCACTTCTTCCTTCCCTTCAAACCACCCATTCCTTTTCTTTCCCCTTTTCCCCTCCTACTGCCTGTAGGGCAAGTTAGATTTCTATACTTAACTTAGTATGTTATTCCCTCCTTGAACCAAATCCAATGAGAGTAATGCTCAAACAATGCTCATCCCCCTCCTTTCTTTCCCTTTACTATACTATATTTTTGTGCCTCTTCATGTGATGTAATTTACCCTTTTCTGCCTCCTCCTTTCCTATTCTCCCTTGGCACCCCTTCATTAGGTTTTTTTTATCATCACATTAGCTAATTTATACTCACATGCTGTATCTATCTATATCCCTTTTAAATGTTGTAATAAATATACAGTTCTCAAGATTAACAAGTATCATCTTCCCATAGAGGGATGTATACAGTTTGCCTATATTGAATAAAAAGGTTTTTTTTCTTTTTTTTTCCGTTTGCCTTGCCTTTCTTGAATCTTATATTTGAAGATTAAATTTTCTGTTCAACTCAGGCTCATCAGAAAGGCCTGGAAATCCCTTATTTCATTGAATGTCCATCTCCTTGCCTGAAAGATTATGCTCAGCTTTGCTGGGTAAATTGATCCTTGGTTGTAGTCCAAGCACCTTTGCCTTACAGAATTTCATATTGAAATCCCTCTGATCTTTTAATGTAGAAGCTGCAAGGTCCTGTGTGATCCTGACTGTAGTTTCTCAATATTTGAATTGCTTCTTTCTGGCTGCTTGCAGTATTTTCTCCTTGACCTGATAATTCTGGAATTTGGCAATAATATTTTTGAATTTGGGATCTCTTTCCGTAGGTGATTGATGAATTCTTTCAATGACTATTTTGCCCTCTGGATCTAGGACCTCAGGGCAGTTTTTCTTGATGATTTCTTGGAATATACTGTCAAGGTTTTTTGTTTTTTGTTTTTTAATCATGGCTTTCTGTTAGACCAATAATTCTTAGATTTTTCTCTCCTGGATCTGTTTTCCAGGTCAGTTGTTTTCCAATGAGATATTTTACGTTTTTTTCTATTTTTTCATTCTTTAGATTTTGTTTGACTGATTCTTGATGCCTCATAGAGTCATTAGTTTCTACTTGCCCAGTTCTGATTTCTAATGAATTGTTCTCTTTGGTTAGCTTTTGTATCACCTTTTCCATTTGTCCAATTTTTCCTTTTAAGGAGTTATTTTCTCCTGTTAGGTTTTGTATTTCCTTATCCATTTGGCCAATTTTACTTTTTAAGGAGATGATTGTATTTTTAAAGTGGTTGGTTAATTTTTCTTCTGCATCTCTAATTTGGCTTTTAAAGTCTTTCTTGAGCTCTTCCGAGAATGCTCTTTGGGCTAGAGATCAGTTCATATTCCCTTTTGAGGTTTCAGATATGGGTATAATATCAATGCAGTCCTCTTCTGGATTCATATTTTGATCTTCTCTATCCCCGTAATAAAATTCAATAGCGTTTGCTTTTTCTAATGAACTTCTTGCTCATGGTGATTGCCTTTTTACTGGCTTTCAAAATGGATCTCTGCTTCTGGAACACAGAGGGCTCTGTCCCATGTTTCTTGCGCTGGGAGTTATGGATGTAGTTACTGGCTTTGTGTGCTGTGACCTCTGGTTCTGTCAACTAGAAGCTATATAATGTTGCAGCTTATCTGGTGCTGAGCTGGCTGGTGTGTGCCAAGGTGAAGTCTATCTGAGTTCCCCTAGGTTACACTGAAGCTCATGGCATGAGGTGAGGTCTGACCACTGGAGGTGTCCTCCTTCCCTAGGGCTATGCTAAAGCATGGGCAGGCTTGGTGGCTGGTGAACCCTGTCTGTGCTGGTATCTGCCAAATTTCCCTGGCTGGCTAAGGCATGCCTAGGGTCCTGGTATTGGTGCTTACTGACTCCACTCCACTGTGACTCAGGATTTCGTACTGGTCCACTGAGGTGAGACTTGCTGGGACACTTCCAGTCCTACACTGGCCCTCTTCAGCCGCAGCAAGAGGGATCCTTCCCGTTGATCTCCATAGCCTCCCGAACTAAAAGACTGCTGTTCCCCTTCTGCTGGCTCCACTATTCCAGGATTTTTCCTGGGGCAATATTCTCTGGGTTTTTCAAGGTCAACAAGGGGAGGGTGAGAGCACTTACAGTTTACTCTGTCATCTTGGCTCCCAGAAGCCTCTTTTCCCCTCTTGCAACAAATAGTTGGCCATGTCCAGAAAGTATCTCCATCTGCCCCCTAAGTCCATCACCTCTCTGTTGGTAGATGGGTATGCTTCATCATGGATTCTCTGGAATCAAGGTTGCTCATTTTTTGAGAAGCTAGGGTCTCATTTGTTGGAAACTATCAGTTAGGAAATCACAGGTTAGAATTCCAGCTCAGATAGACTAACTTCATGACCATGGATAGGTAAGTCAGTTAACAATTCTAAGTTTCTGTTTCCCAATCTCAAAATGGTAATAACTCAGTAAATATTAAGTGTCTACTGTGTGCAAAGCTTGTCTTACCTGTAGTGGAAAGAACGCTGGGCTTTGAGTTAGGAAGACCTGGGTTCAAATTCTGTTTCTGGCTCTTTCTGCAGTTAGGTGGTACAGTGAATAAAGCCTAGGACCTGGAGTCTGGAAGACTTGAGTTCAAATCCAGCCCCAGATGCTTACCACTATGACTCTGGGCAAGTCATTTAATGTCTTTCTGCCTCCATTCCTCATCTAAAAAATGGGGGTAATAATAGCACCTACCTCACAAGAGTTGTGAGAATCAAATGAGATAACTTTCGTAAAATGCTTAGCACAGTGTTTCACACATGTAAACACTGTATAAATGCTCCTTTCTTCCTTCCTTCCTTCCTTGCATCAAGATCCTGGACCAGTCACTTAACAGCTTTATGCCTCAGTTTCCCCCCCTGCAAAATGAGATGGAGAGGGAGTAGACTTTTTGGCTTCCAATCTCTAATTCTATGCTCTTAGCAGTGATTCTGTGTTAGTAAAACAGAAAGTGACTAACTATCTCATTGGACTGTTTTTAGAAAAATATGATTTATAAAATTAAAGAAATAAGAGTTTGTAGGTGAGGATTGAAGCCATGTTTTCTGAATCCAGTTCTAGGGTTCTTTTCACTGCTCCATTGACCTGGTGCTTACTGGGTACAAAGCCCTGAGCCTTCCATGCTGTGGAAACCATAGTGTTAGTAGTCAGTCATGTTCATGGAGGGCTTTATAACTTACAGACCACCTTCCTCGCAAGTATTTTGTGAAGTTGGTAGTGCAAGTATTGTGAGGCAGTGTGCATGACCTGAGGGCCAGTTGGGGTCTTGGACTTGACATCAGGAAGATCTGAGTCCAATCTCACCTCTGATACTAGCTCTGTATTCATGGACAAGTCACTTAACTTGTCTAAGACTCAATTTGCTCACCTGGAAAATGGGGTCTTGGTGTGGCTCCAAAGAAATAATGTATGAAAACTGTAAGTCCTGCATTGGTGTCAGTTATCATATAGCTATAGAAACAGACTCAAGAGAGATGGATTGCTCAGATTGAGTAAGGCATCATCATGGCCCTTATTATCATAGGGATGATAAAATTGGCATGTAATGCCAGGGGATGGAAAAAGTGCTGGCTTTAGAGTCAAAGGTCCTGAGTTCAAATCCCAGCTCTCTTTACTACTATGTGATATTGAACACGTTTCTTCACCTTTTTGTGACTCAGTTTCCTCCTCTGTAAAATGAGGTTAGACTAAGTGATGGTTGAGGTCCCTTCCAGCTCTAAATCTATCATCTGTAGTCTGAGCTAGGTCCTTGGGATAGCTAAAAAGCTAATAGTGGAATCCCACTGGGAATGCTTTCCCTCAGGCGTTGTGTAGGAGATCAAAGTCCTGGGCTGCTTTCTTCTATTGTCCTGTGCTAAGACTAAGGGAATTTCTTTCTCTTGATGAGGTGATGAGAGACTTTCTCAGGTACATCCTAACCCCAGGGCCCTCACTCCTGGACTGGTGGTTCTATACTTTCATAGCATGTTACAGCCTCAGAGAGAGCTCTTTCATGTCCATTTTATTCCATGACTCTTACAGAAGCTCTATGAGGTAGGTAATGCAAACGTCTTTGTCCCTGTTTTACGGATGAAGAAACGAAGGCTCAGAGAAAAGGCTATGTGTACCTTCAAGGCCAGAGGTCCTCTCCTTGGTCTCCCTATGAGCTCAACAGTACTTTGCATGTTGAGATTATTTCTTGACTGTCTTGGGATGCAAGCACTGGCCATGATCTCTAGGGGGAGCATCCTTGCAGTTAGCACTTTATCACCTAGTGTCTAGGACCATTCGACCCACAAATGGTGCAAAAGTTCTCATATTCTTGGAAGGCCTGGAGATGAATCCTGGCTCTGATACTTTCTAATCATTTGGCAGATTGCTTCACCCCTTTAAGCCTGAGTTTGGTCACTTGTAAAATGGGGTATATGTATGTGTGTGGAGAGTGTGTTACAAAGTGTATAAGCTGTTCATTGTTGTTACTATTGTGATTGTGTACAATAAATGTTTGTTGGGTAATGTATTCTTGATACTTTATAAACTTTGCAGTTTTTATTGATCCTACAATAAACAGCCATGGGAAATATAAACTTAGGTGTTGTAATGGAAAAAATTGGATACCTTTTATTCTTATAACTATGCTAGTGATTTCTAATGGATTTTAAATTAATCACAGGTTGATTAGTACTATGATATATGTATAATATCTGTATATATTTTGTGTCTTTTTCCCCTTTTCTAGTACTCTGATACAAGTAACAGAAAAGAACATGTCAGAATTACAGCTGAACGGCAGCCAGGCTTCTTGGAGCGTCTCAGTGAAACGTCGGGGGGCATGTTTGTTGGACTGATGACATTTTTACTTTCCTTCTACCTGATCTTTACGAATGAGGTGAGCTGCCAGAGCATCAGCATTGCCTTACTGCCCCCTCTCCTGGAGTATAGCATATGCTTACCCAGAAATTCCCCTTTCTCAGGGGCCTGATGGCTTCATTCTTAGCTTATGTAACATGGAGAGCTGGGAAAATCGCTGTGGAAGTCAGATTAGTCCTCAGTTTCTTGAGTTAGTAAGGCTTGGATTTTGCAGGTGGGTTGCTGAAGGTGATTAGAGGTGATGATTAACATCCTTCACCACTTTATCCCCGGAATGACTCTTCTTCTCTCTCTTGTCTTTTTAACTATGTCTCTATCATAATCCCCCTTTCTAGGGTCCATACCTGCCTCTGAGATTTGTATAAAACTTAGTGTAGTAAATCAAAGGAGGAGAGAAGTTGCTATCTTTCTAGCAAAATGGGGAAAAATGTAATGAGGCCACAGGTGTTGAGAAAGAAAGGGCTAAGTTAGGGGCATCATTGATATTTCAGTACAGACTTGAGAAGCATGTTTTTAAAAATCTGTTGACTGAATTGCTTCTTTTCCCCCCACTCTGCTGGGTGAACTTTGGGGTAGGGAAAATACAGAGAGCATCTCATGGAACTTAGTGGAGACACCTTAGACCACTAACATGCATGTGCTTTGGGAGTGGGCACCACTTGTTCCTGGGATATGGCAGCTGTGTTGAAATGCTGCTGCAGCCAGGCTGTCTTGAAGCAGCCAGTTCCTGTTGTCTAGCTAGAGAGTCATCTCCCCCTTTGTCCTGTCTCTTCAGGCTCTTTCTGGTCACTGCAAGAAAGAAAAAGCAGCTTATTTTTTTTTTATTATTAATTCATTTTATTTATTTTTAATGTTCTACAATTACTACCATAAAACTTAGATTTTTTTTTCTCCTACTTACCCCCCCCCACCTCCCTCCCTCCCCAAGACGGCATACAATTCTATATAGGATCTACATATACGTTCTTATTGAATACATTTTCACTATAGTCATGCTGTGTAGAAGAACTAAAATAAATGGGAGAAATCATGTAACAAACCAAAACATAACACACACACACACACAAAATGATCTGCTACATTCTGCGATTGAATTCCATAGTTCTTTCTCTGGATGTGGAAGGTACCTTGCCTTAGAAGACCATTGGGAATTTTTTTTTTTATATCCTTGCATTGCTATGAAGATCCAAGTCTACCAGAAAAAACTCTCACACTCTGTGGTTGTTGCTGTGCACAAAGTTCTCCTGGTTCTGCTCCTTTTGCTCAGCATCAGATCATATAAGTCTTTCCAGGCCTCTCCGAAGTCTTCCTGTTCATCATTTCTTATAGCACAATAGTATTCCATTACATTCACGTACCATAATTTATTCAGCCATTCCCCAATTAATGGGCATCTCCTTGATTTCCAGTTTTTGGCTACTACAGAGTGCTAAAGCAGCTTATTCTTATGTCCTTCTTGGAAAGAGGTAGCCATTCTAGAAAAAAGGGGTAGCCAATAGACCGGTCCTATATTCTCCACAAACTTTAAATAGTTGCCTGTTCTGTGAATGTGCTCAGACATTGGTGGGAAGCTGAGGAAGGGAGATGGTGTCCAGGCAGTATGATAGGCTTTGATTCTCTGCTTCTGAGTGGGTGAAAACAGCTCAAGCCCTATGTCCCTCCCAGGAGTGGGAAAGGCACAGCTAGCAGAGAATAGAAGGAGAGAGTGAAAATGATCAGAGCTGGTCACAAGCTCCTTCCGCTCATCCTTTAAATGGCATTATAGCTCCTCATTCAGTAATGTGCACCTACTAGGAGTGCTAACCCTGTGCCAGGTGTTGGCAAGTAGAGAGTTAAGACAAAGCAGTTCTGGTGGGTGGTGATGGTGTTCATGTGACATGTATAAATTGGGATAACCCAAAATAACATATAAGATTGGTATTCAGCATGCATGGAAGGGTAGTAGGTAGGGGGATTTGGAAAGGCTAAGAAGGTGGGATCTAAAGTGGTTTTAAAGAGAGGCTGGAGGATGGATGGCTGTTTCAGGCACAGGCCACAACATAGACCAAGTCCCAGGAGCAGGGAAGCTTGACAAAGTGCCAGGGGAGTGATGGGTATGTTCTGGGTTCTAGTTCCTGTGTATTAGCAGCCCCAAAAGGGGAGGGCCTTCTCCTTTTGGAGAGACCAGCCCTCATCTGTCTTCATTTCTTCCTTTTCTCTCCTGCCTCCCCCAACCCCCCTCCATTGTTAGGACATAATATTCTCTTAATAAATGCATGGTGACTTTTTTGAGGCTAAAAGTTTCTCCAGTTGAAAGGCGTTAAGGCTTCCTCTGTACGGAGCACTGTATTTAATGAAAGTTTGTTGACTGAATACATGTACTGTACATTCATTGTGACTTAGTTATTCATATATAGGATGAACTGTTAGCTTAGACAGCAAGTTTAATTGAACACTAGATAGTGTGTGTATGCAGAGCATTCTTTTAGCAGCAGCTGGGAACTTAAACACTTCAGAGAAGTCACAGTCCCTGCCCACGTAGAGTTTACAGGCTCTTAGGGATTCTGAGATAATTAGGCAAATAAAGCTATTATGGATGAGAATATTCCATTGGGTGAATTGCTTATTCTTAGAAAGTGGCTTCAATTCACTAACCTGACTTGATCCCTGTGCTGTTTATAATAAATGCCTAGCATTCTCCATTTTCACCCACTAGTGCCCTCTCTTCTCCTTCTCTCCCTGGATCGTAGGGCCGGGCCTTGAGGACGGCAACTTCTCTTGCAGAAGGGCTCTCGCTTGTGGTTCCCCTTAGCACCATCCACAGTGTGGGCCCAGAGAACGAGGGGAGGCTCGTGCACTTGATTGGTTCCCTGCGGACGTCCAAGGTAAAACCGATGCCCTTCCCTGTGCTTCTGCCACGTCAGACCCTGCATCTGTTGACCTTTGTTGTTCTCTCAGAATTTCATGTCTATGTTTGTCAGCTCAGCCTAAGAGCTTGTGTTGTGACAATTACATTGTCATTTATTATTTCGTGTGTGTGTGTGTCCTAAAATGCTTTATAAATGTTACCGCACCATATAAATGTGAGCTGTTATTCTTACATTATAAAGTGCTTTAAGGCAGAGATTATAGTTTGGGGCAAAGAGCCATGGTCTTAGAGTCAGAAGCAGTGTGTGATTCCTGGGGATTCCCTTCTTTCCTAGGGAAGAGACTTTCTCTGAGGTCTCTTCTAATGCTAACATGCTGTGATTTTGAATGACCACATGGGCCAAATATGAATTGACCATTTACTTTCTCTTTAATAAGTTTATTGATGCTTTGTCTTTACAGTTAGTTCCCGTACTCCCCTCTTCTCCCACCATTGAATGTTTTCCGTGTGACAAAGAAAAAAATAAACATAAACAGCCAGTGTAGAGACAGTGTCTGACAACAGTTCTGGCCTCTTCACCTTGAGGAAAGAGGCATTTTTCATTATCTATCGTTGGATTACCAGTTTTCAAAGAATAAATAGAATAACATGCATTTAGCAGTAAAACTAGACTGAATACTAATTATTTATGTATCAGTTCACAGCTTACAAAGCACTTTATACATTATCAGATTTAATTCTTATACACTCTTATGAAGTAGGTGGTACAAGGATTATCTCCCTTTTCCTGGTGAAGAAACTGAAGGGAAGGGATTTCCTCCTTGCCACTCAGCTTGTAAATGCTGTGGCCAGGCTCAGACCCAGGTCATCTGGTACTTCCAGTTAGAGGATCACAGACTTCTAATTTCCAACCTTCTCACCTTACTTATAAGAGACTTGAGCCCTAGAGAGGGGAAAGGACCCCTCCAAGGTCACACACAACCAGGGTCTGCTTCTCCTGAGGAGCAGAGCAGGGAGTGAGCCTGCATGTTCAGGGCCTTTTCTACCTTAGTGCACCCACTTCTTGTTTTGTGGGCTGAAAAATACTTGAGGACCACTCTCCATATCACCATTATGGATAGGATAATAATGTCCCCTCATTTTTGCTTGTGCAAGACTGCAAAGAGAAGGAGGCTTCCCAAGGCTTGGAGGGTCAGTTTCCCTGATGCGTGAAAAGGGACTGGGTCTTTTTCAGGGGCTATACTTTGAGATTTGTGGTCAAAACTGAAGAGATAAAAACATATAACTTTGAAAGCAAGCATTTTCTTCAAAATAACCTCCCTGCCCCAGCTTTGCTATTTTTGGGGTGTCCCTGAGAGGGTAAGTGTTTTTCAGGTTTATCGGTTTACATTCATCTAGTAGCTTCTCCAGCCCATGGCTCTGATTGGGCTTTCCTTGGGATCTCAGATCTGGGCTAACTTTATTCTTCTCATTCTTTTAAAGCTCTTGTCTGATCCCAACTATGGTGTCTTCATCCCTGCAGTGAAATTAAAGCGACAAGTGGAGATGTACCAGTGGGTAGAGTCAGAAGAGTCCAGGTGAGCGGGGCCCTCATCCTGCTGCAGTGGGCGCATCTTGTAGCCCACATTTTAGCTTCTTGGTACCACTTTCATTTTCTTAAATGCTCCTGCTTCCCTTGAAGTTGCCTGGTCACAGGTCCTCCTCTGGGCAAGGACCAAAAGGTTTCTTCTATCCTCTGCCTTTCTATGTTCCATGAATGGCACATTAATCTCCTAATTGATCAGAAGGGCCCTGCACTGCAGTGGAACAGAGAAGTGTGGCGGTTGGGATACAAGCACAGACGAATGGTCAACAATTTACAGTTAGGAAAGGTCTTACCCCCATCCCCAGGGATTGAATGCCTGCTTTCTGCAAGGTGCTTTAGGGGTGTAAAGATTAAAATGAAACAGGCCCTCTCCTCAAAAAGCTTCCATTGTACTTGGGTGAGGGGCAGGCCATACCATAATAAACAAGGCCCCAGGAAAATCGAGGTAGCCCAGAACAAGGAGGGCTGCTTCAGAGTGGAGGCGGCCCCTTGGCTGAAGGCTGGAGGCAAGATCAGGTGTTTGTAAGGCAGGGAGGGCAGAGTGACTGCATCCCAGATCCACTAGATCCACCAGATCTGGAGAATGGTCTATGTCACAGCACAGGCAGGAGAGAAGTATCAAGTTCAGGGAATAATTTGTGGGCCATTTGGCTGCTAGGGCGCATTTATGCAGGTGAGTTGGGAAATAAAGTTGGTGGGGGAGATTGGGGCAGATTGGGGCTCTCTCTCCTGCACCCTGCTGGTTCATAGGATCATAAGATTTAGAGTTGAAAGACTCCTTGGAGGTGGTCTAGCCCAACCTCATTGGACAGGTGAAACTGAGGCCCAGAGAGGTAAACTCTTTTGCCCAGGGTGAGCTAGGAAGGAGATGGCAGAACCTGGGCTAGAGGCCAAGTGTTTTCTAAGTTTAGCTGTTGTTTCTGTGATGCTTTCTCCTGACCCCTTGGCCATGGCCTAGGCCTACTCTGATCTTCCCCTTCAGAGCCCCAGGGAGAAGGAGTTGGCCTAAAAGGTGCCGCTTCCCCTCCTCTTTCCTTCTGGCATCACCCCAGGGTTCCCTGGAGATTTCTGTGCACTGGCCCCATTGGAGCCATTTGCTCAGGTCCTGTACAATCCCAACTAATTTGTTCTCTACCTCAGAACTTGCCTTCACATGGCAGCCTACCCATCGTTCCCACTATTTGCCAAATTAACTGACAAGTATAACTGAATCCTACTGGAAACTGGATTTTCCTATTGACTTTGGGTAGATATTTTGGCACTTTCTTACCAAAGGATCTCCAGTTACTGACCCCATTTGGGCCCTTATCTCTGATGTTGGATGCTAAGGACTGCATAATTATGATAATTAAAATATATTTATGATGATATGTTATGATAATTAAAATAAAACGCACTGTGTGGGCACACAGAATTTTCATCATATTCTTACCAGTTCTTGTTCCTCACTCCCTCCCCCAAACTATGCAATGTCATTTCACCATGTGGGGAGTTGAGACTTTTGAGGCGAAGTAAATAAAATAATTGTGTTTAAAGATTTCATTTTTTTAAAATTTAAAATGCTTCCTTCCTTTGAAAATTAAATCACTTTTCACAAGTCAATTAACAAACACTTTTATTAAGCATATAGTATGTGTGAGGTATTTAATTAAGTACTGGAGTTACAAAGAAGATCACTTAGCACTTTTATTAATAATACGCTGACATCACTGATATTCGGTTGGCAAATTAAATTGTTTTGTGCACAGTGTTTCACCCAAATGTAGTAATACTTGAAGAGTTATTTCTGGTAAGTAAGGGACCAGTGCGTAGATGTGTGTTTCAATAAATGTAATAGCTTGCTAATTCAGTAGCATGACATGTAGGGGGAATTAGGTGACCTTGGTTTCAGAATGAATTTACCCTCAAGGGACTGGAGGCCCCAGGCAAGTCATTTCTCCCAGTGTGCCACAGTTTCTCAGTATGCACAATGAGTGGATTGCCTTAGATCAGGGTTTCTTAACCCAAGGTCTGTGTACCCCCAAGAAGACTGTGGATAGATTTCAAGGGGTCCACAAATGTGGATGGGAAAATTCCTCTTTATATTCACTAATATGTAACTGAAATTTGGCTTTCTTTCGATTATGAATGTAGACAGCTAACATTATCTGTGAAGAGGCCACTTTGGCTTCCCCAGGTTCCTTGCCAGTTCTGCAGCTGCACAGTGGTAGGGTGCCCTCTCCCTGGGGTGGCCCTCTCCCTGATGTTGGTCTGACCTTGAGTTGGTTAGAGTTGGTGTGGATTCTGTTTGTAGTTCAGAGCTCCACCATGTATCCATGACAGCCCCTTGTGGTCTGTCCGCTGCACCTTGTGATCTGAGTGTGTACTCACATCAGGTGCAAATCCTCTTTTTTCCTCCATCAGTGAATTACAGTTCTTCTGCTACTATTTGTAAATGGCTTCTCCATGAATTCAAACTCTGTTTACTTCTTATGGAAACATTGTGTTTAAAATATCAGCTTGACTCCTTAGGGCTCTATTAGCAGTGTTACTCTGTGTCCTTTTGCCCATCTGGCTGAACCTTAGGTACTGACTCCCTGCTCAGCCCGCCAGGGGGAGTTTGGTCTGGTCCCATTGTAGGGTTGGCCCCAAGGACCATATAATGCATGCTGCAGTGACATTTTGTGCTGATGCTTGGGCTTGGGTCTGACCACACTCGCTCTGTGTGTTTCCTGTTGCAGGGAGTACACAGAAGATGGCCAAGTGAAGACAGAGAGGAGATACTCCTATAGTAAGTGGATTGCACACCATGGCCTTGTCTCTGGATCTGGGAGCTGCGGATTCTGGCTTCTTTGTGCGCTCCAGGACTGTTGTGGTTAAGACTTACTGAGTGTGTCTACCTTTAGTTGATCCCTCCTTTCCCCATGATGGCCCCAGGCATGTGCCCCAGGCTGTCTTAATACTACAGCACTGAAGCTCTGATGCCCCTTTCTCTTCTCAAGGTAGGAGAGAATGACCCTCAGGATGGGAGGCAGGCTCTGAGGGACCACTGTTCTCCACCACTTTAGATCCTTTGTGTTTGGTGAACATTTGGTGAACAAGTGGGTATAAGAAGTAGTGTGTGAGCATCTCAACACTCTCTTCACTGGGAAATAGAGATGTGCAGTGTAAGGTGCTTGAGATAATGAGAACGCTAGAAGGCATCTTAAAAACCAGCTGGTCAGACCTGCTCATTTTACAGAGAAGGAAACTGAGGCCCAGAGAGGTAGGAAAGGACTGATCCAGGTTCTTGTGGCTGATCACTGGGCTATGTCTGCTGACTCCTGGCCCAGTACTGTCGTCACCACTGCCACAGAAGCTTCCTGGTCTGGTCACGTAACTGCAGCCTAACTAGGACTCCAAAGCTGAATGAAAATAAATGTGCCTTCTTAGAACGAAACACACAATTTGACTGAACAGTCTTGTCATAAAGCAACGCCCAATGATTTCACAAATTGCTTTCCTACTATTTAAGACTCTGTTTTTAGGGATAAGGAGTGTGATGGCATACATCACACAAATGTGGTGAGAGAAGCAGGATTTTGCTGTTGTTTCTACAAGGAAATGAGATTATTGTGTTCTTTTCCCTGTGAGATTCTGTGGTGTTCGTGACTTTAAAATGCAGGGTGTGCCCATTCTCTACACTTTAGATCCCTTTTGATGAGATGCTGGTAAGAGTTCCTAGAACAGTACCGTGGGAAGGCCTGAAAGGAAGTCTGTCTCTTTTGATTAGTGATCTAAGGGTGAGGGGTTTGAGTGGGAAAGCAAAATGGTGCATGTGCATCCCTGAGATGGGGGTCCAGGGCCCCAGCCCTGCAGGTTCCAGCCTGGAGCTCCAGCTCTGAGGGAAGGGATTGCACCAAGATGCTGAGTGGGCAGTTGGCAAGCTTGCTCATCTTCTTCTCTCAAGCTGGGATCAGTAGCTTCTGCCTGACTTAGAGAGTCAAATGAGATAATGAGTCTGAAACTACTGTATTTAGAAAAACATGATGCAGGCCATCATGGCGTTGCTCCTCAACTTTTTTTTTTTCCTCCTTTTCTCAGATACTGAGTGGAAATCAGAAATTGTGAACAGCAGGAACTTTGATCGAGAAATTGGGCATAAAAATCCCAGGTAAATAGAGGGCAAGGGCTTGAAGCCAAGTGGGTAGGATGCTGGACCAAGAGGAAAGATGTGGGTTTGATTTATTTTAAACTTCAGGCCTGAGCATGGGCAGGCTTTTCTGTAGATGGGCCATCTTACTTGCCTGTTTTTCTTGGAGAGTGAGGATAATTTGCTTAAGTGTTGGAGAAAAGCAAAACTTAGGAAAATTATGTCAGTAAAAATTGGGGAAATATTTTAGACTCCCCCTATGGAAGGTGCAATCCTTATATCGAATATTTTTTCTTTCTGATGCTCTTCTGGTTTAGTGGCAAGGGAATTATAGAAGAAGTCATGTAACCTGGACGTGTACTTACTCTCCGCCTAATTCACCATGTGACCTTGTGCAAGGCATTTTTCAAGGACTTTTTTTAGTCTGTAAAATGAAGGAATTGGAGTGAATTCCAGCAAGCTTATAGGAGAGCCTTTAGTCCTTATGCGACAAAAATTAGTTTCAAATATAGAGACCAAAAACACTTTACCAAACTCCTTTTCTGAAGCAAATGTGATTCTGATATCCAGGCAAGAGAAAGAGAGCTCCTGAGCAGTCTCATCAGTGAATGTTGACACAGAGATTCTGAATGAAAAGGTTACGCTAGATGAGCCTGGGGTTTCTTCTTAAAGCTACTGTTCTGGTTGTTTCCTCCAGCACAAAAAATAAGATGACACATCTTTACAGTCCTGCCTTCCACTCAGGCCAGTTCCTAGCGGAGTTCAAAAGCAAATTGGAAAGTGAATGCTTGGGCAGCTGGTTTTGCTGTCTGGGTTATAGTGTCCTGCACCAAGTGGGCATGCTTGGGCACATACATGCCTGCTCCTGAGAGTGGCAGTGGTTGGGGCCAGTGCATGAGAATGCCTTTTTCCTCCATTCCATGGTGAAGGCTGTATCTCTAGGAGGATGTGGTGATGTGGGGGTGGGGAGTTGGAGGGGTGGAGACCCTGCCGTGTGTCATGGCCTCTCTGACCCTTTCCTCCCCCTGCAGTGCGATGGCAGTGGAGTCCTTCACAGCTGTTGCACCTTTTGTTCAGATTGGCAGGTTCTTCCTTTCGGCAGGTAAGCCTCGTCACAGGGCTAGGTTGGTTTTTCCAAGAGCAGGTGGATTTCACTAAAATGGCAGCCAGGCATCCTCCTGCTCTTTCTGCTGTGCCATTTGTTGTGAAATGGTATGCCTCAGGTCTTTGCTGGGTGTGCTACAGAATTTTAGATGTTAAATTTTGTGGCACACAAAAGAAAACTTAAAAGTAATTTTGTTTAAGATAATTCTTTTCTTCTTTGGTATACATCATATTGTAGATATAGTATTTGCTAAGATAGACAAAACATTTATACCCTGACGTCAAAAGACATCAGACCTCTTGAGCTTGCAAAGAATTCCACAAACCAGGTATTTTTCTTGGCGGAAAGCTGCTTCTTTGAGCCTGCCTCCTCAGGCTCTGGTGATAAGGAGAAGCCGTATACCAAGGAAGAAGGAAAGTCCTGTCCCTCCCCTCCCCACCCGTCCTGTTTAATGTGTTTTGTCTCCTCATGGCAGACACCTCTGCTGAGAGTGAGAAAAGTTAGAGGACCACTTTATGTTGTCAATGTCAGGAAACAAGATGCCTTTTCCTGTCTCGATCCCCCCAGAACAGCCATGTGGTGCCCCCTCACCCCCATGATTCCCAACCTCCTTATCACCATGAAAGCAGTGGTTCATCATAGCTTGGTTCCCACAGCAGGCTGTGCCCCTCTGAAATATCCCAACTAACCATGGGAAGGTGCTCAACTCTGGGGTCTCTGGGGGGCTCTTCTAAGTGCTGCCGTTTTCTTCTTAAATACTTTGACACAATAGAGTGCTTCTTTTTCAGGTCTTATTGACAAAATTGACAACTTCAAACCACTGAGCCTGGCCCACATGGAGGATCCCCATGTCGACATCCTCCGACGAGGAGACTATTTCTATCACAGTGAGAACCCCAAGTATCCAGAAGTAAGCCCAAGGCTTTGGTGTGCAAATCTGTGCCAAAGTGTGAACTAAGAGCTGTTGCCTCTGTATTAAGGAAAGTTAAATGTCTGCTTGTAGAGTAGAAAGCTTTTAAAGATGAAGGGTTCCAGTGAACTGACAGCAGGTAGTGTTCCATATGGCCAGCCTTCCTCAGGTACCTGCTTCTGTTGGCCTTCCCTACTTGGCTTCCTCCCTGCTCTTCCCTTGGCACAATCCCAAAACCAGTCAGGAGCCACCACCATACCCCAGAACCCAGGTAATTTTCTGCTGACTTAGAGTCCATTTTTTTTCTGTATTCCCAGGTCGGAGATGTACGGGTTGCCTTTTCCTACGCAGGCCTGAGTGGTGATGATCCCAATCTAGGCCCAGCTCATGTGGTAACTTGACTTTCTTCTCTAGCTTAGCTCCAGAAAAGCAAATTCTCTGCAGCTTCTTAGGTGGTTTCCTTGCCTCGGGTCTCTTTCCTTTCCCAGCTGTCCTTCACACAGCTGTTTTCCTAAGGCAGGCTCAGATGTCACTCCTTTCCTCCACAAATTCTAGGGGCTCCCTGTTACCGTTAGGTCAGATCCAGCTTCGTTACACATCCTTTCCTCCTCCACTCCCCTACCTTCGCACACTTCCGAGGCTAGCCAGACTATCCCTCCTGCTGTCTCACCTGGGCACTCCCCCTAGGATGTGCTCCATCCTCACCTCTGCCTCTGTGATGCTCCCAAGTGCTAGTGACTCCTGCCTCCAAATTAACTATTATTTTGTATATACGTATGTGTACTGGTTGTTGCTCCCTTGATGACAGAGAATGTTTCATTTTTTTTTGGTGTATCTCCAGGGCCTGGCCCATAGTAGACACTTGAGAATTGCCTGTTACTGGTTTACAGCAGGCGATCCTTCTCTTCTCGGGGGAGTTAGATAGAGCTGGACGGAGCAAGGCTCTAGGTAAAACGGTGAGCCCCATCATTCCCTCTCTTGCCTGCCTGTTTCTCTTCAGGTCACTGTGATTGCTCGTCAGCGTGGAGACCAGTTGGTCCCATATACCACCAAATCTGGGGACACCCTGCTTCTTCTGCACCATGGAGATTTCACTGCAGAGGTGAGTGCCTTCTGTTGGGTCAGGAAAGGTGAGACCAAAAAGCCGTGGGTTCAGAGTTAGGCTCCCATCTATGTGGGTTGTCCTGTGGACCTCGGGAATCAAAGAAGCGATGGGATATGGTGGAATCTGAGAACCTGGATTCAAATGCTGCTGCTTCTGCTACTCTACCCCCTGGGGGACATTGGGAGAGTTGCTCCTCTTCTGGGCCTTGATTTTATCATCTGTAAAATGTGTATTGGACTATGTGGTCTCGCAGATCATGAACCTTGTAAACTTTCATCTCGCTGATCCAGGAGTTTGGGAAATTCTCCTGGGTCCCGGAGCCCATGGTCCCAGAGGGGAGCTCTGTGGAGTGATGGTGCCTGTTCTAATCGATCATATGGGTGTATTATGAGGACAGAATGAAATTTCACAATATGAAAAGTGTGTAGAGCTGCCAAGATGTGAAGGATCCTCCTGATCAGCCTTTCGACATGCTTGCTGGTTTGCCCCTAGGAAGGCTGTTAAATGTTACTGAGAGAGCAGGTTTTGGGAAAGCAAAACCCTTTTTCTTTCACCTGGGTGGGAAGGCCCTGGGGTCTTGGATGAGTCAGGAGTGTCAGGCTCAGATGACTGTGTCTGTTACCAGCATTGCTTGGGTGGACCCTGCAGGAAGCCCCACCTCCCTGGCTTCTAGCTCGTCCTCTGTGTGCCTGCCCCAGCGTGAGTCACGCTTTCCACTGGCACAGACTGCCCAGGCCCATGGCTTTCAGTACTTAAGGCGTTACTAAAAGTAGATAGCCAAATAGGCTTTTCCTTATGTCCTGTCCAGTGCAAGTACAAACTTTCCTTCTGTTTTCTCACCCACCAATTCAGTACAGAAGAAGGGGCATTAATTGCCTTCTCCCTCTTCATGGTTAACTCAGCTGGACCCTGCACAGGCAGCGGCCAGTGTTCACACAGAAGCCTGGTTCTCAAAGATACTTCCCCCCAGAGCTCATTCACAACCTGAACTTTGGGGGTGGGAGGTTGGGGTAGAGGAGGAGACAATTCTTGGCATTGAGGAAAGGTTTACACCAGTTGTGAGGCTGATGAGAGTCAGAATTCCTGGATGATCCAGCTTTCCTGAGTAGTTCAATACTCTGAAGAGATTGTGTATTCAGAAAACTTCATTTGGGAGGATGTGAAGGTGGGATCGGGACTGAGTGATAAATGGCCAAGGGAAGTTCTTGATGGTAGAAGTTTCCTTTCTTCCCAGCTTCTACTTGATGTATACTTTCTCATCCTGGGTGTTTGGGAAATTCTCCTGGGCCCTGGGGCCCCCAGACAGGAGCTCTGGTGAGGCAAGAGGCCATCAGAATCACTGGCTGGTTCTGTCCTGCTTGGGGCCTGCTGCTCACAGCAGCCCTGAGGCAGAGCCTGGACCTGGGTTAGGTTGAAGTTTATGTCCAGCCACGATTCTCTTATATCCATTTTATTCTTTATCAGTCCAGTGCTCCACACCTTTCTTGCCTGTGCCATCTCTTGAGGTGCTTCAAGTGTGTTCCCCAGATGGCAGGTAATGGCCACATGGGGTAATGAGTGACCTTTCACTGGACTTGGACCTGCTTTCTTCAGCTTTCACAGGAGAGATCACTGCCTTGGTATTTTGCAATTTGGATTCAAATTCATGTTTTCCTTATCTGTGCATTGTGGTCTAGTGGAAAAAGGATATTGATCTTAGAGAAGACCTGCATTTGAATTGCACCTCGCACATTTACTAGTTCTGTGATGCTGGGAAAGTTACTTCATAGCTTAGTTTCCTAATCTGTGAAATGGGGACATTTCTCTTGTTGTTATTTCCCTCATGGGACTGTTGTAAGAAAAGCATTTCATAAACCAAGTGCTATACAAATGTGAGTTTTCTTATCACTTATAGAATGAGAAGATGACACCTCAGTCTTCCCTTTCCAGAGGATTAATTGATGTTTGCTTTTCAGGAGGTGTTCCAGAGAGAACATCAAAGTAACACGATGAAAACCTGGGGCTTTCGAGGTGCTGGCTGGATGGCCATGTTTGTGGGCATCAATCTGATGACGCGGATCCTGTACACCTTGGGTAGGTTTGTTCCCTCTGACAACAGCACATTTGTTCATAGGTTTGTAAAGCTTAGAGGTCATCTCATTCAACCTCCAACTTACAAAAAAAGAAACTGGCACAGTAACTGAGCAGACTAAAGCAGGGTGTAAAAAGCCTGGGATAGTGAGGGCCCATACCTCCTAAAGGTTGGTCCTGCCCTCTTCTGGCCCAGTGGGGCCTTGGAACTCCAGAATTCCCATACAGTTTGGAAGATGATTTTGGGTTGAGGGGCCAGTGAGTCATTGCAGTGAACAAATGTTTATTGACCCTGTTGTGGTGATTGGTGCTGAGTGATAGAAAATAGTGTCTTCAAAGAGGTTAGATTTCCCCAGCAGGGAGATGAGACACATCATAGACAGCATGGCAGCTGTTTTCCATGGCTATGAGAATCTCACCTGTGTTACTGCTTCCATCCAGGGTTCCTAACTTTTCTTACAGCAGACCCAAGACTCATCTAGAGGAGTCAGATTTACCAGGTCCCCACCAGATCTTGCAGCTCAAAACCAGATCACCCCCTGGTGCACAGAGGATATTCTGTACTGTCCTTACCACTGTGTGCACCCCTCCCAGCAGCTCATGCTTCAGGAAGGATGCTTAGTCAGCATTAACCCTGCAGACAGAAGAAAGCGCTTCTAAGGCTGGCTCAGAGGCCCAGGTGGCCAGATCTGTGCCCACAGAACTGTTCATACACAGACCTGAACCTCAGCGCAGTCCCTAGCAGGAAACTGGGACTCACTGAGCTCTAAGTTTGGATAACCAGATGCTTGTCTTTGTCTCCCCACAGTGGACTGGTTTCCGCTTTTCCGAGACCTGGTCAACATCGGCCTGAAAGCCTTTGCCTTTTGCGTTGCTACATCCCTGACCCTGCTGACGATTTCTGCTGGCTGGCTCTTCTACCGTCCCCTCTGGGCACTGGCCATTGGCTTACTGGCCATAGTTCCTATCCTTATTGCTCAAACCCGGGTACCAGCAAAAAAACAAGAGTGAAGAACACACCGGTTCTGGACTGTCTGCTTTGACCTCAGAATGTCAGAGGAGAGTTGGGTCCTGCAGACCATTACATCCCTCACAGCTGAAGCTATCACCATATCCTCATGCCTGTCAAGTCACCAGCTCCACCTGGCAAAGCAGCCAAACAGGACATGCTTGAAACTTCACTCTTCTCCTTTGAGGGACGCCCCCTTTCCCGGCTGCTTCCACCCCTTCCCCAGCTCCTGACTTAGGGACCTGAATGTCTCTCTGGTGTTTAAGCAAACTAGGGAGAATCCTCTTTCTCTCTGGTAAGCAGCTTGGGTTGGTGGAAGTGGTGCTTCCAGCCAGTACCCCTGGCTGTTCTGAGCTTCCTTTGTTGCAAGTTTGATCTTTAGGGAAGGGGTCACTGCAGGTCATAATCTGGATTCTACCTCGATCCTCCTGGGGAGACCTTTTAGCTCCTGACTTGCTGCAGTTGATCCAGCTGCAGTGCAGAGGTGAAAACACCATAAAACCCGGAGATCTTCTAGTGAAAGGGGCTTATTACTTCGCAGCCCTTATTCAAAGATAAATAGGGTGGGGGGGACCGTCCTCTTGGGTCTGATAGTCTTTTAGCAACCTTTTTTATTTTCATTTCTGTTCTTTAGCTAAGCATTCTTCCTAAGAGAAAGTTACTTGAACTTAGCTGTGGGACCCTGGGCAAGTCATTTACCCTCGATTGCCGCCCCCCCCCCCCAAAAATTATTTGTAAGGAAAGTAAAAAGAATTTAACATCTATCAGTGTTTCCAATTGTTAAGAGAAAAACATGTTTCTCTGTCTGCTGCACATATAGAAGTGATGTTTGACTGCTTTTGTTTATTTGGTAAAAATGTTACATGGGCTCTTGATTTTTGCCTTTCAGCTTGTACCATAGGAAAAATTTCAGATTCTTTTGAAACATTATCCAAGCAATTCATTTTTCTTATGGGAAGGGGAAGGACGGCAATAGGTGGTAGATACTAAGCAGGAGGTGCCTTACCTTTTGGACTCAACCGATGAACTTTAAGAAATCTGTTGGAAATACTCGCTGTAAAACTTCATAGATATGCTTGTAAAACCTGATGGCTCTGAGTTGGAAGCAGAACCAAAGATATAATTGTATTGCTACAATATTAGAACTTGGTGGTTCCAACGGTGCCCAACAGCTCAGTGATAACTATTGCAAAGTGCCTTTTAGCTGATCAGCCTGTACAAAGCCTAACTGTGGCTTGGAGGTAGGGGATAGACTTCACTTCCAACAATGAAGTTTGGCTTTTACCACCGTAATAATTGTAGAGTTGGCAAAGCTTGCTAACTGGAGAAGCTAAACTGCTTCTTGTTTGTCTGTTACATTTTTCTACAACTTAACTGGTTCTACAGTAATTCACCCACATTCTTCTATTCAACTCACCTAATCTTAGATTTCCCAACCACTCATACATACTATTTTAAAGATGGGTGTTGTAACCTTATAGGTTCTTTGTGCATCAGTCTTTTAATATTCAGAATAGTGGTTGCCTTAGCAGGTAAATATTTGGTAGGAGTTGAGATTGTGGTCAGATTTATTGAAACCAGTGATACCATTAATTCAGATTCTCCCATTGTTATCTTGGAGGTATATCTCTATAGGAAGTGGAGGCTCCTCCCAAAATATGGTCCCTTTGTTATGTAAGGATGAAAACACTGCTAGTTGTTGAATAAGCAATAAACAATCTCAGTCCTTTAAATTCTAATGTTATCAAAGGTTATATATTTTTTCTTTTGTAATACATACCGTGTAACCAGATTCTATTTAGAAACACTGGAATGTACTTAAGATTGGCTTGTTGAGCTTTTTTCTTGTGTGGATTTTAATGCCCGGCAGTTTCTCACTGTTTACTCCTGTAAGTGTAAAACGTTAATGAAGATTTGAAGTCTTTTGGAATACTTCCCACGAGTTTCATTCTGACTGGATTTTGATCAAGATAAACGTCTGCAGTGTTTTTGGTACCCAAGACATCAACAGTTTTTTTCTGTTCCGTTTGCAATTTCTACCTTACACTGGGGCACTGAGTACCTTTTTCTTTCTAGGCATACTTTATTAGAATTGGATGAAGTAAGCAGTTTGAACACAAGATTTTTCCTGGTTCAGAGCTATTTTAAAGGCTTTCAGACTAAACAGTTAACCAGTAGAGGAGGCTTTGAAGACTGACCATCTATCTGACTCAAGTTCAGTCAATCAGGGAATAAATTCTTGATAGCTCATGACTTCTGAAACTTGTGCTCAGTCATGAAAGAGAAACTGAGCCAGTGCGGTACAGCAGGTTGTTAAGGAAGACAGCTTTGGCTGCGTGGTCCTGGGCAAAGAAGTTCTCTCGGCATCCTTAGACAACTCTCTAAGCACAGCAGGCAGAATTTCCTCGCTAGGTCCAGTGAGATTAGGTGATTTGTACTGGGCCCTCAGTGAGTTCCCTACCTTACCCTAAACTAATTCCTCTTGTGAAACTTAAAAATCAAAATTGGGGTAAGATGGCCTCTCTAGAAAGTGGGGCTGCCTTTGCAGCAGCAGGGTTTCTATGGGAACCTCAGTTGTTTCTCAACATGTTTATACTGGAGAGGGTTTTGTTACACATGAGTCACACCCTAAGTTCTGTTTTGCCAAAACTCGCTCACTCAAATTCCTAATAGTGCCTGTCATAGGGCCACACTAGCCAATTAATTAAAAAAAATATATTGCTGTGTAGATGTTAATAAAAAAAATGACAAGACTTTTGAGAAAGATTTAACATTCAAACGTATTTTACTTGTCATTGGTTGACTGCGTCTCTTGCCTTTCCCCGAGGCCTACTATCATACTTTCTGTTCAGAAGGGCTTTGTGTGGATATACTTGATATACTCATGAAGGAAAACAAAACAAAGCAAAAATCCTTCTGATGAGTGCTGAATGGTGCTTTTGGAATTCTGAGTCACCAATCAACTCTTGAGTGAAAGGTTCCTTGGTGATGAAAAAAGAATCCAGTGGGGCTGTGGAAAGCTGAGGTATCAGATACCAATATTCCTTAGTACTCCAAAACCAGATTAAAATTTAATTGGGAAATATTTAGCCAAAATAGAACACAGATATTAATATATGGATTTCTGAGTCAGTATGGCTCTCAGGAATCCTGTAAGGTTTAATGGGCCCTCCTTCTGAGTTTAACCACTGGGCTACAGGACAGGACTAGTTCTCAAACTAGTTCTGCCCCTCCCTGTCTGGGTAACCCTGAGCAAATCAACTTCCCTCTCTGGGACTTAGTTTCCTCATATGTAAAATGGGGGAGTAAGACTGGGGTGGGGAACCATTTGGATTCAGTCAAAAGACTGCACTTGAGGACCTAGAGGGTCAAATATGACCTCAAGACCACAAGTTCCCCACCCCTGGAACAGGACCAGATAATTTCAGATTTTTTTTACCATGTTTTTATGAAAGAAAACAATGAAATCAGTGTTTATATAAGCTTTATTGGTCCCCCTAAAGTGATTTAAAAAGTTATCCTCCTTGGCTACCTACAATGTAAAACATTTTCTATTTAACCAGGACCACAGTTGGGGGCTCTCTCAAGATGGTTTCTGTTTCTTCAGTATTCTACATTGTGGGATTTATTTCCCTCTGATTTTAGCCTTTTTTCATAGGTACTCACATCCTGAAGTGAATCCAAAGATTATAATATTGTAGGAACTAAGCTGTAATGAAAATTCAGGGAAAAAAATGCAGTTAAGGCCAGGGAAGAGGTATTTGCATTAAACCTTTGCAGATGAGACAAGTCAGCAAGGTAAGATGGCTCTCTGTTAAATGGAAGTTCTGTTTAAACTGACAGCAGAGGGCTTTTGCATTTGCAGAACATAGGCAGAATCTATTAAAATCTGGTGCTTCTCACAAAGAAAATTATCCAGCATTTGCCCCAAGTTCCTAAGGACTTCCAAAGAAATCCATTTACTCAGCATATGTCAGACTTGAAAGATACCACTTAAGAGTTAAGATTGCTAAGTAGAAAAATATCTGGCTTTAAAAACTTTTCAGAGCTGAGAGGTTGAGTGAAAGCTAAAGCCTCATGGGAGGAGGGGTCCTGCAGCACTTGAGCCACCTAGGGGACTGGGGACAGCTTCCTCTTCCTTTCCTCAACCTAAATCTACTGAGCTGCTGCCCAGCTGCCTTTACTTGGCGCAGTCAGGGGACCGTATGGCTACGGCAGTGGGAGTATCTGGGTGCTGTTTACTCAAAATGACAACTTTTCAAAGGGGAACAGGTGTTTGGCTTCCCCTCTCCTTTCCCTTCTGGTCTTCCTGGCTCCTTTCACTTCCCGCTGCTCTTCAGTTTCTCGGTTTTGGGGCCAGGAGGCAGCCAGATTTTTAGCTGCTGCCTGTGAGCTGGTCCCTTCCTCATCCGACGAGAATCCTGCTCCTCCCTCTGAAGTTGCTCCAGCAGCTTCATCCTAGAAACACAAGTGAACAATCACAGGAGAAAGGCTGCAGCTGAGTCTCACTGTGTCCTCTCTAACATGGAGATAACAGACTTGTACCACCTCTCTCACAGGCTGCTGGGAAAAAACCTTAACACGGCATGCAATGTCATTATGACAATGACCCATATATGACCAGTTATGATCTGTAAGAAGCACACTATTCCTTAACTTAATTCAGTGGTCATCTGTTCCACCACTTTAGGCTGGGACCATTAGAATGTCAAAAGGTGATGCTAAAAAAGTGACTAAAAGATTGTATTGCTAGGCATATATCCCCCTGGAAGGTCAGTGACAAAAAAGGAAGGCCCCATGTGTACAAAGATATTTATAGCAGTACCTTTCGTAGTGTCAAAAAATTGGAAACCAAGATGATGCCCACTGATTTGGGAACTGGTATGTCAAGGTCAAAGAACATTATTGTACTATAAGTAATGATGAGCATAATGACTACAGAAGAATGAAAAGATTTACATGAATGGCTGCAAAGTAGAGCAAACCACCTAGAAAATAATCTGTGCAATGACTATAACATTATCAACAGAAAGATTACAGCTGCCATGCTCTTAAGTACTGGGACGTGTTCCATTAATGGCCATCGTATTTTCACTGTGGGCAAGATTAGGAAGACCTAGGTCTTGGAAAGGAGGAGAAAAGGGAAGGGGGGGAAGGGAAAGGAAGGAGAGATGTGAAAGTCTGTGGACTCTGCACCCACTGAGAGCCCTAAGTGTTAGTGCAGAAGTCCACGTACACTCCTAGGATTACTGTTTTGATATTTAGGTCACTTTTTAACAAAATGTGAAGGAAAAATACAAATATCATACAGGGCGAAAGGTGTCTGTGAAACTTTTTGACATCAGAAAGTGGTCTTTATATTTGAAAAGGCTGGAAACCACGGATACATGGTTTTCCCCACTCTCCTCATTTTGCTGATGAGTCTAAAACCAAACTCTTGAGAGGTTTAATTACCTCAAAACAACAGCAGACTGCGGATATAAACTTCAGTTCGCTGACCCCCGATCTAGAGTGAATTCAGAATTAACTCATCCAAGGAGCTGCAGCCCAAGAGCTCAAGGGGAGAGAGCAACAGACAGCTGCCTGCCTCGCTGCCCAGCTCTCTGGACTCTCCTTTGCTGAAAACCTCTTGATGCAACAACTTATCTGGGACCCAGCTAGTCTAGCAGTCCACATACAGGGAAGGTCCTCCAACCAGCATAAAATTAATACCTAAACTTAGCCATCATACTGAAACCCCAAAGGACCACTGCCCCCATAATACTGGGTCATGACTGTATTTTCTCCAAATCTGCTAGCATTAGGTGGTGCCGGCCTGTATGGAGACCAGGCTGACTTCAAGGGGTGCTCGGTGGTTTATACTGTGGAGCAGCCACTCAGATGTTTAATGCATCCATCACCTCAGAAATCTGATCTAGGATCTTTCCCCATAAGCAGGTGTGTGAAGAACCCATATCTACCTTGTTACCAAAGCGTTGCTTCAGCCTCTCTCTTATGAGGAGCCCTTTCACCAGTAACTTCCAGTGGCCCAGGACTCTCTTCTCTCTTTTCTATGTTGTACAACAAAATGGTAGTAAAGAAAGAAAGTTATATGTTAATGCTGGCATTTTCAGGGTAAAAATAAAGATAGGGTTCTAGAAGGATGTGAATGATTTCAGTTTAGAAATTAATATTCTACATCTGACCTAATTTTAGATAATTTAACTGATTCCTAAAATTGTATTTTAAACTATTATTATTTTTTACAACTCTGTGACATTCTTGAAGACCAGATCAAAGAGGAATCATTAAGGTTTTATGACAACTTGGAGGGTTTTCAGTGGAGAGCCCCAGGGATCAGGGCTTGGCCCTGCATTGTTTCATATTTTTCTTAATCACTTCGATAAAGGCAGAAAGGGCACAAAGGTAGGAGGGAAAGCCAACAGGCTGGATGAAAGTCAGGATCCCAAAAGATTGTGCTAGGTTATGACTTGGGCCAAACTGAGTTAAGATGGAAATTCCTAGGGAAATATGTCAAGTTCTACACTTCTATTTAAATAAAAAAAAACCAACCAACCAGATTTGTAACTGTAAGATGGGGGAAACTTGCCCAGATAAGAGTTTATCCAAAAATGATCTGCATCTTTAGTAGACTGCAAGTTCAATATGTGTCAACAGTTAATATGGCAGCCAAGGCACTCTTGGGCTTGATGAAGGGAAAAATAATTTCTGAAATAAAGAAGTGATAGTTCCAAATGTGCTCTGCCCCAGGCTGACCCAATATGTAATATTGTGTTCAATTCTGGGCATTTCATTTGAAGATGAATGCTGCTAAGCCAGAGACAGTCCAGAGGAAAGCTAATAAGGAAAAACAAAGTTCCTATCATGAGGACCAGCTGAAGGAACTAGGAACGTAGGACCTGGAAAAGAAAAGATTCAGGGGAGATAAGATGGGTTATGTCAAAGAAGGATGAGTTTACTCTGTTTGGCTCCCGAGGGCAAAACAATTAATGGAAAAAAGTTTCAAGAGAAGGTAAAGTTCCTTAGAACCAAACCTATCCCAGACCTGGGATGTGGCTGGTCCCCCTGCACTGGAGGTAGGTCTCCAGCACATGCCGGATGCTCGTGTCCCAGGGCTATTACAGAGGGATATACTGACCCACATGCTGCAGACATTCTTTTTGTCTTTAAAATTCTGAGGTCCCTCGAGGTCAGTGCAAGGGAATGACTAGGATTCCCAGGCCTGGTCTGGTCACCCTTCTTCCCACAACCCAAGGCAGCTTCGCTTGGCCTGATATTTGGTTTTCTGAAGGGGAAGCATGCAGTTCCCATGACCAGGACAAGTGGGACCTTGTGCTAAGAGCACTGGCCTTGGAAACAAAACTCTCAGAAGACTCGAGTTCAAGTCTGAGCTTTGGCACTTACTGTTGGCATGATTTTGAACAAGTCACTTCCCCTTGAGAAGTCTCAGTTTTCTCCTCTGTAAACTAAGGTCAGACTGACCTTTCAAAGTCCCTTCCAGAGTCGACATTCTGTGATGACAAAGTACCAAATGCTCTGTTTTTCCATAAGCTTTAGGTTCCTCACTGTGTTTTACACAGCATTATTTCTCTGCATTCCCTGCATGACAAGATCTTGTCCTTTCTCGGGGCTGGAGGGATCCGCTAGGATCCCATCCTTTTTCAGGATCTCAGAGATCCTCTAATGTGACTCGCTCATTTGATAGCAGGATCCAAGGCCTGGGGAGTGGCACGTTTGTGACCAGAGCCTCATGCTGGTGCTTTTCTCTGTGCTGCCACAGTGCCCAGACTGCTTCTAAGGTGGAAGCGCATTACCTCTTTTTCCTTTTGTTGAATAAGTGACTGTTCATTGTCCCAGGCAGCCAGGAGCACATCTTTGTATTCTTCACACACGATGTATCCGTCAGTTCTGCAGAAAAGACAACACGATGTGTATTCTTGGGAGGCAGAGGAGTTCCTACTGGGGACTAACCTTCTTTTGGTAATAACTACTTTGTAACAGCCATCGAGCACTTATCTGGTGCCTACTGGGTGCAGAGGACTGGAGTTGGCTTTGAGAGATGTCAAGTTTGACATCAGGCACTCATTGCCCTCTTATGACAAATACACTGGGGTGGAGCTGGGGGAGAGATGGTGGCACTGATTCGTACTTCAAAGATTCTTCCATACAGACTGAGAGAAACAAGGAAACACAGATGTATCACCAATCTTCACTGCTTACAACAGACATTTCTGTCCCTGCACTTGGGGTCTCAATTCCTCTTTCCCTCTCCATCCTCATCTCTCATTTTGGGCTTTCAAGATAGTACCACAGTCTCATGATTGGCTGCATCCATGACAGAGGGCTGGGATTTTGGCTGAGGACAAAAATAGTATTTTGAATCACGTCTAAATATTCAGGTTTGAGAGAACTGCCTTTGTTTCCTGGGGTAGGTCAACACATAGCTCAGGGTTTGGCAGTAAGAGGGCTCCTGTCCAACAATGCACCTCATCCCAGCCATATCCCACAGGCATGGAATCATTCAAGTCCTCTCCTAGAATTCCCTAGAGTTGTCATCCAGCCACCAAGACCCCCTGGCATGCCAAAGTAGCCATGCCTAAACTGCCCCCATTTCATTTCCTGGAGTCCCCAATCTTTCCAGCCAAGCCTGGGCTAACTAACATCCATGCTGGCCCCAAAATGACCTTTTACTCCCACACTAAAAACCACCTCAATCCTGGTGTTTAAGCTGGACCCCAGCTGGTCTGATGTCTTCCTTACACAGGATGTGAGTAGCCACTATGGAAGTCAAAGCCAGTGACAGCCTGGACACAGTCGATACCCAGCTTTCGGGCAACTCGATGCAGGTTGGGCAGTTTCAGCTGGACACAGCCAATAGGTAGCATGCTGGGTACGAAGAGGTAAACATTTCCAAATTCATTCCGAGGAACCTGCCACAGACAAAGGATGATGAGGCTCCCTCTCTTTTCTGGGGGAGGTTCACCCCACTCTTCTGTTGGCCACTTACCTTCCCATCCACTGCCACGGGCGGCTGGTACTCCTCTGTCTGCCAGTGGCCAAAGAGACCTAGGTCATCTTTGTCCCGGCACTGTGGGTCAGCCAGCCGGGCCTTCCGGGCACGATTGGAATATCCTTTCACCATCTGCATCAGGAGGACAGCAGCAGCGTATGAACAACACAGACAGATCTTGCAGAGAAAGCACCAACAATGAGGACCCTCTGTCCAGATCTCATGGATAGTCCCTGGAGACAAAACCTCTATTTTCACTTGATGGGAGTCAAGGAGAAGGTAGAAAAAGCTGAATAACTTTATTCAGGGCAGAAGGCATTGGTAGGAAAGCTAGGGCTTCTTTCCCAGAGCCAGGCTAGCCCAGTCATTCTACCCTGTTAATGTAGAGTGGTGGTGGCTTCAGAAACAAATGTGGGAATACCCCTGAAAGGAAATACCAGGGACTGAAATGCAGGGAGAATGGTCTGGAATGAATGGAAAAGAGCCAGAAATTACTGGTGGCCAGTTGTGAAGACCAAAGGATGGGAAAGTCTAAACAGAAAAAGGGGATCCCCAGATGCAGCTGGATCTTGTAGGGGCCCTAGGCTCCAGAGAATGCTCAGGGCACAGCATGGGAACAGCCAGCCCAGGCCCACGGACAGGGCTGATGGGAAGAAAGCCAGTCGTGGCCACATCCTCCCTTGAAAGTGAATCCCTCTCCATACCCACCTTCCCCATTCTAGCAGGGAGTGACTGGCTTCTAGGTGGGAGCCATCAGAGAGTGGGGGCTTTCTTGAAGAGCAACTTCTTCTCCCTGCCCCACGCCAGTCTGAAACTGCTCACCACGTAGATGGCTGCCTTACTCTAGACCCCTCTGCCCCAACCATCAGTGCTGCTAACCTGAATGCTAAAAATTCAGCCAAGGACTTTGCCTGAGGGCATTTCACAGTGCTTCAAGGACATTCAAGGACTGCTTCAAGGAACAAGTGACTGGGAACTAGAAATTAGAAATACTCATTTCTAGTGATGTTTCTATCATGAAGTTGTAGGGAACTATTTTGCATCTCGAATCTGTTTCTTTCTCAGGAATATGAGGGGGGCAAGCAAATATTTTTTTAAAAGGTAAAACCTAGCATTTCATTTTGATGTTTCTTCTACTATGGGTTGTGATCCCATATAGGACCGCGATTCTCAGTTGAAGAAGTACTTAAGGGGTCATGCATGGAAAAACTTTAAGAAGCCCTGATTTAGATCTTAGTGAAAATATTGGAAAGGAGAACCAGACATATGTAATAAACCTCCAAAAAGTAGAATCTAAAAGTCATTTTCTGCTTAGAACAGCAGCCGTGGACTGGGCACATGAACAAGCTGGTTTCTGCATCCCCACCAGCCCTGGTGAGCTACTCCAGCTCTGCCCTCCTCTCTATGAACACCAGCCAGACCCATAGGTTTAACCCAAGATTCTTCTATAGGACACCTGGCTTATCTGGGAAGGCTGGAAACCTGTAAAAGGAATCAGGGCCTCAGGGTTGTTTTTTTTAAGCTGCCTAGCTCTGACAATCTCTGATATGCTGGAAGAATCACCAAATGACCACTTGCTATCAATAGACACAGTCAGAAGGGCTCTGCTCTTTTCCACACTGACCCTGAACTACATCTGGCCATTGTTTTCTGGACTCAGATCCCGGCCAGAGTTTCTCAAATGACACACTGGTTCCTTCTCTAAGCCTGCAGGCCCTCCTCTGGTGCTCATTCCACAGTAGGCAGAGTTTCAGTCTCCTCTCATTTAACAGCCCCTAGACATCTTCCCTTTCCCTCAAACCTGATATCCAAACTGCTATGATCAAGCTGCCAAACCAGCCAGGGCCCAGTTACCTTGTATGGAACTTCCCCGATCCTGACCACTCGTGCTTCCTTCAGCCAGGTATCCCTTGAGTGCAGGGTGTGGACACAGTCCCTAAAGACGTCACCAGGGGGACATATATGGGAAAAATCAGTTATTCCATGACTAACCAGAAACCTATATTTTTTTTAACATGTCAGTCATTTTCCATAAGTACAGATATTAATTAGTAGATTTAATAGAAGGAAACTATCATCTCTGATATCTATCTACAGAAAGAACATGAAATAATTCCTTGGAATGGGCTTTGGGGTTGCCTAAGTTAGGCAGAATAATGCCTGACTTTGACCTCCTGTCCTGCTTGGCAACATGTCCATCTAAAGGCCCCAGACACACATGTCTGTCTCGCCAGCCTCTGGATTTCCCTTCCCTTTCCCAGCTATCCTTGTCCTCTGCCATCAAGGGCCCCTTGCAGCCACCATCTACTCTGCACATACAGACAATGCTGTGTTAAGAGTTGGGACTACTCAAAAGTAGCAATAGTAGCCAAGTACATGGTAGATGCCTAGCCTCTGATGCCCACTGTGGGGGGATTCAAACAACAGAAAGGGCATGGTTCCCATAAAACATACAATCCAGCTGGGGCAAAGGGGCTTACTTGTAGTAAAGAGCCAGGCCATAACAGATGGCAGGCACACTCCTGGCCATTCCCACTCCTGGGGTTAAAGCTAAACCACAACCCTGGGAATCATCTTACAATCATACTTCCAACACTCAGCAGGTATTTCTTAAGCACCTATGTACCAACCACTGTGCTAAGTTCCTTACAAATGTTCTCTTATTTGAATGGCAGTTCAACAATGAAATGCGGACATGTACACTACTAGCATGACCGTTGCCCTCAACTCCCTTTACAGCGGAGTACTTTGATTGGTGAGAGATAATTTGTTATTGGTGTACCACATCCTTGATAAAACATTTAACTTTTGAGGAGGGTTTCTTTCTTTCCCAAAGACCCTGCCACTCACTTACCCCTTCACAAGTCTTGTCTCTTACCCACTTTCTTCCAGTGATCATGTGCTCCCCCTCTTCTACCCTTCCCCCTCACCCCAACGAACTCTCCTCTTTCACTCACCAGGCCTCGTCCCTGAAACTGGCCTCTTGCTTACCAGCTAGGATGACTTGCACACTGACAATCGTCCTCTTACCTTGAATACACGGCTTCCCCATGACAGTACCCAAGGATAGCGGCAGTCTCTGGGTATATGGCCTCATATTTCAGGAGATGCCTCTTCAAGGCATAGAGAGGGTGGTTCTTATACATGCCGATAGCAGTTGGCAAGGGCTGGCTCTGTAGTTTTGCCTGAAACTGCACAGGCCAGAGACAAAATGTTAAGTAAGGTCTTTGTTAAAGAAAGCAAGTTTTGTTTTTTTTTTTTAAATAAAATTTGGACTTCTCTCGACTATCCAACTATTATCTCAACTAACCAACATTTGTTGGTTACCAACTGTTATTATGGATTAATGATCAAGTTTGTTGATAATTTTGCAATGATCTTAGTTTACCTCTGTCCCACTAACAAACAGGTTTTCAATAAATATAAAATTTTAGAGTCAGATTAGACTTTAGAAGGCATGTGACCCACTCTCTGCAGCTACACATGTAAATAAACCATTCTGGGTGGATGGCTGATCATCTGCGTGTCCAGATCATAAGTCCTCATTGGAAGAGAATGTACAACCTCCTTTGGGAAGCCGACCAAAAAGTTCTTTAATGTCTAACTTAAGCCTCTTTACTGAAATGAAGGTGCTAACCCTCCAGTTTAATTCCTAGTAGAAACAGAAAAATCAGTTGCCTGAGCTACTCAATGGTGCTTTGCAAATGAGCCCTTCCACAGAGTTCCTTTAAGACTTTATAAAGTTGAACTCCCAATCTTTCAGTAACTTTTATCGCTGCCTTTTTCTTTCTCACCCTATGCTTCCCTATTTCTCTGTGGGGGAGGAGGCAAGAAGCTGGGATCCAATTTTCAAGCAGGGGCCACCTAGAGAAGGAAGGTTATACATCATAAGACTCGAAAGGTTAATTTTCCTTGGATGAACTTCAGTTTATTCAGAGTAGACTATGAATCACTGTTAGATTATAGTTGCTTATAAACAATGAAGAAAGAGCCAGCCCAAGGCAAGCTCTCTTTGCGACAAGACTATTCTGCTCCAGACACATTAAAAAAAAAAAAAATCACATTTTGCTCGGTCTCAGTGACCATGAATAAGGTGACTGGCCATTTCTGTGTTTTCTTGTGGCACTGAAGGCTTTCACTACAAATATGTGATGGGACCAGTTTCACTTTGGATCTAAAAGAGAGTCATGTTCACTCACTGCATTATTTTCTCCCTTTCCTTCCTTTTTCCAACATTCGTGAATCATCTAACACATGAAAGGTCCTGTTTTGGGATAAGGTCACTCCCTTGCCTGGCCTTCACATCTCAGGGACATTGAGCTAAATAAAGTACCTGCTTTCCTTCCTAGAAGCCCCGCCTCTTTTCTTTCTAGTCTAATTTGGCAGTCATATCTTCCTCATCCTCTCAGACATCTTTCGTTTGATATTACCTGTGTCATGTGAACAAACACCAGCTGCAACACCTTCACTTAACAAGGGGCAGTTAGGTTCCCAGGAGTCAAGGCTTACCTCCATTTCTTCTTTACTTTCCCTTGCCCCCAAAGGGCTTTGGTAGGGTCTCAAGGTCTCAGCCCACCACTCTGAGTCTACACGGAACTTGCGGGTAGCGGTCATCCAGGCTGGGTCATACCGCTGTGTGATATCCCGGGCACACCCATCATTGTCAATGCCAATGATGTAGTACAAGGGCTTGGTGGCATACTTATAACAGGTCAAGGGCTGGCCCACCACGCCATGGACACAATCGACACATACCCACCTATCCTCCCCCTCACAGAACACTTCTAGCCACTGGTCCACACCAACTGCTTTCCCGATTTCTTCTTCTTCTTCTTCCTCACTAGAAATGATCTTGCCCCTCTTGGTGCCTGAAGACTCTGGGGATGCTGCTGAAAGGATGGAAGGCTGACCACCATCTCTTTTACTCTTTGCTGATGTTCTGACTCTCCTTCTACTGACCGTGGATGCTGCCTTTATCCTCTGGGCTGGAGCTGATCTCCTTGGTCTCTGGGTACCAGGTGGAGAATCTTCATTAGATAAGTGACTGTCATTCTCACTTGAGAGCTCGAAATCAGAGCTGCTTTTGTCCCCATCACTACCACTCTCCTCTTTGTAGCACACCTTCGAAGTCCTCCGACTTTCCCTTACAGGTCTCTGGGCTCCTTCCTTCTCTACCACCATGTCTTCTGCCTCACTAGGAGAAGACTGCTTTTTTCTACCCACTGCTGGTTTCTGAGGCTCTGGTTTTTTGCCCTCTGCTGCCCTCTTAGCAGAAGCTGCTGCTCGTCCTGTGCTAGCCTTTGATCTGATCTGAGTTTGGGCCTTTTGGCTGGGGGACTGAGAAGAACTTCCAGGATTCTCTAGGGACTTTTTCTTGCCCTGGAACAGAGAAGGTGATTATATATTAGCTTTTATTTTTTTTCATTTTATGAGCATTAATACATTTGTTTACTCAACATTTATGAAATCTACTATATATAAAGTCCAATAATAGGCATTAGGAAACATACAAAGATAACTAAGTCCTTGCCCTCAAGGAACTATGGCAGCAATATGACCAAGCTGCTGACTGTTAGGAAAACCCAAGGAATCTGAGATGTTTTTCAGTTTATTCATATCGGATTTAGTCAGTCTGGTATGGAGCAAATGCACCAGTTTAACAAACTATAGAAAAGCCAAGAGTCCCATAAGCATAACAACTACACAGCAAAAAGCAACTTCTATCACCTATCTCTGAGACAAAAGCCCCTTCCCCTCACTTATCCCTCTGTACTGCACTAGCCACCCTGTAGAAAACCCTTCTTTCTAGTGAAATTTTGGAAATGGAGAAGTTAGAAAACTATAAAATCAACACGTTTTCAGAAAACAGTAGTAAAAATAAGAACCAGAACCTCCACACAGATAGAACCTGGCATCTTCACCTGAGAGTCTTAAAAGCATGTCTTACTCAGCTCAGTGTCTGTCCCACAGACTCCTTCATCACCTTAATCTTCAAGGAGGCAAGAGGACAGTTACTCATTTCACAGAAGGGAGATCAGAAGGCCAAGAGAGGCCATGGTTTGTGTGTGGGTTCTTGACAACTTAAGGACAAAGCTAAAACTAGAATGCAATTCCCAATTCCCAAACCATCTGATCAGTTTCCCTGTTAGTGAATTGTGTGGTAGATCTGGAAAAAGCTACATCATGGAATCCCAACTCTAAGGTGCCAAAAGCTATCCTTTTTAAAAGAATGTGAGATAACTGTTCTCACTTCTCCGTGACAACCCACCCCTTTACTTTGGGGCCCCATAAAATCCCACCTTTGCTGCTAGCAACTTCAGAGGAAGGGGCTGCAGGGACAACACCAGCCGGGTGAGAAGTTGCAGTGATCGTAGAATCAATAAAAATATCTGTGCAGAAAAAGAAGGATTCTAAAGCCTCATTACCTAAGACAAAAGTTCATATAAAGAACTAAGACATAAAGTTCACGCAAAATTCTACCCAATTTCTCACACAAATTCTTTCAGTAAGAACCACAAAAACAAAGATAAGTATGCAACACTGTGAAGATTAACATTAATGTAAATCATTTCCCACTGAGTTACAATGATCATTCACTCAACAAAGATTAATTTGAGAGCTCAGGGCTCACCCCTGTGCTAAATATCTTGGTGGATAAAGAGATAAATAAAAAAGTGATTCCTCCATAGATAAGCTGTCAAAGATAGGAATAAACAGTTTTTGGAAGAGAAATGCCAGAGAATCTAAGACTAGGAAGGGGTCATTTGATCCAATGCATACTTCATGTAATTTTGTCTTTCATTTAACTCCCATCACACATTCTTGATACCTCCTTCAACATGGCAGGTTTGACCATGTTCTGCCTTCTTTGAGACTCTTCATTGGACTGAAAATAGTTATTCATATACATGCCTTAATTTTCTTTTGTGATCATAAGGTTCTGGAGAAAGGTTATGATCTGTTCCTGACTGTATTCTCAACAGTCTGTAAAACAGCACCTTGCTCACTTAATTAAAAATACAGGTGGAGAACTGATCCATATCACTATTAATAAGAGAATTATAAATTAAAAGAATGTTGGGGTTTCATCTCACACCCAGAAAAATGACAATAACCAAAAGAAAATAACAGATGGAAAGTCAACATAGGAGGGAGGGCCTTTGCTAAAAGAGGACAGGGCCCCATTTTGCACAACTTTACCTCCCACCTAGTGCATGTAGGCCCATTGTAGATGATCCTATCAGAGGCAACAAAGCACTGATTAGATTCAGAAAACCAGAAGTCTGGTCTTGGTTTCACTACTAAGAAGCCATGTGATGTTGGGCAAGTGACTGAACCCTTCTGAGTCCCACGCCTCTTGTCTGGAAACTAATATGTGACCTGCTTACCACACAGAGACCTGAAGAAGAGCCAATGAGTGTGAAAAGGCAATAAAGCTACAAGGAGTTACTGTTGCCAAGCAATATTCACTGAATAGCTCCCCAACATAACAGAGTTGAACTTAACAATTGATAAGACAGATTAATAAAAAGTCAAAAAAGAAAATGGCCAGTCATTCTTCATCATGTCCATGATCAGGGAGCTCAGTCGAGTTCAGGCTTTTCAAATCAAGGTGGGCAGATGCAAACTCAAGGTGCTACGGAGCTAGTGCCATTTGGGAAAGCCTGGCCAAAGGAGAACCAAAGCAGCAGAAGCTTTGTATGTCTCCAAGGTGAGCAAGAAATCACTGAGGCAGCCAAACACACAGCTGTGCTGTGCTATACTCAAACGAGCCTGACCTAGTCAGTCTTTCTGGAAAGCTTGTGTGAGGACCTCTCTATTTCATCTCTTCTAGTCTCAAAGACAATAGACTGAAACTTGTCCTCAGTGCACTCTTGCTCCAAATCCAAATGACCGGAGGCATGCTTATTTGCAGGGAACACCGGTCTGCCTTCAGCATCCAAGACTACAATCCAGCATGTGAACTAAACTGGGCATCTTGGGATTTCTAAATATTGTTACTCAATAATTTATGAAAGAGTTTCTAAATCCCTTGCTCCCAAGTTAATCGCTACATAGATTTAGCATTATTAAGAACATTAGTGCACAGCCTAACAACTACTGAGTCACTTACATGGACCAATTCTTCATTATCCCGCGCTGAATAAATAGCAAAACGCCTTCCTAAGGTGGAGTGCAGGTCATCTCGCTCATCTGTTGAAAGCTCTGCATTGACAGTGAACGTGGCAATGAACCTGTTGGGAACAAGGCACTGAAGTAGTTCTTGGTTTCCTGGATCAAACGGGCCACTTGTTCCATTGATAGGGGAAAGGGAACTCCCTCACAAGTGACCTCAGCCTTTCTGTGGACTCCTGAGAGTCAGGTGACTAGATGGCTGTGCTCTAGGCTAAAGGGAAAGCCTCTGGCTCTGACCAGGCCGGAGGAGGAATGGAGGATCATACCATTTTACCAGGCTGGAAAGGTAAGGGACATCCATTTTATTAGGAAGCACTTTGGTGAAGCGAGCTGGGATGATGGAGAGGCCGAAAGCCTGCAGATCTGGCTCATTACAGATGTTATTCCGAAAGAACCCATTTGCTAGCAGACAAAGCAGGTGTACCTATTGGCAGGGGAATAAGGACAAGGGAGACAAGAAGAAAAAAAAAACCCTTGAGCCAAAGCAAGCCGAGTCTTGAGTTGTCAAATTAATGTCCCATTTTAGCCTGGAATATGTCTGCTTTTGTGATCTGTGTCCTCCCCAAGGTTTGGTATTCTGCCTCCCTTTTTGGTTTCACATTCAGCATCTCCTCACCTCATCCCGGGATTACAGGAACAATCCCACTCAGCTTTTCTACCTCCAGTCTGTCTAGAATGCTACGCTAGTCTGCTGAAAATGCCACTGACCTAACATTGCTCCCCAGCCCCAGAACCAGTAAGAACTCTCTAGTGCAGGGGGGGAACCTTATCCAAAGTTCACAGACAAATCCTTGGAGTTGTTGGATTAAGTTAGGATTCAGTAAAAGGGCTGCACTTGAAGACCTAGAGGCTCCCCACCCCTGCAAAGTCTCGGGCCTCCTAGACACAGCTCAAAGTACACCCCTTGACATTTATACCCCACATCAGGTTCACTAAGCAACCCAGTCTTATTTCCAAAACTAATCAGGCTGTTTCCAAGTGGGTAAAACTCACTCTACCTCTGTCTGTTTACACTTTCCCACTTCCTACCTTCTGCCTGTCCACATCATCAAGTCCCCTGCTCCAGTCTCACCCTCCTACTCATGTTCGTAGTGATCTCTTTCTCTGACCTTGGGGAAGCAGACCAGACTCTACCCCTGAAATCAGAGATCTCAAAGAAATCTCAGAACTGATGCATCTGAAATCATTTCAGCAAGTGAAGAGCACTCCTAAAGTGAGTTTTGTGAAGGCCAGAACCTTGCCTGGCACCAAGCACAAAGAAGGGGCCCAATACATGTTTTGTGAACTGAATGAATGCTGAGGCTCAGACCTTGTGTGTCTCTTCCCGGACTTCCTTAGTGAAACGTTTCATCATTCTCCGAAGGTACGTCTCCAATTCCGTCTGCCTTTTTTCTCTGCAGTGAGTATCCAAAAGCAATTGCTGAACTCAGGTCATGATTCACCATCCTATCTCTCTTACTCAAGATAACAAATGCTTAATTACCGTACCTCATCTCATTGACTCTCCATTTCACCTAAGCAAGTCTGATCCCCTACAGATCTACTGAGTATGATTCTCACTTCTATGCCTTTGTCTGGCTCATCTCCCATCCTCTTCCCTAGTACAGGTCAGAACACATCAACAGACAAGCATTTATTAAGTGTCTACTATGTGCCAGGCACTGTAGCCCTCCCTGACTAACCAACCTATCATCTTTATTACTCAACTATGACCCTTCACACTTGATTACGTGCTTGGGGGGCACTACATACATTTACACTCATTTGTAGGTTGTGTTCTGTAAGTTAAGGTATTTTCATATGTGTGTGCCTGGCCTCCAATAACCTAAAAACCCCTTGTAGGCACAGAGTATGGCTGCCATTTCTGCACAGCCTCCAATGTGCTACTCTTCCAATAGCTGCGTACTTCATGAACATTGACTGCTACATGTGATCTGCTGGGGATTTTGTGCCCCAAACCACAGGGCTCTGCTGAGGAGCCCTGCCTCTGGCTCAGGTTATGACATCTCAGAGCCGGCCAAGGCCATACAGGGTTTATAGACAGAAGCACTGCCTCACGCTGGCAGGGATAGATGCAGAGGAACCACTGGAGACTCCCCTGTGGGGTTCCTGGTACATTTTGGCCATGGCTGCCTTGCCCCCTTTTACCTCCCATGGTTTTCAAAGGCTGCAGCTTTGTGAGGGATAGAGACCTAGAAAGAGGGGGACCTGGCCTCACCTTCTCTCTCTCGCCTTCATCTGCTCCGGTGTTTCAATCTCTATCTCCACTGGCTTGGTGGACAGAGCTGATTGAAAGAAGGCTGTGGTTCCTCCCATTTCATCTGGTACAGGCTCGGTAAGTTCTACCAACCAAAGGTGAATGTTAACCTTACATATGATTTAGAAAAACTGCAGATACCACCGAGAAGGCGGGCTTGCTGTTTAGAAAATATCAGCAGCTCAATCTAAATAAAGCCTCTCTGGAGAGAGAGCAACTGCTTTATCAGTGACAATATCTGACAGTTCTTAGAAGGTGGGCTGTGAGTGCCATTCACAAGGTGGTGACTCAGTGGTGGAGCCATGAATCTGACCCCTGGCTTCATTACTGAAACGTTTCATGATGATGCCTCAGCCTCCCGTTGGCAGCCTGGTCAGTCAGTCACCAAGGGCTGGCCGTTGCTCTGGCTCATTCAGTCAGTGAGGATTTACTAAGCACCTCCTATGTGCATGGCCCTGTGCTAAGTGCGGGGGATATAAAGAAGGGCAAAAGGCAGTCCCTGCTCTCAAGGGGCTCATAATCTAATGGGGGAGACCAGAGGCAAGCGGCTCTGTACAAACAGGCTATCACCAGAATAACCAGATGGTATTCAACAGAGGGAAAGGTGCTAGATTTAGGAAGGATTGGGAAAGGCTTCCTCTAGAAGGTGGGATGTAAGCTGGGACTTGAAAGAAGCCAGGGAGGTCAGGAGGTGGAGATGAAGGAGAGCATTTCAGGGAAAGGAGACAGTGGAGAAAACACCCTGAGCTGAGGAATAGAGGGGCTTGCTCATGGTACATCCAGAAGGTCAGTGGTTCTGGATCAAAGAGTAAAAGGTTGAGAGAAAGGCGTCAGAAGACAGGAAAGGTAGGAAGGGACTGGGTGATGAAGGGCTTTGAAAGCCAAACGGAGCATTTTTGTATTTTGCTCCTGAAAAGTGATGGGGAGTCACTGGGTGGGGGTGACAGGATGGGACCACCTAAAATACAAGAATAAGACCAGCCCATCCAAGTCATCCAAGAGTCCTGACAACGCAAGTGATTTTCAGTTCCTGCGCAGGTGAGGAAAGAGTGAAGGTTGGGGGCATTGAACAACAGCCTGAGGTAACCCCGAACAAGACAATTTGCTGCTTACTTGCAGGATCTCTGGAAAGTCTAAGTCTCAGTGCTGACTTTCCTAAACAAATACCCATCCCGAACCTTTCTTGTGCTAGAATTGGGTGAGAAGCACAGGCAAGATGTGTTCAAGGCCCTGAGGGGGCCAGCAGCTATGCACATGGATGGGGTGGGTGCTCTGAGGGGGGCCCTGCAGCCCCGAGAGCCTAGGATTCCACTTGAGTCACCAGAACCCACAGGTTCCCTTGGCCACAGAGCTGATCCCACTAGTCAGTATACCTGGACGTGGCAGTCATAACGGAGGGTGCTTTTTGAAAAGTGTGAGCCCTAGAGAAAACCTCAGTGAGGTCAACTGGACAAATATTTATTCACAAGAAAACAAGAGAGCTACAACATAGACTACATGATTGCAATTAAAATAGACCACCACCAAAAGATTTAAGGGGCAGGCCATGTTGGTGCCAACGAGCCTCACCTTCAACCTCCTCCCAGTCATCCTCACTTTCATCTTCATCATTTTCTCTATGGCTGTCTTTTTTCACTGACGCTTCTGTCTTCGGTTGGACCTCCTTCTTGGCGACACTTGTGAAGTTACTATAAATATCACAGGAAGAAACAAGCAAGAGGTTCCAACATCTCTCTATTAGTTCAGTGTTTCCCTCATCAAATTTAAGGGTAAGAAATGATGACTCTTTAAAACTGTCATTTGCAATTGGCTAAAAACATTTGTTTGTACTGAGCCTGATGTCTCCCTTAAGTATTTTTCTGAAATTCTCATTAAAAGATTGAGTTTTAATAGCGAATCTCCTATTAATTCATCTGCTGACCTGTCTTCCATGTGCTGTATCAACAATGATGAACCTATAAACAAACCTACCTCAAAAAACAACGGAAAAAAGCCCACAGACAAGATTCTAAACATTCCATGTTAAAGATAAATATGAAGGCAATCACAAAAATGCCATCCATGTGAGTCTTGGCCAACGGGCATAAACCGTAGAGCCAAATTCATCTTGTTTCCCTAACAATTAGGGAAGATACTCAAGGAATTTTCCAGGTAACTGGCACTTATTCTCTTTTTTTGTACTTTAGCCATTCTGGATGTGAACTTTCTAAAATGCATTACATGAGCTCTTGCTCCTTAAACATATTATTCAAACATGGTAATGAAAATAATTTGGCTTTTTGGTTTTTTGCCTCATCTTTATTTTTACTGGCAAAACATGATGCTTTTTGCCACTGTGAGAAAGGAGGTCTTGTGCACTGAGGAAGTCCTCCAGATGCTTCTGTTTGTAGAAGACACCGTGCTGGCTGTATCAAGCGCTAAAATGCTGAATCTCCTGGAAGAGATCTGTACTGCTCAGGAGTTTGGCTTCACTACTATCACAGGAAAAATCAAGTAGAGAAGGAATGTCTATTGTTGAGACTGGGGATCTCAATGTTTGCTGGGCCAGGGACCCCCTGGTAGTCAGGCAAAACTCTCTCTCACCTCTCAAATCCAAGCTGTGGCCCAGGCCCATGGATTTCACCTGTGCATCATCTCTCGAAACACACCCCCTTCTCTCCGTGGACACTGCCCCCACCCCAGTGAAGGCCCTCATTCCCTCACAACTGGATTCCTGCAAATCACCCTGGTGGTGAGTCTGCTGCCTCAGGTCTCTCTCCACCCCAATCCATCCTCCATTAGGCTGTAGAACTGACCATCCTACAAGTCTATGTTACTCCTTTTCTCTTCCCATTCAACAAACTCCAGTGGCTCCTTGGATTAAACATAACATCCTGTTTGGCTTCTGAAGTCCTTCTGGTCCCTCCAGTCTGAAACCTAGTGACTCTGGCCATCTTTGCTGTTCCTCACACAAGATGCTCCCAGCTTGAGCCTCGGTGCATTTTTAGTGGCTGGGCAGTCAGTGAGTGGGATTCTCTTCCCCTGGTCTCTGCCTCCTGGCTTCAAGTCTCAGTTAAATCCCAACTTCTCCAAGAAGCCTTTCCCAATCCCGCTTAATTCGCGTGCCTGCCCCTTTACCTTGCCCATGTCTTGTTCGTACAGTGTTGTTTGCATGATGTCTCCCCCCATTAGAATTGAGGCCCTTGAGGGCAGGGACTGAGTTTGGCTTTTCTAAACAGGCACTAAAGACAGTGCCTGGCACACAGTGAGTGCTTAATACATGCTTGCTGACTTGAGAAAGTCAGCCTGCTGACCGGCTGATTAGCCAGAGGCTAAAAAAGGTCATGTTCATAGCAGGAACAAAGCACTGGCAAATTCACAAGAGAAGGTTTCTTTGATAGATTAATATTTACTAACTTAAGTAGGCTTTAATTACAGATACCAACAGCTGCCAGATGGTGTGGGCCAGAGAGTGCTGGGCCAGGAGTCAGGAAGCCCCGAGTTCAAATACAGCCTCATAGATAGACTAGTTATGTGACCCTGGGCAAGTCACTTAACCTCTACTGACCTCAGTTTCCTCAACTGTAAAAATGTGGATAACAATAACAACAATACCGATATCCTCCTTCCCAGGCTGCTGTGAGGACCAAATGAGATCATATTTGTAAAGCACTTAGCACACAACCTCATATCCAGTAGATACTATATAAATGTTACCTATCACCTCCTTTTCCTCAACTGTAAAATGGGGACAACAGCACCTACTTCCCAGGGTTGCGAGATCATATGTGTAAAATGCTCAGCACACTTTACATATGGGCTTAGTAGGGCTACAGAAATGCTCCTTCCTACAATATGTGAAAAAACTAAGGCCTTTGTGTGAACAAGACAATAAAAAATAACACTCCAAGTATGAATGAATGAATGAATGAATGAATTGTTAAGTCCTCTCCCCTCCTCAGACTCAAATATCCCAAAGTCCCTAAAGACTGATGTGTTGTAGTAGAGAAAGGACTAGATTCAGGGTCAGAGGACCAGGCCTTGAACTCTGATGAATCAATTAACCTCAGGGCATCTCAGTTTCCTCATCAATAAAATGAGGGGACTAGATGGCAGAATTTCTAAGGTTTCTTCTTTCTTTAAATCCTACCCTACATCCAGGCCTGAAGCAGAAGGGTTTTCCCAATTTTCAGAAAAAAGAGAAGAGAATGCAGTCGGCAGGTGAGGAGCAGATGACTGTGACTCAAATGGCTGAGACAACTCTGTGAAAGATCATTAAAGGGATGGCTGAGAAACTAGAAAAGGAGGCAGTGACGACAAAGAACTAAGAACTGGTCCTGTGAGACCGACCTTGCTTCCTGAAGTGGTCAGAAGAAAGTTATGGATAATTTACCAGATTTTAGCAAAGCCTCATCACTATCCTAAGTGAAAGTCACTGTGACAAAAGAAATCCTTGATGGCTCCAGAGTGGTGGGAGGTATCCAGGGAATGGCCTTGTGCATGGCCTCACATCTCTAGTACAGACTTGAACAAAATAAAATGCAAGTAGCAAAGAGGTGAATTTATGCTTTATGTCCTAACAACCAAAGCCATCCACATGTGGAACAGATGGCTGCTGTAAGTGGAGGCTGACTAGCCCCAGGTGAGGGATGTCACAGCCAGGATTCTCTTTCCCCATATGGGTTGGAATAGATGACTGAAGTCCCTTTCAACTCTCAAATTTTGTGACTGTGTCTGGGGCCCAACATTTTAGGGCAGTAAGAAAGGTGCTGGCCTGGGACAGGTTCTAGTAGTGGCTCTTCCTAGTCTCTTCTCTGGATCTCAGTCTCATTGTATAAAATGAGGAGTCTGAATTAGACAATCTCCAAGATTTTTCCTACTTTAAGATTACATAATCCTATGCTTTTTATTCAGAAGATTTCAAAATGCCTTAATAACAGCAGTTATATAGCTCTTTGCAAAGTGCTTTACATATGTCATTCTCTGAGATCCTTACAACCACCCTGGGAGGCAGGTGCTGTTATTAGCCCCGTTTTACAGCTGAGGAAACTAAGGTCAAGTAGCTTGCCAAGTTCACACAGCTAGTGAGTATATTGAAGCTAAACTTGGAACTCAGATCTTACTGACTCCAGGCCCAGTGCCCTATGCACTGTGGAGCCTTTCAGTGAGGAAGAGAAAGGCAGCTCTTAACATGGCCATTTTTCAGATGGGAAATACAGAGAAGCTTAGAACTATCTTACGTGAAATCTTCTCCGTCGCTAGAGGCTTCCTCCTTCACGCTGGGATGCTTTTCATATTTCTTCTTGGCTCTGACTCCTGCCTTCTTTGATGCACCGCCTCGGGGACCCCCAGGGTCACTGCTCTTCTTTTTCCTTTTCCCACTAGCGACTCGGGGGACACGAGTGTTCTTTGGCTTCTGATCTTCAAAGACAGCTGTTTGAGGGAGGAAGGAGAAGGCAAGGGCGCGTGGGGGCGGGGAGGGATTGGTAAGGACAGTCAAACTGCTGCCCTAAATTGTTTCCTTGTCTCTAACCTTTCCCCAGCCCATCACGGTATTTCCACAGCCACAGGGACCCACCTTGTGCACAAGCATTAGACTCCTCGAGGACAGGGACTATCATTTGCCTCTTTTTGCACAGAGCTTAGCACATAGTAGGTGCTCTTAATGTTTATTGATCAATTGAAAAAAACAAGCTGATGCTCATTTCCCTGACATAGGACTGATGACCAAATGTACCAATATTGCTTAGAAGTGCTCAGCACACAGTGCCTGGCACCTAATGGGTGCTCTGTAAACCCGTATTCCCTTCTCTTCATTATCTTCACTCCTTAAACAATCCCCTCCTCCAAACTCCCCTTTTTGTACTGAAGAAGCTGTTTTATTCATCCAAGTTTTCAACACCTGTCCATGCCCCCCCATCAGCCAATCAGTTGTCAAGTCTTGTGAATTCTACTTCCACATCTGTCACATTCATATTTTTTCCATCCTAGTTTGAGGTCTCATCACCTCTCACCGGATTACTTCGGAACTGTTCTCCCTGACCCTACCATCTTTCCTCTCTAATCTATTCTCCATGGGGTTGCCAAATAATTTTCCTAACAAATGGGTGTGACTAGGTCAGGAGAGACAGGTCTGACTCCCCTGCTCAAGAACCTGCAATGGCTCTCTATTGTCTCTAAGATAAAACACAAACTTTTCAGTTTGGCATTAAAACCCTTCACAGTCTGGCTCAAGATGTGCTCCGCATTGGCACCCTTGGGGCATTCTCGATGCCAGCCAAAGTGGCCCACCTGTTGTTCCCTGAACTCAAAATTCTCCCTCTCCCTATCTCGCCTCCTGTAATCTCTCCCTGAGACTCCCCCGGCTTCCTTTGGGTGTGCCTCCTAAGGAAAGCCCTTCCTGACTACTCTAAGCACTTCAGTTCTCCTTAAAGTCCTCGGGTTAGGTGGAGTTTATTTGGGCCAAAGGCACATATCCTTAGGGCAGGGGACTGACTCCCTTCTGTAGGCACACAGCAGATGCCTGCTGAACGAATATGTGTTAAATTAATAAGTTTGAGAAACAGCCTGGGAATGAGGATTTCTACTTCAGGATCTGGCCCTAAGCCACTGGACTAGGTTAGAGGTATTTCAGTCTTTCCATCCTGAAAATAAGGATGTTACCTCTTCCAAAGGTATCAATGACCTCTGAACCATTCTTTGAGTTAGCAAAAGTGACCCTGTGTATGTCATGTCTGCCTCGGGGCTGGAGATAGTCCTGAAAGTGCAGAAAAGCCGTAAGCCCCTCTGTTCTCAGTGATGGTTCCATGGACCAGAAGGACCCCTGACTACAACAGCTACATTGACAGTTGTAAGAAGAACATAAAATCTAGAGAAGAACTGGGAAGCAAACAGAGGCGCCCTGATATGAACAAGAAAATGAAAATGAAGACATTCCGGGGCTGTTGATTTGTGTCTTCTTACTGACAAAAAAAGCACTGCCCTTGTTTACACTTGAGGAGGATGTGGCTGGGATCCCGCTGGGAGCATCTGCTGCTTTTCTGACCGGGGACCAAACTTCTCTAACTGGCAGGACTCAGGGGAGATCTGATCACAGCTCTGAGGACCACTTCCGGTGACTTCTTCCTCAGTCAGACCACAACTCATTCAGAGGAGCCTGACTTAAGTGCTTGTATAGGCTAGGCCTTGGCCACTTCCTTTGTACCCTCAGTGATACAGTGTATTTCTTGTAAGCACTTTGTTTTGTTTTTTTAAAACTGAATTAGAACAGAAATCTAGCATTCTTCTAGAAGGGACAACAGGTCAAATCCTGGCTTGAACACATCCTTGCTCTGAGACAAGAGGCAAACCTACTTAACATCTCTAAACCTGTTTCCTTATTTATAGAATGCATATAAACATAAAATGTATATGCCAGGCTGAATTTCCTACCTCAGAGCTGTCACTATAGTTAGAATTTGTAAGTAAAAATCTCAAAATAAGTGGCACAATTTAAGCTTTGCAAATACTATGCAACATAAGCTTACTGGGGATTCTACATTCTTTGGGGTAATAGAAAATGAACCTGTCATGCTATGGGACAACTTTCCAGATAACTGGCATAGTGTGCCAGGGCTATAAAGGGCCTTAAGATTCATCCAGTTCAACCCTTTTTTTAAAACAAGTAATGACATCTTTCAATCCATACTTTCTACCACTGCAAGATTGATTTTTCTCATATAAAGATACGATCAGGCTGCTGTTCTGTCCCCAAATACTTCAATGACTCCCTATTATGTGCCAAAGTCCAGATTCCCTGGTCTAGTACTCAAGGTCCTGAAGGCTGTGGCACTACTCACTAACTATTCAGCTTTATTTCACAATACTCCTCTCTTCAAACTCTATGCCCCCACCCCCTGCCAAAATGGAGGACTACTCCCCCAATACATTGTTTTTGCTTTTTCCCAACTCTGGAGGTAACTTTTCTCAAACAGTTTCCTACATGTTATTGTCTCCCACCTCCAATCTCAATCTGCAAAAATGCTACATATCTTTCAAGACCTGCATCAAACTTTTCCAGCCTCTAAGAAAAACATTCCTTGATGATGCCTGTTGAAAACGAACTTTCCTTCTTTGGATGTGGCATTTGCTTATGTTTTATTTTGAATTACAATGAACAGAATCATGAATCTCAGAGACTGAAGAGCTGGAACCTCAGTCCAACCTGATCGCATTAGTGTGGAATTTCCCCCTAGCGGAATGTAAATTCCTTCAGGGCCATGACCTTCCCTTCTCTGGGGCTGAGGACACAGAGAACACCTCCTAACAAGTATTTGTGGAACTGAATGAACACTGAGGCTCAGCCATCCTTTAGTGCCTTAATCCAACAATCAGTCAATTGACAACCATTTATATTTAAATGTCAGCTTTGTGCCGGCTCAGGGGCCACAGAAGAAAATATGAAACTGCACCATCTCCTGCGTGAAGCATTTCTTGATCCTCCAAACTGCTGCTGCCCTCCCTCTCAAACAATCTCTTACTTAATAAATCTGGGCATAAATGGGGATGTATTCCTTAAATTTATCTTGACACTGTCCACATTTTTTATACGCACTTGTTGCCTTCTCCATTAGAAGGTACACTGTTCACTTGTAATGCCTGCCTCTAGAACAGGGTCCAGCTTAGTAAAAACCTGTCTGACTGACTTATAATAACGACGATAGCTAACACTTACATAAACACTTACATAATACATGTGTCAGGAACCATGTCACACATTTTTAAATTAATATCTCATTTGACTGATTATCACAACAAGGAGAGGGAGATGCTATTATTACTCCCCACTTTACAAGATAAGGAAACTGAGGCAAACAGCTTAAGTGACTTGCACAAGGTTACACAGCTAGTGTCAGGACTGGTTTGAACTCAATTTTCCTGACTCCAAGCCTAGCACTCTATCCACTGGGCCAAAGGAACTTACACTACACTCTTGGATAGATGAATGGATAAATGGATAGACAGACACAGACACAGATGAGACAGATGGACGGATGGAAGGATGGATGGATAAACGGATACACAGATGCAAATGGGACAGATAGATGGATGGATATGGAGATGGACAGATATTTAGGTGGATGATAAATATTTAAGTAGATGGAGAGATATTCTACTGGATGGGTGGATGAAAAGGACATAAAATGGATAAAGGAATAGCTATTGAGAGATGGTGGATGGAGTGTATATACATATACACAAAAAGAATGCAAAGTAACTTCAGGGAAGGTGGCTTCTGAGCTGTGCTTTGAAGGAAACTCGAGCACCTGAGGGACAGCAGAGATGTAGGGAGTGCATGCCAGGCCTGGGGGACAACCTAGGCAAAGGCTCGGAGGCGGGAGACGGAGCGTCACGTGGGCGGCTCAGCCAGAGTTCTCACCCCCGCCAGTCACACACCCCCCAGCCCGAGGAGACGCCAAGCCCACCGCCCCGCCCGGTCCCCCCACTCACCGGGCTCCGCTTCCTGGGTCCGGGCCTTCTTGGGGCGCCGCTGCTCCTCGCAGGACGCCCGCTTTCGGGCCATGCTGCACGGTCTAGCCCAGGAACAAGCCCGGGCAGCGGCTCAGGCGCGGGGCGGGGGCGGGGCACTAATCCTCCCCGGGCGGCTAAAGCCACGCCCCCTCTCCGACCTCCGCAGACAGACCCGAGGTGGAAGTGAAATCCACTAGGCGAGCGCAGGGAACCGCAAGGAGCAAAGCGTTCCTTACGTACTTCCGGTAACAGCAACCCTTTCTCTGCACGCCTCCCGGGCATTCGTCATCACGTTTGCTCTCGCTGATAGGCTGGCTGCCGCGAGAGCGTATACGTCATCTCGCGAGAAGCGGGAAAAGCAACCGGATTTGAAACATGGCGGACGATGCGGATCAGGTACGTTGCTGGAGAGCCTCCCTTTCCTCTGGGCTATTTCAGGATGCTTTTTGGAGCAGCCCTTTGCTCCTTCTTCCCGGATCCCGTCAAATCTTCCCTCCCCGCCAACCCTACCGAGAAATTCTGTAGTAACGGGGATTCTCTGAAAGTCTTGGGCTCCGAGTGGAGAAAGCCACGCCCTCCTCCGCTTTGTCACTGGCTGGCTGAGCTGTCTGTCACCTTCCGGCTAGCCAGCCGGAGTTTTCATTGGCTAGTCTTCTGGTCGTTGGCTGGACCGCCTCCTCCTGATTTACGGCTCAGCCAGCCAATGAGGGAGGACAAGTCTGTCCTGCCCTCCCTATCCCCGCCCCGAGTCCGCAGCCCTGGGAGGCTTGGCTTTAGCGTCCCAGAAGCCCCTTCCCCTGGCGTGCCCGCGGAGTCCCCCAGCCCACGCCGGTCCAGCCTGCCTCGGGTGGACAGGCTTTCTTGCTCCTTACCTCTCGTCTCCGTCTATTCCTTTGGAAAGCTTCCTTCTGCACGTTTGTAGTGACAAGGGTCTTGGGGGTGCTCGTTAATCATTATGCCCTTTGACCTCCCTCCTAACGATAAGAATAGCATGTGTGAGGGGTTTAGCGTGTGCAAAGCTGATTTTACAAGTGCTGTCTCATGTGATCCTCACAACAACCTGGGGGGGCGTTGTTATCCCCATTTGACCGCTGAGCCGACTCAGGCGGGCAGACGTGCAGTGACTTGCCCAGGGTCACACAGTGAGTGTCTTCCTCCCCAGCTCTTCCCTTCTCATCTGCAAGTCCCTTCCATTTTCAGCTTTAGTTGCCACTTGTCTCTGTATCTAAAGCCCAGCCAGATAAAGGGGACAAATACGTTTTCCCCATCCCACCACTCTTTTACAACCATCAGGCCCTCCGTTGCTGAAAATGTGACATTCTGCACAGCACCCTTAAACGTTTGCTATCTCTGAAGTGTTCTAGCCTGGCTGTGCTGCCTGCCCTGGGAGCCCTAAACAACCTTCAGGTGACAGTACTTTTGCCAGGCTGGCTTCTTGTAAAGAGGAGTTAAGGAATTCATTTTTAATGGAGTAACCTCTTGTAAGCTAGGTCAGGTGGAAACTGTAAGTGAAGAAATAATTGCCTTAGTGTCGGTTCTACAAAGAGCAGGTGGGTAATGTGCTGGAGCTCTTCTGGTGGGTGTGCATCATTGCAGTTTTTGTTTTTAACAGCAACAGACCACCAACACTGTGGAGGAGCCGCTGGATCTCATCAGGCTCAGTCTGGATGAGCGAATTTATGTAAAAATGAGAAATGACCGAGAACTACGAGGAAGATTGCATGTGAGTGAAGCGTTTCGAATCTGGGGCACACTGCAGATGGGGTTTGTGATTTCATCAGTAAAAAAAACTGAAAATGGGGGAACCCCCTCTATCAGTGCAACTCGGTGCCTTCTTTGCCAGCATCACAGAGATGTTAAGTCATTTGCTCGGGTCACAGTAGGTATGTGTGTCTGAGGGGGCACTTAAATCAGTTTCTGAGTCCAAGACCATCTGTCTACCATACTGACCTGTGTCTCAGTAGGCTTTGTAGTTTCCTCTAGAACATAGATCACATTAATGAGATCCACAGGAATTCTTTTCTATTTGACTTTGACACCACTGGTTTAAGGAACTGTGCTGAGGTTACAATATCGTGCCTGCCCCAGGGGGCATCCATTCTACTCGAAGGATCCAACATGTACATCAGTAATTATAAATAAGGTGTGAAGGGAGGCAGCGAGATCAGACCTTGGGTCTATTTTGTGTGGCCTGATGTGTGTGTCCCAAATTCTCTCCCTCATCTAACTGGGAGCAGAAGGGGCTTTTGCTTTTGTCTTTGCATCAGAAGTGTGTAGCACATAACAGGCACTTAAAAGATAATTAATTAGAAGTTAATTACAATATTCTAGAGTATTTGAGGAAGGAGAGAACCTTCGCATGTGAAGATGTCAGGAAACACTTCAGGGGGGGAAGGGATACCTGCTCTGAAAGAAGATGAGAGGTTTTGTTTGCCAATTGAGGGCCTGAGTTTGAATCCTGATTATACCTCTTATACTTGTGTGACTTAAGGCAAGACATTGGAACTTCTCTGGGCCCCATTTTTTTTGTCTATGAAGTGAGGACATTGTACAAGATGACCCCTAAGATTCTTTATGATTCTCAAGTCTTTAAGTTTACTAAGTAAGGAATCAGAAAGGTCAGTTGGTCAGTAAACATTTTTTAAGCACCCACTATGTGCCAGGCATTGTGCTAAGCTCTGGGGATACAAAAAGACCCATCCCTGACCTCAAGGAATTCAGAATCTAAATAGGGAGAAAACAAGCAGACCAGTATGTACAAACAAGCTATTTATACTGGATAAATAGGAAGTAAAAGAGGGAAGTTGCTGGGATTAAGAGGGCTTGGGAAAGGCTTACTGTAGAAGATGGGATTTTAGTTGGGACTTAAAGGATGCTAGAGAGGTCAGAAGGTGGAGCAGAGGAGGAATAGTATTCCAAGCTTGGTGGACAGCCAGGGAGAATGCCCAGAGATGGAGAGTCTTGTTTGTGGAATGTCCAGGAGGCCAGTGTCACAGGATTGAAGAGCACGTGGTGGGGAGTAAGTTGTAAGAAGACTGGAAAGGTGGGAGGGGGCTGATGATAAAGAACTTTGAATGCCAAACAGCATTTTCTATTTGGGGTTGGAGGTAATGGAGCTGTTGGAGTTTATTGAGTACGGGTGATGGTGATGTGGTTGGACCTGTAGGGGAGAGAGAAATAGTGAGGAGTCCAGAATGACTCCTAGGTTGTGAGCCTGGGTATGGGAAGGTAGAAGTGGGGAGGGTTCAGGGGGAAAGATAATGAATTCTGTTTGGGGCATATTGAGTTTAGGATGTCTGCTTTACATCCAGTTCAAAATGTCTGAAAGGCAGTCAGAGATTGGAGGTCAGCAGAGAGAATGCAGTAGGAAAAGTATATTAGCATAGAGATGGTAATGAAATTCATGTGAGCTGATGAGATAACCAAGTGGAGTAGTAGAGAGGAAGAAAAGAAGAGGGCCCAGGACACATTAAAGGGTGTGCTCTGAAGGAAGAACCAGCCAAGGAGACAGAGAAGCAACTGTCAGAGAGGGAGGAGGAGAGCCAGGACAGTGTCCTGAACACATAGAAGGAAAGGAGAGTGACTGGCAGTGTCAGAGGCTGCAGACAGGTCCAGGAGAACGGGGATTCCGATGTAAGCCTGCAGAAATGCATGGAAGCAGAACGTGGTAGCTTGTGTTGTGGCGTTGTAAGCAGCATCACATAGGTTAGCTCATTTTTTAACTCTGCTATTCCGTTTTAGCATTTTTATTTAAAGTTTGGAGTTCCAGATTCTAACCCTTTTTCCCTTCCCCCTCCCTGAGATGGCAAGCAATCAGACATAGGCTGTAAGTGTGCAATTATGTAAAACGTTTCCATATTAGTCATTTGGACAAGAAGACTGAAAAGAGAAAAGTCAAAGAAAGAAAGTAAAAAACAGCCCGCTTCAGTCGGTATTCAAACAGTATCAGTTCTTTGGGGGCAGGTAGTATGCTTCATCATCAGTCCTTTGGGGTTGTCTTGCATCACTGTATTGTTAAGAACAGCTAAGTCATTCACAGTTCTTCATCAAACAACATTCCTGCAGTTGTAAACATTGTTCTGATTCTGTTCAGTGAGCATCAGTTCATGGAAGTCCAGGTTTTTCTGAAATCTGCCTGCTCATCATTTCTTGCAGAATAATAGTATTCCGTTATGTTCAATGGCTCGTTTAGCCATTCCCCAATTGATAGGCATACTTTTGATTTCCAAGTCTTAGCCACCACAAAAAGAGCTGCTGTAAATATTTTTGTACAAACAGAGCCTTTTCCCTTTTTTTGGATGTCTTTGGACTATAGACCTAGCAGTGGTATTGCAGTATCAAAGCTCATGCACAGTTTTGTTTCTCTTTGGGCATGGTTCCAAATTGCCCTCCAGACTGGTTGGATGAGTTCACAACTCCACCAACAACAGTGCATTAGTTTTCCCACATCCCCTCCAACATTTTCCTTTTTTGTCATATTAGGCAATCTTAGGTGCAAGGTCATACCTCAAGGTTGTTTTAATTTACATTTCTCTGATCAGTAGTGATTTTGAGCAGTTTTTCATATGACTAGATAGCTTTGATTTCTTTATATGAAAACTGCCTGTTCATATCCTTTGACCACTTATCAATTGAGGAATGACTTGTATTTTTATAAATTTGACTCAGTTCTCTATATGTTTGAAAAATGAGGCCTTTATCAGAGATACTTGTTGCAGATTTTTTTCTCCAGTTTTTTGCTTGCCTTATAATTATGGTTGCATTGGTTTTGTTTGTACAAAACCTTTTTAAATGTCAAAATGATCCATTTTACATTTTGTAATGGTCTATCTTTGGTCCTAAATTCTTCCCTTATCCATAAGTTTGACGCAAACTATTCCATGCTCTCTTAATTTGCTTATGGTATCACTCTTTATGTGTAAATCATGTACCCAGTTTTGACTTCATCTTGGTTTGCAGTATGAGATGTTCTCCATCTAGTTTCTTCTGTACTGTTTTCCAGTTTTGCAGCAGTTTTTGCCAAATAATGAGTTTTTGTTCCAAAAACTTGGATCTTTTGAGTTTATCATATGCTGGATTACTGTGTTCATTTTCTATAACATAATTTATACTCAGTCTGTTCCAGTGATTCACCATTCTGTTTCTTAGCCAGTTCTAGATTGCTTTGGTTATTACTGCTTTATGATGCAGTTTGAGCTTTGGTGCAGCCCGATCACATTCTTCTGCTTTTTTTTATCGATTCCCTTGATATTTTTGAGCTTTTGTTCTTCCAGGTGAATTTTGTTAGTTTTTTTCTAACTCTATAAAATAATATTTTGATAGTTTGATTGGCATGGCACTGAATAACTAGATTAATTTAGGTAGAATTGTCATTTTTATTATATTGGCTTGGCCTACTGATGAGCAATTAATATTTTTCCAATTATTTAGATCTAACTTTATTTGTGTGAAAAGTGTTTTGTAATTGTGTTTATAGAGTTCCTGGATTTGTTTTGGCAAGTAGATTCCCAAATATTTTATATTGTGTACAGTTATTTTAAATGGAATTTCTTTTTCTATCTCTTGTTGCTGGACTTTGTTGGAAATATATAGAAATGCTGATGATTTGTGTGGGTTTATTTTGTATTCTGCAACTTTGCTAAAGTTGTTAATAATTTCAAGTAGTGTTTTAGTTAATTCTCTAGGATTTTCTAAATATACCATCATATAATCTGCAAAGAAGGATATCTTTGTTTCCTCCTTGCCTATTCTAATTCCTTTAATTTCTTTTTCTTCCCTTATTACTATAGCTAACATTTCTCGTACAATATTAAATAATAGAGGTGATAATGGGCATCCTTCCTTCATCTCTCATTGTATTGGGAACACTTCTGGCTTAGCTCCATTACAAATCATGTTTGCTGGTGGTTTTAAATAAATATTATTTATCATTTTAAGATAGGCTTCACTTAGTCCAATGCTCTCTAGTATTTTTAATAGGAATGGGTACTGTATTTTGTCTAAGGCTTTTTCTGCATCTGTTAAGATGTTCATACGATTTCTGTTGGTTTTGTTATTGATGTGGTCAGTTATGCTGATAATTTCCCTACTATTGAACCAGGCCTGCATTCCTGGGATAAATCCCACCTGGTCATACTATATGATCCTTGTGATAATGTTGTTGTAATCTCTTTGCTAGTATTTTATTGAAAATGTTTGCATCAATATTCATTAGGAAGATTGATCTGTAATTTTCACTCTCTGTTTTGGCTCACTGGTTTGGGTATCAGCACTATATTTGTGTCAAAAGGAATTTGGCAGGCCTTCCCTCTATTTTTCCAAATAATTTATGCAATGTTGGAATTAATTGTTCTTTAAATGTTTGGTAAAATTTGCTTGTGAACCCATCTGGTCCTAGGAAATTTTTCTTAGGAAGTTCATGAATTTGTTTGATTTTTTTTTTCTTAGACTGGGTTATTTATTTTATACTGTTAACGTGGGTAATTTATATTTTTGTAGATAATCAATTTCATTTAGATTGTCAAATTTGTTGGCATATAATTGGACAAAATAGTTCCTAACAATTGTCTTAATTTACTCTTCATTGAGGGTGAATTCACTCTTTTCATTTTTGATACTAGTAATTTGGTTGTTTTTTTTTTCAGTCAAATTAACTAATGGATTATCTATTTTTTTTCATAAAAACAGCTTCTAGTTTTATTTACTAGTTCAGTGGTTTTCTTCTTTTTAATTTTATTAGTTCAATGGCTTTCTTCCTTTCAGTTTTATTAGTCGCTCCTTTGATTTTTCAGGATTTCCAATTTGGTGTTTAATTGGGGATTTTTAATTGGTTTTCTTTTTGTTTGTTTTTTTTTAATTGCGTGCCCAATTCATTGATCTTCTTTTTTCTTTTTTGTTGATGTAAGCAACTAGAGATATAATCCTCTACGTACTGCTTTGGCTGCATCTCATAAGTTTTGGTATACTGTTTCATTATTGTTATGTTCTTTAATGAAATTATCAATTGTTTGTATGATTGGTTCTTTGACCCATTTATTTAATGATTAGATTATTTGATTTCCAATGAATTTTTTTTATCTTTTTCCACTGTCCATTATTAAGTATAATTTTTGTTACATTGTGATCTGAAAAGGATGGGTTTGCTATTTCTACATTTGATTGTGAGGGTTTTATGATCAATTTTTGTATAGATGCCATATACTGTGGAGAAAAATGAATATTCCTTTCTATTCCCATTTATCTTTCTCCAGAGATCTATCATATCTAACTTTTCCAGAAGTTTATTCACCTCCTTACCTTCTGAAAGTTGAGGTCCCCCACTAGTATAGTTTTATTATCTATTTCCTTCTGTAACTCATTCTACTTATTTCGTTGTCTATGGTACCTTTCAGCAAGATATAGTTTCCTTTATCTGTTTTTGCTTTTGCTTTATTTGAGATCTTGCTACCCCTGTTTTCTTTGCTTCAACTGAAGCATAATAGATTCTGCTCCGGGCCCTTACCTTTATCCTGTGTGTATTTCTTTCCTCCACATGTGTTTCTTGTAAACAACATATTGTAGGATTCTTTTTAATCCCTTGTCCTGTCTGCTTCTGTTTCATGGGTGAGTTCATCCCATTCCAAATATAGTTATAATTATTTCTTTCTCTCTCTTCCACCCCACCCTTTCTCTCCTCATTACCACCTTCCCCAGTACACCCTCCATTTATCAGTGGCCTCTGCCCCTTCCTTATGGGGTAAGATAGATTTCTGTATCCAATTTGAGTATGTATGTTAATCTTTGAGCCAGTTTTGATGAGAATAAGGCTTGAGCTTTGCCTGCTTAAGATCCTGGGAGGGAGGGAGCTTGTTGCTGGCCTTCCTCAGGGGTGGGGCCCCTGCTACTGGGTTGCTATGGAGGCAGCCTCTGTCTTCTGATAGTCCCCACAGGGCCTTTGTGTTGGCCAGGGGGCTTCACTACTGCTCAGCAGTGTGCTCAAGGACTCCTTGGTGACTTGTGCTGGGGGTGGAGTCACTGGGAAGGTCCTTGCCAGGATGCACACTACTCATTTGCCTAGGGGGCTGCTGCTACAGGAGGGTGGGACCTTGCTGGGGGGTTGCCCCAGGTTTGGAGCCTTGCTGCCAGCCCCCTGCTGTGAGGCTGGCTGTGGTGGCTGCTGTTGCTTCTGCCCTTGGACCTCTCTCTTCTCCCACCCCAGTAAGGCAGACTTTTCCTGAGTGCTGGTAAGCTGCTTACCTGCTCCTATACCAGTTTTGAGACAGCTTTCTACTTGTTTGGAGGGGAGTTTGGGAGGGCTTAGTGGGGGAATCATTCCTCTCTGCCATGTTGGCACTGGAAGATGTTAACTCCTTTGATCCTCAGCAACAATCCTGGGAAGTAGGTGCCATTATTGTCCCTATTTGACAAATGAGGAATCTGACACTAGGAAAGGTTGAGAGGGAATGTGAAGTTGATGGAACGAACTTTTGGCATTTATGTATCACATAATTGTGTTAGCTTACATGCACACACATTGTTTCTCAGGCACTTGTCTTCTGGCTTAATGGAAGTAGGTAGCTCAAATAGGATTACCTGGACATGCTGGGCATTATTTTTGTAAAAAGGTTTATTGATTCTTTTTCTTTTTTTTTTTACATTAGTGCCATTTCTAGAAAACCCCTTCACCCAGATTGAGCTTCTCTTGGTACCAAGGAAAATCAATGAAGCACAAACATTTGATGTAGTGTCTGCATCTGGCAACTTTACCCACCTTCTGCACTTGTGTATCTTGCCTCTCCGCTGTGACAAGCCAGTTTGCATCATCGTCAGTTTTCCAGAACGTTGCTTTTTTCAGTTCCTTGGGGTTTGACTTCTTTTCATTGATCTCATTTACATTGTTGCAGGCCTCGTTTATATTGGGTTTTTTGGCTTTGTTATTTGCACCATGCCCTTCAGATGAATTCCTAGTATTCATATCTTACTGCACAGTGATAGTCTATTATATCTCCAATTCCTGTCTTTGACTTCCTTGGAGTTTTGCCCAGTTTCTTGCATAGTCCAGAATTGGTATCCAGAATCGTTGAAGCGATTCACACAGTGCAGACCTGCTGCCAGTGCCTTACTGTGTCTGCCTTCCCCTCACTGCTCCCACGTTGACTTCTTGGTTTTTTGTTGAGTTCTTTTGGTCGTCTTTGCCCTTCTTCAAGATGTAACCTCAAGAGTTTCTTTATTTGCATTTCTCTTAGTATTAATAATTTGCAACATGTTATCAGGTGGTTGTTTGTAGTTTACATTTCTTTTGAAAACTGTTCATATCATTTGACCACCTACCAAGTTGGAAATGGCTCTGGGAAGTGTATGTATGTATTTATATATGTGTGTATATATTTTAATTCCTGTGTATTTTGGATTTCAGTCTTTTATCAGTGATTTTGATCAAATTAAATTTTTTTCTTTACTTAGCAGTTTAACTTATTTTGGGATTCTTAATGTTTTTTGTTTTTTTTTTTGCGAAAGCTACTTAATTTCATGTGTTCAAAAGGCTTATTTCTCTTCTTCTATCCTTTGTTGGTTGACTCTTCCTTCTCCATGCCTCTCAGCCAACTTACAGAGTTGGAAGGGACTTCAATTTCAACCTTCCCTAGTGGGAATCTTCTCCACATCTCTGTCAGAGGTCAGTCTGACTTCCTCATGCAGCCTGATTGGGAAGAGGAATCTGTCACCTCCAAAAGCAATTCTACTCGGGCATAGCTCTAATTGTTAGAATATTTTTCCTTTATGTCAAGCTTAAAGCTGCCTATTTTTAAATTTCTGAGTTTTAAAAAAAGTTCCAAACCTAAACATTTCTGTATACAAAATAAAACAGTCTCTATTATGCACACTTTGGTGTTTTTTTTTTTTGAAAACAGAAAAAAATTCAATATTTAACTTTCAAAGTTGTCCTCCTTGTCTCTGTATCCTTCTGACCTTCTGTGTGTTCTTTTCTGTGCATTTAAAAAAGATGTTTCAGTGCCACCTGAGGATTCCCTCATTACATTCTTCTTCATTCCACCTTCTCCTTTTGCCTCCAAATGAAAAAACAGCAGTAAAGCTCATAAAACACACACACACACACGTACATACGTACATACGTACATGTATATGTATCTATAAACAAATTCTCACATTGGCCGTATTAGAACATGTATATCTCAGTCTTCGCTTTGATTCTGTCACCTCTTTATCAGCATTGGTCCTCTGGAATCATGGTTGGTTGCTGTAGAGTTCCTAAATCTTTCAGAATTGGTTTTTCTTTCCAAGATTGTTATAGTATTACATAAGTTATGTAAATTGTTCCTCTGGTTCTGCTTGCTCTACTTGTTTTGTGTGGGGGGGTCCCTTTCCTCTTTCTTAATCTCTTTGGGGTGTACTGGCTGTTTTTGAAAAATACATGCATATTTAAACATTATTGTTGCTTACCCTCCCCCAAGATTGAACTAACAACAGGTAAGGAAAAATAAGGAAAACAAATACATTGACCATGTGTACCAAAGCTGGGAAAGGCACCTGTTCTCGTTCTCTTTGGAGCTTTCTTAATTGCTTATGTGTCATGGGAAGTGTGCCTCCTTTAAGTCATGGGTAAGGTCTGTGGCCTCCATACTTATGTTTGACACGTTCTAAGGAAATTTTAAAATTGTGTCCATTAAGGGAATTTTTTAGCCAAAAAAAATAAATCAGGACTGGATTAATGACCTCTTTACCTCAGAACACAGAAAAAAATCATTAGTAATGAGCATGTTTTTCATGTTTAACTTACTGTTAAGTATTCATTTTGTATATTAACTGAATTTCAAGTATATACTTATTTGTAATCTGTGTTCATTTATACATGTTCCATAATCTAATAATTCAACTGCATTTATTTCCCTAGGCTTATGATCAGCATTTAAACATGATTTTGGGAGATGTAGAAGAGACTGTGACAACTATAGAAATCGATGAAGAAACTTATGAGGAGATCTATAAAGTAAGTTATCTTGCCTCTTCCTTCTAATGGAATGATTTAGCATATAGAATTCTTCAGTTCAGCAGATTGTTTTCGTGCCTGCTCGTGCAGCCCTTGATACCTCAGACAATCTCTTCCTTCCTCACATTCTCTTCTTTCAGCTTCTCTAACACGGGCCTCACAGACTGAGTTTTCTTTAGTCACTCCTCTTCACATTTATTGGTTCGGCTTCCCTCATGTCACCCTTCTGCTCTTTATACATTTTCTTTTTAGAGGTCTATTCTCATCTTATTTTCCTCAATCTCGATTTGGGAGCTCTTCCTTCTCCTGAGCTCTGTTATGTCATTTTTTCCAAGATGGAGGCTAGGATGCCCCCTAGGAGCCAGCTAGTCCAACCTCCTCTCCTAGAGGTGAGGACACAGAAACCTGGACAAGATAAATGCTTTGCCCGAGGTCACACAGGCTGAAAGTGGCAGAGGCAGTGTCTGAACTCATTTCCTCTGTGTCCAGAGGCAGCTCTTTCTATCCCAAGTCTCCCATCTGCCTGCCAGACATTTCCCCTTTGGTGTCTTGCCATTTCTTCAAATTCAGTGCTTACTTATTTAATTTTATTGCTATGTTTTGGTCTTATATCATATTTATTTTCAAATAAATCCCTCTTCCTCCCCAGAGTAATCCCTTATAACAAAGAATAAAAAAAAGAAGGAAAGTAGGGAGAACAAACAGTTCCCCAGAGCTAACTAGCCCCTCAGCTGAGCCTGACAGGCTGGGACAGTTTCTGGTTCTACAAAGAGGGGAGAAGTTTGCATGTTTTCCTGTCCTTGGGGTCAAGCTTGATCATATAATTACACAACATTCAGTTTTTGGTTTTTATTTTTTCCATTTGCGTTGTTGTAGTTATTGTGTTAGTTTTTTCGTGGTCCTGCTTACTTAACTTTTATGTTGGTCCGCATAGTCTTCCCTTTGTTTCTTACAGCTCAGTAATATTCCATTCTGTTTATGTACCACGATTTGTTTAGCCATTCCTCAAACTGGTGGGCATTTACCTTGTTTCTACCAAAAAAATGTTGCTATCAATATATTGATGTTTCTGGGACCTTCTTAATCACTAAAACAGTGGGATCTCTGGGCAGACCAACAATTCAAATAATCAAACTCTTCATCTTCCGCTTTCCCTCCACAAAATATTCCAATTGGTTTTCCTTAAAGTCATATTCATTTCCTGGTCATCTAGTCTTAAAATCTCAGAAGAGTTTTGACTGTTTGTGTGGAGTAGTGAAAATGGATTTTTTTTTCTTGGCTAAGCACATGTAGACAATCAGGTTTTAAAATAATTTCTCTGTGGTATTTGTGGCTAATTCAGATGTGTATTTTGATATGGTTTTTTTTTTTTGACATTCACATAATTTCCCTTTGTTTTCAAAAAAAATTCCTAAGTATTGGTTTAAAATATGTTCTATAAAGTTTTTTTCTTTGTTTTTCCTCTCAGTCAACCAAGAGGAACATTCCAATGCTGTTTGTTCGAGGCGATGGGGTGGTATTAGTAGCCCCTCCTTTAAGAGTTGGCTGAAACCAAGACTTTATCCCATGTGGAAAACTGAAGACTGGACAATGGCCTCTACGAGAGAAGCTAGTGTTCAAAAGAACAACCTGTGATACCTTTTTGATATTTAGAAATAATCAAGGAACCCTCCACCTTTACAATTCCTAATCTAACTGGCATAACACTTATTCTTGATTTCAGATACCAAACCTACCAATTTATGTAAGCGTCATAAGGCAGGACTCTTTTTTCACTGACTTAATTTGTCTCTTCATCTTTCAGGCAATTATATTTTTTTAATTAAATTTACCTTTTGGGGTTTTGTTGACCAGGCAGCTATCTTGTGATTCCTGAAAAGTAACATGTCTAAGAGAGTAGTTTTTTTTAATATAGATCAAATGTCTAAGCATGCTAAGGCACACACATCTGAAACAGAGGAATCATGGAACCTCCTGCTGCCCATTCCATGCCCGAGCTCATTCTCATGTGCTTAGTTTTAGTGGCTACACATGAGTTCAAGCAGTTGCTCACACACACACACACGCACATGCACACACCCACACCCACACCCCCTTACCCTTTTGTGAGCAGCCCACCATGGCTGCCCTCTCACTTGACAGTGGTTAACAACAGAGCCAGTCAGCCCTAAAGCTGCACTGAAAATCATGTGCTAGGTTGTTTTTCCCCTAGTGGATTCTCAGTCACATCGAGTATCATCGAGGAAGAAAGCATCTTTCCTTGCTTTAGTGAGTCGCACCATCTGGGGCTGGATGATACTTGATTTGTGGCCAATCCATTTGTTAGTCTGCTGAGTGTGTGCTCGTTCTTTTGTTATCAGGTGTGATGTAGAGCCACATGTTATTTTGAGTGATATGCTTTAAAAAGGACTTTCTGTCAGCATTCAGTAATAATATGAAATGGTCCCTCTTTTCATCATGGTTTTTCCTAATCCTGGCAGCAGGTGGTGTGAGTCCCCTCTGTCTGCCCTGCTGTGTGGCATTGTCCCTTTCCACAGGGCTACCCCAGGGGAGGCAGTAACTCAAGGAGGGAAGGGACCACCCCCTTCTGCTGCAGCTCTCTCAGTTTTGAACAGGTGGGTTTGCTGTCCTGGGTGGGAGGGGCCACTGCTTCTGTTTGTCTTCATCTGCAGTGTGCTGAGCCCCTCCCCTGTAACTGTGAATGACTTCTAGAATAGCCCGGGCCCCCATCACAAGTAGAGTAATGGCATTTCTGCAGTGGAGCACCGAACAATGGCAGGAGACCCTGCCAGCATCTACAACTTTCTGATTGTTTAGTTGCCTTTCAGAAACTTAGGATGTCACATTTTTAGGACTGGGAAGGACTTCAGAGATCATCCATTCTTAGTTTTACAACAGAGAAAACGAGACCCAGATGTGTGAAGCAAACTTCCTGTATTCACTCTGTGTGTTAGTGTCATTTGGAACTAGAATCTGGATGTCTTGACTGCTGGTGCAGGGCTTTCTATTCTACTGTCCTGCCTCTTTTTTGTGAAGGTTTAAGTGTGTCCTGGAGAATCCATGTGGAATACAGGCTGCCCTCAGTCAAGGGAATTAGGAGATAGAAGGGTACCCAGGCCTGATGTGAGGCTTGGGCTGGGTTCTACATGTCTACGTGAGACTTAGTGAAGGTTGTGGAGTGTCAGAGCTAGAAGGGACCTAAGCTACTCTTATTCTGGTCTCATTCTCATTTTACAAAGGAGGAGAGAGGCACAGAGACAGGAGATTACTTGACCAGGTAGTCAGTGAGTGAATTCAATAAGCATTTATTAAGCACCTACTGTGTGGTAGGCACTGGAATACAAAGACAGCTGAAATGGGCTCTGCCCTCAAGGAGCTCACATCCTCCTGGGGCTGGGAAACCATGTACCAAAGTAAGAAAATGCCAAGTGATTTGGAGATGAAGAAGTAGAGAACATTGGTAACCTGGGCTACTGGGAGGATGTACAATGGCTCCTCTCTCTGGAGGCATCTAGAGCTGAGATGGAAGAGCTCGTTTAGGGTTAGACTGTGTGTGTAGTGGGCAGATTTATCAGCAGAGGGATGATCATCGAACCCATGAGATCCCCATAGGAGTACTCCCACAGGAGTACAGAAGAAAGCAAAGGAGCCTTGACACAGAGCCCTTGGGTAATTTCACACAGGGTTTGGGATCTTAAAAAAGACTGAAAAAGAAGTGAAGTATTTATTGTGACACCTCCTTCCCCACTACCATCCCAGCCTGAGGGATTCTGATACCCACTCCTCCCCCAGGGGGTTGCCCCCCATCCCTTCCTACACATCCCTTCCTATTATACTCTGGTTTTCTGTGCAGGCTGTGTATCTGAACATTTTTCATCTTTATTGTTTTCTGGAAGGCTTCGTGGCTCAGTGTTGATCCTCATCTCCCAGATGTCACCTTTGGAAAGCTCTTAAACTGGTGATGATGATGACCATGGCAGGGGTGTTGATGTTGTCTGTGTCCAGAGGGGGGTCATGCATAATGGACATAGGACATGAATTAAGAGAGGATAGAATATAGTGTTGGCAGTAGCTGCATTGGTAAGACTTCCAGTGTGCCAAAAAACTAACCCATGGCAATATTTAAGCATACCGTTCGTTTAAAACATTTCCTGTAAGAACCTACACAGTGTTAACTAGCCCTTCTCACACATTATCATTTTATTGTGCCTCTTTTGTTTTTCAAAGAGCACCAGTGACACCATGGGATGATATCTTGACTCGCCACTGAATTAGATTTGAGTCATTGAAGTCCAGTGGTGAAGGCCTGGGATGGCGTGAGTGACCTTGGTGTTTTTGATGTCTGACCAAGCTCTCAGTGCTCCACAGTGCCAACTTTGGCCTCCTGCATAGTTGCTGGAACAAATTATTCTTCTGTGCCTATTGAACTCGGGGAAAATCTTCACATGCTTAGTGTAGACATCCCCTTAACTCACTGATGGGTTTGAGACCTGTCAGTTATCCTCAACCTAGTTTAGCCTGTCTGGAGTGTGGCTACTGCACAAGCTGAGTTGAGTGCCAGGTGGACACCAAAGGTGGCTGAGCGGCCCTAAGAGGGCTGTGAGTCAGCAAGTCTTCATACTAGATGTGCTAGGCCTGCCTGCGTATTGTGTACATCAGTGAGCAGCTGGGTGGTGCAGTGGACAGAGCATGCTGGACCTGAATTCAGGGAGACCTGAGTTCCAGTCCAGCCTCAGGCACTTTGCTATGTGATCCTGCCTCAGTTTCTCTATCTGTAAAATGTTTATTGTAATAGAACCACCTTCAAAAGGTTGTTATGAGGACCAAATGAGATATTATAAAACCATTTTATTAGTGACAAAACCAATGGAATGTACCTCATGATATATAATATTGTCCTTCAATTCTTATAGCAGCCCTGTGAGGTAGATAGTAAAAGTGTTGGTATTCCCATTTTATAGAAATGGACATGGAGGCTATCACTTGCTTATAGTGACAGAGCTGGTAAGTGGCAAATCTAGATATCCTAACTCCCAAGGGCTAGGATTTCCTAAGTTTAGTGTATCTTATATTCCCATATTGCTAAAATTCCCTTTCATAATTTTACAGTTTGGGGACTTGTCCTAATTTCTTTCAGAGTTTGGGCCCATAGATTGACTTGCATACGTAGAATCTCGTATGTTTTGTAAAGTGTCATTCTGTTAACCTCCTGGGTTTCTCAAGGGCTCAGCTAGCAGAGTGTAAACTCTAGCTGGACACTGGCTATGTGATGTTATCCAGAGAGCCTCCTAGCAAGGTTCTGATGAATTTTTCAAACAAAGCAACTCTGGAAATGCAGCTGCTAAGGAGAGAGGGAGGAGCCCCGTGGAGCAAATCACCCGTCTTTGAAAGGGAAGCATTTTGTGACAGCTCCCATTTTTTGTAGCACACTCAGGCTACCCTCAGTGCAAAGTGCTTTCCTCACAGCCCTGTGTCAGGAAGACTCACCAGTCGTATCCCACTGTTTCAGGTGAGGAAACAGACTGTGCATGAGTGTTACTCAGTCCCTCAGTGGGGATTTGAGCCTAAGGCAACTTCCGCCCTCCCAGTGACAGGGCTGGAGAGGAAGGCCAAGAAACTTGGGCCTCCTGCTCATCCAAGTCACCAAGGAAATGACTTGCTCTTCTCCATGGGCCAAAAGCAAATTTTATTAAATTTGGAGCCGAATCAGTGCCATGCTCTGAACTGGAGCCCCATGAAGATACGATTGCTCTTGTCAGTGCCACTGAGCCTCTTAGTGATGTCCCCCTGCAGCCCCCTTCCCCCGGGAGGTCGGCCTCTGAGCTTTGTTGCTGAAGACATGAGCCCTGCATTCTGCAGTGCCTTGATCAGGATCTGTACCCAGGTTCATGTTGCTAGGATTTCATGGGAGGTCATGGGCGCTGATGAGCAGCTTGACAAATGTTTTCTGCAACATCTTGTCCTCTGCCCTACCTAAATAGGACAGTGCCATCTCTGCTTCTCCTAACCACCCTGTTCATCCTGTAAGCCAACAATATTGGCACGTTCTAGTAACAAATGCTTCATTTTCTCACAGAAATTTAAATTCACGTGGAAGCAGAGACAAAAACATTAAACTTTATTAAGGTCACTACTGAGGTGTCATTGGACCCTTGTCCCTAGGGACGGTATCTTCTTAGCTATTTGTAGAAACATTGGTGACATCATACCTATTTGCCCCATAGACTAAAGAAGACAACACAACTTGGTGTGGTCTGTAAAGGTGGTCAGCTCATACAGTATGGCCAAATCCCTGTGACGCTTACAAAGCCCTTTCCCAATAAAATTCTGGGATGGAGATGCAAACAGTACAAGGGACCATCTTTTCCCCAGCCCCCACCTTTGAGCTGGAGAAACAGGTTAAGGAGCTTGCCCATGACCACGGAATTAAGAACCATCTGAGCCGGGGTCCAAACCTAGATGTGTCCTGGTCTAGCTCTGCACCATGTTCTTCATATATTAGGTTACTCCAGATGTATTTCTGAATTGAGGTGGGAAGAGGAAGGGAAGTGAAGGAAGGAGGCCTAGGGTGGTTCTGTCTGCCCAGCTAGTATCTTGAAACTCCTCAGGACTGCAGTGATTAATTATCCCCTAATAGCACCACCACCCCCTCCCCAACCGAACAGGTGACATCCTGACTTGGCTTGTTGAAACATCTGTTGTTCTGTACACATGGTGCCTTCCTGCTCCAGCTCACTTCACCATTTAACAATAAGAGCCCTGCATTTTACAAGTCACACCTGTAGAGACGGTATCTGTACAGCCAGCAATTGGGAGGCTAACAGTTCTGATTCATTTCTGCAGTCCTCATCCTAAGAGCATTCAAAGTGCTTGCAAGATTCTCCATCCCCATAAAGTACTTAATGTGTGATGATAACTCAATGAAGAAGTATTTACTCAACTCTCACTGTGTGCCTTGCTCTGTGCTAAGCACTGGAGATAAGAAAAAGCAGGATACTCTTATCACTCCAACATCTCGGTCTGCTCTCCTCTCATCTAAAGAGATGGCCCTTCCCTTGCCCAAAGCAAGCCCCCTCAGCATTCACCCTCAATCCCATCTCCCATCTCTCATCTTTACTATCTCCCCCTATTTGCTGCCCATAAACATGCCAATCTCTGTCTTTAAAAACCCCTCATTTGATCCACCCATCCTCACTAGATACTGTCCCATCTCTCCTTCCCTTCTTGGCTAAACTTGAAAAAGCCATCTTCCTTTTATCTCTCATTTCTTCTCTGACTGAGGGAGGGGCTGGAAGGAGGGACAGAATTTGGAACTCAGTTTTTTGGTTTTTTTTAAAGAATGTTAAAAAATAAAGCCTCTGTAATCTGACTTCTAATCTCATCATTCATTCAAAACCGTTCTTTTCAAGAAAGTAGACCAATTAGAAAGAAAAGTAATCAGGGTGAGAGGTGATTAGGCAGCTAGGTCAAGTAGTGAATCGGGTGTTGGATTGTGAGTCAAGGATAGCTGGTTTGGAATCCTGCCTCTGATAACTGAACAGCTTTGTGACCCTGGGCAAGTCAATAGCACCCCTCTCTGCCTCACTTTCTATGAGAGATAATCATAAAACCCACTGCACAGTGTATTTGTGAATATCAAATGAGAAAAGATGGTTTACTGGGCAAACCTTAAAGTGCTGTATAAACATTAACTCATTAATTAGGGTTGCGGCAGTGTGAGTGGAGAGAGGATGGTGTGTGACAAGAATCTTGTAGGAACAGCAGAATGACCCTGGGATTTTAAGTCTGGGTGACTGGGAAGATGATAGGGACCTCAACAGTAATGGGACGATTTGGAAGAGGACTTGATGCTCCTTGGGATATGTTGAGTTGGGAGTGTAGTGGCACACCTAGTTTGAAATGTTCCAAGAACAGTTGGTAATATTGAATCAGAACTCTGGAAGGAGACTTGCTGGATAGATAGATTTGGGAATTAGCATAGAGAGGGCTGTTGAACCTGCGGGAGCCAAGATGATCACCAAAGGGAAAGAAAGGAGAGAGAAAAGAAGAGGAGCCAGGCTTGAACGTCACCCCCTGATGGTGAGGAGACAGGATGCCTGCCAGCAATTGTTCCACCTGGTCTCAGTATCTACCTGGATCAGTGTTTCCTGGCTTGGATTGTAAATCTCCCAGGTACAGAGACCATGTTAGAGACATTGAGAAGACCGAGGTCCCTGGGGCCTAGGCCCCTATGCTACTCTTTTTCTTATTTGCTGGATCCCCCTTTTGCCTCGATCTTTGGCCTAACGGCTTTATTCTGGGTCTCCTTTTGTCCCAGAAGAGCTGGGACTACTTAGAGCCCAGGGCTTGGTGACGTTGGCTCTTTGACTGCTGAGCCTCATTGTCAAGCACTAGATGGCGCTGTGCTCTCTCGGGTTTTCATGTTCTGCTGGGCTGATTTATGGGTCGTGTGTGAGGTTGGCCAGCCAGCACTTTACTTATCTTGTCATTTATTTCCTCAAATCTAAACTGCCCAGGGAGAGTGACCCTATAAAGCTGTTGCTTGCCAAGAGTGGAGTCTGAAAATGCCTCTTGTGGTTCAAGCACCCGAGAGTGATTTGCAAGAAAACCTGGGTTTTGTGTGTATTTGTGCCCACATCCTGTCGAATTAAATGCAGAGAAATTCAGTGCAGCAGCTTGCCAGTCACTCAGGATACAAGGTTTCTTTTCAGAGCTACTGTTCCAAATGAAATCAAGAGCAGATAAAAATGTATCAGTATCATACAGGCTGTCTGTATCCAACTCAAAAGAGTCTTGGCTCTGCTGTTTTCAGGCTTTAAGCAAGGACTTTCCCTTCCTTGGGCCTTGATTTCCCTGACTGCAAAATGAGGGAGTTGGAACTGGAACAGACCACTGTCAGCTCAGCAAGTCTGTCATTCTATTATGGTACCAGGACAGCTGTGGGATGACCAGTTTAGGAAAGAAAAGATCATGAGGTTGGAGCTTTTGAAAAATACCCAAGGAACAGACTCTGGAAAATAACTTCTATGTCCAGAGGTCCCACATAGCATGCTTCCTGTCTCTCAGATTCCACCCAGGTCACTGCGGTTGGCCCATAGTGATGAAAGGCTATTCATGAATATGCGTTTGTCTTTTTTAATGGAGGGCCAAAGAGTGGGTCTTGTGAGTTTATCCAGGACGTCCCCAAAGCCTCGGTGCCATGAAGAAGCTTTCATCCACAGCTTAAAAGTGCTTTAAGATTTGGGGGACATCCTGTATAGTCTTTGTGTATTGGAGTTGATAGTAAGAGTTTTCCAAAAACACTTCTCATTGATCCTTGGTGCCTGCCCTCCAAGTCCAGTCCAAAATCAGCCCAATTAAGGCAGATGCCTGAAAAAGGAGGGGGCTGGGGGGTTGGGATCCTGGCCAGACGGGGAAACTTCTTTCCTCCTCTACAGCCTTTTCTCAGTTCTTGTTTGATCCTTGTGTTCAAGGTCATTCTCAACATCACGGGACTGGGATCTTACTGAGGTGTCTGCCCAGGAAAAGCCCAGAGCTAGAATTACCAAGGGGAAGTACAGGTCAGTGTCATGGCAAGCTGACAGGGCTTTGTCAAGACCCAGGTCAAATGGCAGGGCTGAAGGAGTGGCTACAATTACACAGGGAAGCTTGCATAACACCCGCCCCTGCCCACTTCCCCCTGGCCCTTTTGGCTGCCTCACATGTTCATAACAGCAAAACCTCCCCCGGCAATTTTTTTTTTCTCCTAGAAGAAAGGTTATGGCCTATCAGAATCAAAATAGAACGTGGATACTGCAACAACAGCTGTGTTCCATCCAAACAAGGCCCTTTGGGTGATGGGGGCACATCAGCACAGTCTCCAAATTCTCCTCAGTTTGGTTAGAATCTATGTTGTTGAGACCCTGAGGTCTGATGTTTGCCTGTTTCTGGAAAGCTGTATCTCAATGAAGTCACTCGAATGCCTTGGGGATGCATGCTATTTAAAGAAGACCAGGGGTGCAGCCTTAATCAGGAATGAGAGATTGTTTTGTAATGTGATTCTCTCATTCATATTTTTGTATTTGAGGTTTTCTTATAGCAGGGTACACCTGTACATTCCCATTGGTGTTTGAAGCTCCCCCTCTTACATTATGTGTAGCAAGACTTCATGGTAATGGCTGTCCTTCTTCTTACCTAAGCCTGTGATACCTTAAGGCTTGGACAAGCAATAAATACCCTAAGGGCTGCCCCTGGATTATTGTAATTTTTGCAAAGTTGAGTATCTCGACATACCAGTATGAGGTGACCATGGCTCTGCTTAGACGTAGACATCCATGAAGCGTACCTCTCTTGGGATGTTGTTCCACCTACCTCCACTCTCAGGTGTTTGCTGCCCTTGTAGTCCTTCTGTGGTGGGTGGTCAATCACCCTTGTCACTATACTACCTTTTCCTAGGACCCTACAAGGACATACAGACTGGACTCCCTGGAAGTGCATTTCTAGCGTGATTATACCCATGACCAGACTGTCTTCCATGCTACCTCTCTAGCCCTATACTACCAACTTTCCTCAGGACAGCTAGGTGGTGCAGTGGATAGAGCACCAGTGCAAGAGTCAGGAGGACCTGAGTTCAAATCTCACCTCAGACACTTAACACTCACCAGCTGTGTGACCTTGGGCAAGTCACTTAACCTCAATTGCCTCCTCCTGGGTCATCTCCAGATCAATATGTGGTCACTGAATTCAGATGACTCTGGAGGAGAAGTGAGCCTGGTGACCTGCACACCCTTCCCTCACTCAAAACAAAGTCAAGTGCAAGTCATGTCATTATTTCTCTGATGGTATGGTCTTTTTCAAAAACGAAGGACGAACACACACACCAACCTTCCTTTGACAGGCATCATAATGATCACAGAATTTATAAAGTGCTCTAAGATTTGCAAAGTGCTTTGCAGGTATCTCATCTGATCCTCACAACTCAAGGAGGTCAGTGTGATTATTATTCTAATTTTTGATGAAGGAGTTGAGATGACTTACTTAGGATCATAAGTATCTTGGGCTGGATTTGAATTTGGGTTCTGCTAGTGCTATACCCACTATTCTCCTTAGCTAAGACATCAGAATTCTGAGTTTTTGCCCTAGGTATCTCAGTGTCTAGACAAATCCTGTGAAATGGAAGAGCTGGAATTATAAGCAGGAGGCCTGGGTTCTGGTCAATAACCTGGCACTCATTCAATGTATGGCTCTTCCCCTCCCTGGGCCTCAGTTTCCGCCTCTGGAAAATGAGAAGTTGGACTCCATGACCCCTGTCTTCCTCAGTCCCCAAATGCTAGAATTCTATGAGCATAGAAGTTAAAAAAAGAAAAACAAAAAATGACTTAAGGGAAATTCTATTCCTGAGGGTGTTCTGTTAGAGGAGGTGTTTTATTTTCTATTCTTTTGGCCTGGACCTGTGTGGGAACTAAAAAGTAACAGAGAATATGCAACTAGATATCCAAAAGACCAAGATACAGGCTCACAACCAAGAATAACTGACATAGCAAAATTGAATGTAGTCTTATGGAGAGAAGGGATTGGATAGGGATGGAATCCTCAGTCTTTCTAATGAAAAAGAGGACTTCTAAACATTATTTTTAAGACATGCTGGATAGAAATCTTGAAATACAAACCTGAGAGTAAAGAGTAACATAAAAAGGTAAATATAAGTGGCCAATCAGAAAAGACTTTGTAGGCACGAAATGTTCCCATTCTAATTGGGAAGGGGAAGGTTGACCTATGAGAACCATAATATCTGTTGGGGTCATAAATACAGCCAAATTAGCAGCTATGCCTGGGAGTGGTTTTTGTTATATTTTGATGATCTTAAATGAAGAAAGGAAAGGGATGGAGAGGGGGCATGTTTATTCTCTCTCATTATTCAGGGCACAAGAAGTCTATAGAAGCAAGGAAGGAACAGGAAGAATAAGTTTCATTTGAACCTCATTTTGAACTGGTATAAGGTAGTGAGCAGAACCAGGAGAACAATTTGGGCTCTAACATCAACACTGTAAAAACATTCAATTTTGAAAAACTTCAGAACTCTTATCAATGTAGTGATCAACCATGGTTCTGGAGGATCAGTGATTTATGGTATTGCCTGCCTACAGTGCTGCCCAATGGGTGATGGATGAGATGTGCACACTGAAACACATTTTTGAATAGGGCTAACATGGAATTTGATTTTCCTAGACTATCTGTATTGGTTGCAGGGTTTTTCTTTTTCTTTTGTGTTTCCCCCACAGGGTGAAGGGGAGATAGGAGAGAGAGAAGATAGATGCTTATCAGTTGAAAAAAATGAATTAGAAGAAAGAAAGTTGCCTGTGACACTACACGATGGTTGGCTTGCCCAATGTCACATAGCCAGCAGGTGTTAGAAGGGGATCTTGAGCTCCAATCTTCTTGGCTTCAAGGCTGACTCGTTACTACCCCATAATGCCTTTCATTTGATCCTTTCCATGGAAAATGGAGCTAGAAACTTTGTCCATAATCTGGTCTAACCTCTCATTTTATAGATGAGAAAGCTGAGGCCTAGAGAGGCCGTGTCACTTATTCAAGCTCACTTCCAAACCACAAAGAGGCAGAGGGTGGCCCACAGCTCACCCCTGGAGTGTTTCTTTAAGGTTTTTGTTCTTCCCAAGACTCTTAGCCCCATTTAGTTGGGTTAAGGCAAGAGACTGTTTGGCTTCTCTTACCAAAGGTCAAATTAAATCCAACCCAAGAAACAAAAGCAGTTAGATATATAATTAAATGATCGAGCAAGTGAAAGCAAAAACAAAAACGACCTACTTCAGAAACACATAAGAGGGGAGACTAAGCATGAAGAATTAAAACGATGAAAGAAAAGGAGGACAAGTTCCTAAATGTTTCATTTCCCTGGACCATGTCACCCCGCCCTGATCCTGCTCCAATCCCAGGATTTGCCATTAACCCCGACTTGCCAGTCTCTCTCTCCCCAAATCATGGAGTAATGGGGAAAACACTGGACTGGGACCCAGGAGAAACCCAGACTAGACCTTGGCTCTTGATGCAAATGGGCCATGCCATTGAACCCCTTTGGGCCTCAACTTCTCCATCTGAAAAATGGGTTGTTACAAAGGAAGTGTGTTCTATATTTTAAGTGAGCTATTACTATTACTACTACTAATGGGACTTATTCCCACCAGTTCTGGCCTTGAGAATCCTCATGTAGGGACCTCCCATTTACACCACTCATCAAGGTTTGCTAAGTGCTCCACATAGGTCATCGAATGTGATCTTCACTACCACCCTTTGAGGAAGGTTCTATTATTATCCACATTTTATAAATGAAGAAACTGTGTCTTTGGCCCAGGGCTTCACCGCTTGTAAAACTTTGAAGTAGGATTTGCATTCAAGGCTTCCTGACTCCTGAGTCCAGTGCTTTAACCACTGTGCAACCTGACTGCCTTGAATTCCTCTACTTGGGACAGTGTTGGAAATACTTATGTTATTGGATTGAGCATGAGCAGGGACATTAGGAAGCCTTTAGATTTAGTTCTCATTCTCATCCATTAGATGAGAGGATCAGGTTTCTGGCAGGCTGGAAAGATGGGCCAAATTGAATAGAATGAAATTGAATAGCGGCCAATGTAAAGCTAGGCTCAAAAAATCAAATGTACAAGTAAGATGTTAGATGTATGACTAGACTACAATTTTCCAGAAAAGATATGGGGAGTTTCAGTAGAATGCAAGTTCAGTATGGATCAGTAGTGGGGCATGGTCACACAATAGACTCTTGATAGGCCAGACTCTGTTCCCAGAAGCATAATGTTCCTAACAAGGTCATTGTCATCCCACCCTATTCTGCCTTGCTCAGACCACATCTAGAGAGTTGTGTTCAGTTTTGAGTGCTACATTTGGGAGAGATACTGACAAGATGGAGCATAGACAGCTGGTTGATGCCATGTCAGAAACAGCTGAAGAGCTGGGACTATTTATTGTAAGATTTAGTGGAGAGATTATAGTTCTTGAGCATCCAAGGAATTGAAGAGGTTTTAGATTTGTCTTGTTTTGTTCTAGAAGGCAAAATTTGGAGCAATGCATGGGATTTGCAGAAAGGCAGATTTAGCTCATAAATAAAACCTTCCAAACAATTAGAGCTACCCCAAAAGTTGAATGAGCAACTCTAAGAGTGACTAAATCCATTGACTGGCGGTTTTCCAGTCAAGACTGGGTAGCAATTTTTCAGAGAGGATTATTACTCCAATATGTGTTGGCTTAGCATCTAAGTCCCACTGAGAGACTATATTTCTTTTATTTCTGCTTTAGCACATAATGACCAACAGGGGCATTACTTAATTTCCCTCTCAGTTTCTCAGTTTGAAAAATTGATTTTTTTTACTCTGAAACAATGTCTCTAAACTACATTGATCTCCCATAGATCAACAGAAAGTAGTATATTCACTCAAAATTTTGATTTTCTGTACCTAAGAAAGTTTTCCTAACCACCTCTGAAAGCAAACCAGTTGTATATAGGATTTGAAAATAAATTCTTGCCTCTGATGGGGAGTGTTTCAAGAAGAATCCGTATTGGGAGGTGGCCGTATACAGAACGTTCATTCAACAGATATTGACTAAGTGCCTAGCAGTATATATTACCTTGTTTTGCTGTTCTGTGTGAATGTTCTTCACTGCTGTGGCCATAAATGTGAGAGTTTAGTGGTTGAAAGGAGGGAATGAAGCTGATGATGCCATTGAACTTCATAACTTTGCCTAGAACAGCTCTCATGGGTGTGTTCTCTCTCTCTCTCTCTTTCTCCCTTTCCCTTCCTCCCTCCTTCCCCTTCTCTCTCTTCTCTCACTGTCTCTCACTGTCCCCCTCCCTTCTTTCTTCTCTGTCTCTTTCTTTCTCCCTCCTCTCTATCCTCATCTTTTCCTCTCTCACTTTCTACATATATGTATTTATACATTATATGTGTGTATATTATATACATGCATGTACATATACTATATATCTGCATATATACATATACTATATGTATATCCACATATATACATTTTATATGTGTGTATCAGTACATATATATTCATAAGATTTCAAGACAGTTTTCAAAACACAGGAAGAGAATGGAGTCTCCAAGCTCTAGGCAAGAAAATTTAGCTTTAATTCTTGATAAAATTCTGGAATGTATTATTAAGGAACTAGTTAGTGAGCATTTGGAATAGAAAGTAGTGAATGCAGAGCGAGCAGGGCTTCATGAAGAACAGGTTCCTCTAAAACTCAGCTCAAAAACGGCTCTGACAGAAGGACTTTCCTGCTTCTCTCCCTTTCCCCTTCCCCCCTACCCCAGCTGCTAGTCCTTTCCTCTCTAAAGGTTACCTTCTATCTAATCTGTATTTGTTATAGATCTATGTATATGTGTGTTTATACATATGTGTATACATACAAATATATGTTTACACATACATGTATACACGCATATGCAGTCTCTCCTATTAAAATGTAAACTCCTTGAGGGAAAGGATTTTTCCCCTGGTTTATATCCCTAGCACTTTTCATAGCTCCCAGGTGCTTAGTAAATGCTTTAACTTGATTGATTGACACTAGACTTAGCTCATTTCCTTTTCTGACAGGGTTACTAGAGGGAGAGATGAAGGTTATCCTGTAGATAGGATATTTATAGCTCTTTTTGAGGTGGCAGAGTTCGACCCAGTCTTTACTGCTGTCCTTTTGGACAAGACAGAGATGTGGGTGAGATGGGAGGAGGATGAGATGGATATGGAGTTGGTTGACTATCCAGACCCAAAGAATGGACATTAATGGTTTAATATCATTTTGGAAGGATGTCTCTAGTGGACTATCCCAGGAGTCTGTGCTTGGCCCTGAGCTGTTTAACAGTTTCTTACATTATTTGGCTTACGGCAAAGGCATCAGACTTGAAGATGATGCAAAGGTGGGAAGGATGGCAAACCTGCTAGATGAAAGAGTCAGGATACAAAATGATCTCAGCTAGTCAAAACATGGGCCTAGATATAATGATATATATGTAACAGGGATAAATGGAAAGTCTTATATTTAGATTGTTTTAAAAAGTCTTCACAAGTACAAGATGGAGGAAATGTGGCTAGATAGCCATCCATCTGGAAAAAAGGCCTTGGTTTTTGGCATATCGAGGGCTCAATGTGAATCAACAATGTGACATGGCAGCCAAACATCCACTCCCTCCCCATCTTCCCCCTAACCACCACCACCAACTCCTAGGATCTTGGGCAGCAGCAGGAGAGGGAGGGATCATGCTCAGATTGAGGGAGGTGATGAGCTGACCAGATAACCCCAGACACCATAGGGAGTGTACAGAGAAGGGCCCAAGCACATGGGGGCAGATTGAAGGGACTTGGGATGTTTACCCTGGAGAAGACTCAAGGGAAAATGAGAGTTATTTTCAAGTCACATGGAAGAGAGATTAAAGTTGTTCTGTCTGGCCCTTGAAGACAGAACTAGAAACTGTGGGTGAAAATTGCAAGAGACTTAAGCTTACTCTAAGGAAAATGACAACAACAATTTCCTAACAGTTGTTGTTGTTCACTTGTTTCATTTGCTCCCAACTCTTGGTGACCCCATTGGGGATTTTCTTGGTAAAAATACTGGAATGATTTGCCATTTCCTTCTCCAGCTCATTTTACAGATAAAGATTCCAAGGTAAACAAGGTTAAGTGACTTGACCAGGGTCACACAGCTAGGAAGTATTCGAGGCTGAATTTGAACTCAGGTCTTCCTGACTCCAGGCCCTCCATTTTATCCATGGCACCACCTAGCTGCCCTCTTAACAGATTTAAACAAAAGTTGAACTGACTGCTTCAGAAGCTGACAAGTTCCCCATTACTTAAAGTCTTCAGGTGATGACTGAGTGAATAGTAGGATGATGAAGAGAACATTTTTTGTTAACTATGGGTTAAGCTAGATGACTTCTGGGTTCTGACAAGCTTCAGGCACAGGCCTCACCCCATCACCTGATGTGGCTCTGCAGGAACATACTGATGCCTGCTTTAAGCTCCTCCCTTTGGCAGCAGTGTAGGGGATGGGGTGAAGTTCATATCCAAAGACTCTCTCCATCTTTGGTATGAAGGAAGCCAAAGCAGCATTAACAAGACCTTTTTCAAGGTAGTTTCCTTACAGCATTGCTTTCTGTTCTCAGCATACTTATCCTCTTCCTCTGCCCCCTGAGAAGGATGGTTTTTTTTTTTTTGCCAGCTCTCTGGGAAATCCCAACAGAACTTTAACTAAAATCCAGGCTTCAGATCTTAGCTGAGTTCTGGACATTAGCCAGTGCTTTCTCTTCAGGTGGTAAATGTTATGAGTCATGGAATCGTTTTCTTGACTCAAGCTGTGGCTGTCAAATGGGAGACTGTGGGTGGGGGCAGATCTGGTTTGGGATTTAGCTTCTGCTGCTTGATGCTTAGAAATGAGTCCAGGGAGACAGAATTAAGAGCTGGAAGGAACTCCAGAGGCATCTGGCCCAAACCTCCCTCTTGATTTTGTATGTGAAGAAATGGGGTCCCAGGGAGTCAGACCTGAGCAGACAAGGTCCTACAGGTAGCAAATGGAAAGCCAGATTTTGAAACTTCAACTCCTGATTCCAAATCTCATACTGATGCAACCCAAGCTGCCCATCTGGGGGCTGTGGAATGGCAGGACTCATTTCATTGGTCACATCAACTGTTTACCCACATTGGGCCCTACTGGGTGGGAATCTTGGGCCTGGAGGGATCCTTTGGGGATTGTGAAATTTGGATTCAGTCAAAGGGCCACACTTGAGGATCTAGAGAGTCACATGTGACCTTAAGACCAAAGGTTCCCCACCCCTGCCTAGGAGGATAGAAGCCTAATATACATATCTTTTAGAAGACATAAATATACCTACATATATGTGTGTATATAGATATCTCTTCTAAAAGATATATATATACACACACATATAACACATATGTATATATACATTATACGTGTGTGTGTGTGTGTGTGTGTGTGTGTGTAATTTTTTTAGGATCTTGCTCTGTGATCTTTTTCTCCTGACCCTCAGTTCAGTCCTCCTTCCCTTGCCCAGGGAATCTTCTTCCCTTGGAATATGTTATTTTTCCATCAGCAGAGGATGGGTTCCTACTGGTCCAGCTATACTCTCATCTAATCTCCCTTGTCAAAACAGCTTTCTAAAACTTTGCAAAACTCTTTTTGCAAAAGAGCTGGCCAGGGTTGGGAGTGCAGTCTGTGAACATGGAAGAAAACAAAGAGGGCTGGGATTAAATAACTGCCCTGGTGACAGGGGAGCTACATTCCAGAAAGAGGCAGCTTTAGTTTCCCTCCTGAGCCCCAGAAGTGAAGCCAGCCAGGTGCCTGTACTGGCAAGTTGAGGAGACCTGGGAGATCAGGTGAGATACTGAGTAATATGATCACAAGGTGGGACGTTTCTTGGGGAGCTTAATCCCTGTCACTCTCAATCATGTCTCCTATTGACAGTGTGCTTTCCTTAATGAGTCTGTCACTGCTCCTGAATATCAGTGAATCTGTGAGTGCCTCTGGTCAGGGGAGCCTTGGGATAGGGTGTCAAGCTTCTGGTAAAAGTTAGCCTCTATAAACTCACATTGAAAAAGAGATGGGGAGTTTACAAAGGCGTTTTCTTATCACCTCCTTATGATGTAACAGGGCAAGGTTTCTCAGAGCAGAAAGCCAACTCTAAGCTGGTTCCTCTCTTGTGGCTGAGCCAGAGAGGGACATGAGGATGCCCCAGCACAAGTGGGAGGCAGAACTCAGCAGGCAGTTAGAGGGACAGGGACTCTATAATGCACCTACCCTGTCCTTGGTACTTCTCAAAAAGGACACTGCCTTTCCCCTTGCTGTTCCTGAGCCTGGAATGCTCTTCCTCCTCACTTCTGATTCCCAGCTTCCTTCAAGACTCAGCTCACTTCCTACTAGCGCCCCCGCCTCCCCCCTTCCCACCCATCGTTGTATGCATTTTCTGTGCACCTAGTTATCTGCATGTTGTCTCTCCCCACTGGAAGGTGGATGCTTGAGGGCTTCCACCGCGTTTTCTTTTACCTTTCGTTCCAATCGTATTGCTTAGTTCTGTACCTGAAATAAAGTAAGAGCTTCATTTTGCTGGGTGACTGACTGTTCTTGAATCAAGAGACGTGCAAGACTGGGTGGTGAAACAGTGAGGTTGCCCCAAGACCTCTCCATGGGCAGAGGGCATCCGAGCTACGCAGTACTGGCTGGCTGGACTCCCAAGAATAGCAACCTTACAGAGAAGTGACTGTCCCCCATCTCTCTTTCTTGATTCTTGAGAAAGCAGACATTTACTTCAAAGTGTACCTGTGTATACCTTCTGTTTTAGTAAGTACCAGCTAAATAAAAGGTTGATTCTCTCTGTTCCTGGCTGTGCCTTCATTATTTGTGGAGGGGAAGGGGGGAAGGGAAAAAGAGGGGGAGGGAGGGAAAGAAAAACATGGAGTGAGGGGGAGAAGGGAAGCAGGAAAAAGACAGAGAAAGAGACAGTGAAGGGAGACTTAGAGGACATAGACCTTCTCTGTCTAAATGTCAGGGTACAAGAAGTCCTTTTTTCCCCTCCTCTGTTGAGAATCCTGAACTAAATGAAAGTGAATCCCAGGCAGCCACATTCACTCCTTCACTGCTCTTTGGTTCTGCTTCTGACTTTCTGGACTTTCCCACCATGGAAGATCCCTCCAGCCTTATGGTGCCTGCTCTTCTAATTGGTGAATCCTTTCTAGACCCTCCATTTTGAGACAGTCCCCATTCTCCCGTTGGCTCTTCTCCTGACTCCAGATTTCTCCACTATGACTCCAAGGAGGAACATTTTTCATCCACCTCCATCCCCTTCCCCCAACTACCTTTTACCTGTTTGAATATAAGTAAACTCCTTGAGGGCAGGGACTGCATTTGTTTTTGTTCATGTTTGTATTCCAAGTGCTTAGCCCTGTGCTTAGCACATAGTAAACCCTTAATAAATGCTTCTGGACTCCATAATGATAAATAGGAACCAGCACAGTGACTATACCACTGAGCCTGGGGCCGGGAAAAACTGAGTTCAAATTCAGTTTCAGACACTTGTGTGACCCTAGGCAAGTCACTTAACCTCTATTTGCCTCAGTTTCCTCAAATGTAAATGGGGCTTCTAACGGCACCTACCTCCCAGGATTGGTGAGGATGAGATCATAACTGTAAAGCAATTGGCAAAATGCCTGGCACGTAGGTGATATATAATGATTATTCCTTATTGTATTTTGTATAATCTTCAAGCAGCATTTAAGTGTATTCACCACCACCCCCTCCACGCCCCAGCTGAAAATGGAGCTAAATGCCATTGCTATCTGCTGGGAGCGCCTTTTTTTACTGTTTAACCACCCGCAGGCTCCCCCACCCCATGAACTCAAAGGGCAGTCTTTCAGAGGGCATTGACTAGAGACTGAGTCCTTCCTGGTGGGGACTCAGGGAGCACCTGGAAAGTCCAGCCATCCCCACCTTCCAGAGTGGGGGGAGGGCTTCATCCTGCCGAAACTCGAGAGATGAACCATCTTTATTAGGACTTACAGATCGTCAGCCCTCACAGGTACCTCATAGCACCCCAATCAATGAGTCCGTGACTTGCCGCAAAACCAGGAAATGCTGGCAGTTGGATTTAAGCCTAGGTTTCTTTTGTTTGCAGGTTCTGTGCTCTTCTCCTGCTCTACCACATGGCTCTGCCCATCTTTCAAAGATTTATCATTCATTAAATGAGCCACAAAGTACAGCTTCAGGAACCATCTTTATTCTTTCTGTGATTCTTCCAAAGGTCCTTCTGGACATTGCAAAGCCTCAGATATATTATCGGGAACAGAACAGACTAATGGGTGTATTCAAATGCTGCCTAGATGGGGGGTTTGATCAGATCTGTGATTCTGTTGATGCAGAAAACTCCACAGTCACAAACTCCCTTGACCCCCACAGATAGCCTGCTTCTCCCTAACTCACAGTCTTAACAAGTTGGAATACTGAGAGGTCAAGTGACTTGCCCATGGTACCAAAGCAAGTGTACATCAGAGGCAGAACTTGAATTCCCATGACCACCCCTGGGCCCACCATGTCACATTCTGTTTCATTGGTTAGTAGAGATTTCCAAGTGAGAGAATGATGGAAAAACTAGCTTTTTACTATTTTCTAAAATAAACCAAGGAACCACAGTGCTATCTATTCGGAATGACTCCCCTCTATTTTCCCATTCAGATATCCTGAAAGTTGAGAGAAACAGATTGTGCACAAGAGGTAGCTGAGGGGCCAGGAGAGCCTCTTGATAGTAGCCTAAGGGGAGAAGGGATGAGAACAGGCCAATATCAGGTGGGGGAGGGAGGTTAGCTGGGCAGAAGGGGGTGTCTGAAGGGACCAGAGGACAAAGTCACCCTTGTGTGTGTGGGATGCCATGATCAAAATGCTCAAAGAAAAAGGACAGAGTCAAGTAGAACAAGTTGCCCTGAGAGGCAGCCCCCAGCAACACAAAGCAGCTGGAGGAATTCTAAGACCCGAATTCATGAGTAGAACCTTGGGCGAATCCCTTCCCCTCTGAGCCTCAGCTGAAATGGGGATAGTAGTATGTCTTTGCAAACCCAAGGTGCTATGTAAATGTGTGTTATTAATACTGTTATCTGTAAAAAATATCTGTATAGTACTTTACAATTTATATTTCATTTGCAATAACTAGGAGAAAATAGTGCCAGTATTATTCTCCCCATTTACACACACACACACACAATATATACACATCCAACATACAAACACACACAACACACACACAATGCACACACAACATGCATACCCAACATACAACACACACGTACAATACGACACACTCAACATACAAACACACAACACACAAATGCACGCACAACATACACACAACACACATGTACACGCACAACACACACACAACATACACACCCAACATACATGCCCAACATACAAACACACAACATACACACAACACACACAACATACAATGTACACACAACACACACAACATACACACACAACATACACAAACACATACATACTTATTTGATTTGATTCTTGCAACAACCCTGTGAGGTAGATGCTATTATTATGCTCAATTTACAGAGGAGGAAACTGAGGCTGAGAAAAACTGAATGGCTTACCCAGGGTCACACAGTTACTCTGAGGCAGGGTTTGAACTCCTGTCTTCCTGACTCCAAGGTCAGCACTCTATTGACTACTCCACCAGCTGTTTATTATTGTTTTTATTACTACTCTTATAATGGTAAGCTATAAACCTCAAGGTGCCATATAAATGTATATTATTAATGATATATCTGTAAACAGGTGTATATTACTTTACAGCTCATAGCTTTTTGTGATCCCAAGCCTCTCTCTGAAACAAAGGTCCATATCTGTAAAACCAATATTCTTTTGGTCAAGTCAAGTCAACAAGCATTTAATAAGCATCTGCTGTGTGGCAAGCTCTGTGCTAAATGATTGGGATACAATGATAACCCAAAAAGTAGTCTGGCCTCAAGGAGCTTCCAACCCAGTGGGAAGTCAGTGATGCTGTCTGGCCAGAAGCTGAGCAGCCATGAGGACAACCCAAGTCTCTGGAAAACTAAAGCTGAAGACCAACCCAAGGGCAGAAGAGGAATCCGTGGTCTGTTACGAGTTACAAATAATGAATTCCATAGGAAAAGCAGCAGTAGGGGCCTATTGGAGAAAACACTGGACTTGGACTCAAGAAGACCTGAGTCTGAACCCTGTCTCAGATAGTTATTAGCTGTATGAATCTGAGACAGTTACTCTCTTAGCCTTAGTTTCCTCATCTGTAAAATGGGGTGATGATAGCCCCCTATACCACAGGATTGTTGGGAGGATCAGATGAGATACTATATGTAAAGTACTTTACAATCCCGAAGCTGTATGTAAATGCTAGCAATTATTATAAAAATAGTTGTCATCTGTAGCATTTTAAGGCCTTAAGATTCATTATTTTATCATTGTTCACTATCTGCTTGGGTCCTCACAACAGCCATTATTATTCATTATGATTACCCCCAGTGGACTTTGGTTGAATCCCGACTTTTCCAGATGTCATTGGCCTCATCGGTGAAATGCAGATGAGGCAGTGTGGTGCAGTGTGGTGCAGTCCCTCGCCCTGAGTTGAGTTCTCGACTTGTACTCAGGAGACTTGGGTCTGAATCTCTAGTTGCACACTTACCAACCCTGGGACCAGAGGATGGTCCCATCTCCTCTCTTAGCCTCAGTTTCTTCCTCGATAAAATGAGGATAAGTAAACTCCCCCTGACTCCTTCACAGTTCTGTTATGAGGAAAGCCTGCTGTTCATTCAGCCCTGAGTGCTAGAGAAATGGAAGCAATCTCTGTGGTTGAGAGGAGGGGCAGGTGTCTGGTAAATATGGAAACTGTTATCTCTGCACCCAGCATGCTCCTCTCCCCTCTTTCACTGAAGGACCAATGGCATCGTTTGGATGCTCTGGTGCCCTGCAACTCCTCAGTGTGTGTAAACATGGCTGTTATGCTGATAGTTGGCTATTTTGGGAGCCCAGAGAATAATGCCAGTGTTCTCAGTCGCATTATTGGTTATCACATCTCTGCTGAGCAGGGGCTTCTGGTTTCTGAAAAGCAGCAAGATAAGAAGGGGAAATGATTCATTTGTGCTGCATGCTCCAGCACCGGCCTGGGGAAGTGACAGCTCGGCATGTCTGTTGAGAGTGGCCTTGATGCTGTGCAGCCCACAGCCCTGGCTGTGGAGGAAGCAGCCTTCACTGGGGCCCGCAGGTTGGCTCACTGCACCTGCTCTGGGGAGGTCATCTCCCACTGACATCGCAGCTCCTGCTGACTTTGCTCTGTTTCTCCCCATATAGTATTTACACCTATATGGAACACTTTCCCCATGGTTTCTCTGATGCAATCAGTGCACATGTTATTACCCCCACTTTACAGATGAGGAAAATTGAGAAAGGAGAAAGAACTCACATCTGGGAAAACTAGAAATGACTTACAAAGGAGGTAGCCCTCCAGCTTGGGCTTGACCAAAGATAAGGATTCTGAGAGGTGGCTGAGAGGAAAAAGGGCATTCCAGACATTCTAGGTACTAGATACAAAACCAAAAGCATCAGCCCTGAAGGAGCTTGCAATCTAGCTGAAGGAGACTATATATGTGTGTATATATATGTATATTATATATAAACACACATATATGCACATATATGTATATTATATGTGTGTGTATTATATGTGTATAGTATATATGTGTATAGTATATATGTGTATATATTATGGGTGTGTGTATATATACATGTATACACACATATATATGCATGTGTTTTATATGTGTTTGATATATACATGTATGTATATGTACCCTACCCTAACATGTATATGTATAGATATGTGTAAATACAAATAGATGCAGAGTACTTTGGAGGGAGGAAGGCTTTAATGTAATGAAGAATGCGGGCCAGCTTCCTGCAGAGGGCTCATGTGAGCTGAACCTGGCTACTAGAGTATATTTACTAAGAGAAATCAGGTTGGAAAGCCAGTGTGGACCCAGTCTGGAAAGGGCCTTAGATGCCAAGCTTATTGTTCTTGGGGCAATAAGGATCCCCTGGAGATTTTTTAAATAAATTTTTATGTTATTTTCTGTTTCTTTCATCCCCATAGTACCCCTGAAGGGCCTTAGTAAGATGACTTTGGCTGCTGTGCAAAGAAGAGTTTGGAGAGAAGCAGAAAAAGCAATTAGGAGACTATTATCACAGGCCAGGTGAAAGATAAAATATGAAGGTGGCAATGTGAGTGGACTGCTAGAAGAATTTCCAATGTGATTGAGTAGAAAAAACTCAACAGTGAAAAAAGTAAGGAAGCAAAATCTTGATTAGGTGATAGAGGTTATAAATGTAGGAATTCAAAGGAAGGAAAACAGAAAGTACTGATCTGTTTAAAGTAGTTGGGGAAAGCAACTCAGAAGATTAGAGCTGGAAGGAATCTCAGGACCCACTTATCTTATAAACATCCAATAACTTGAATGAAATTAAATTCAGATGTTCTCATGTTACAGAGGTCCAGAAAGGGAAATGACTTGTCCAAGGTCATATGATGAATTTATGACAAAGATGAAACTCCAGCACATTTCTCTTGGCTGCCAGCCTAGTATTAATCTGGATTTCATGGGATATGTAGCATGGCCAACAAGTGAAAATGAGGCATTTCAGGCCAAGGGAGCAATGTGGGTTGGGGTGACAATGGTGGAAGGCCAGTAAGGTACAAATCTCCTGGAATGGAGCCTTGGCCAATGGTAGGAAGAGAAAGTCAGAGGGCCCCCTGAAAGAGCCTTCTTCCATTGTGTTTCAGTACGGATTTCAAACATTCTCACAAATTGTAGTGTTGAGGGGACATCAAAAGTCATGTTGTCCACACTGCCCATAGTGTAGCCGTCTCTCCTCCTGCAACCTCGAGGAGCCTACTGGTTCTCATCCTTGCATTCCCAAACTTTGCATGACTACTCTTGAATTCATCTGTTTTGATTAATTCCAAACTCACCACAGTGTATGCTAGAAATGTTAACTTTGTAGACAAACATTAAACATGGGAAAAGTAAATAAAGCCAAGTCCTGTGGGGCTGTCCTTGTGGAATGCAGAGGGAGAAAGAATCTCCAGCACAGCCCCTTTGTTTCTCTGGTATTTCAATCTCTGCTGAGGTTTTTTTGGGGGGAGGGAGGGCAGTTAGATTGTTGTTTTTTAATCGCTATTGCTTTTAGAAAGTCCTTTTGGCATCCATTTGTTGTGCCTGCTGTGGTCCTTAGTGTTCCAGATATCACTGTGTCATTGGAAAGGATGGTAGACTGGGGTTCACTTTCTGGCTTAGGTTCTGACTGGTTGTGGGGGAGACTATGGGCTGGTCACTTTGTGACAGTTCTCTCAGGACTGTACACACTAGGCTGGAAGAGACCCTACTGACTGATCATCCAATTCGACCCTTTCCTTTTAGATGTTAGGAAACCCAGGTCCAGCATTTCACAGGTGTAGCAGGAAGGCCCTCCTTCCTCTCTTTACAAATGGGCTCCCAAATGCTCTCCCAGGTTGGGGCACCTTATGGGTATGAATCAGCATCCATTCAGAGCCATGGCTCGAGTGCCTGTCAAGGTGTTTACAATTCATGAGACAACCAGAAGGGACATATCTATTTCCTGGCACAAAGTAAGCACCTAATAGATGCTTTTTGATTGATTGGTTTATTAGTTTAAGGCAAAAGATGTTCAATTCAACAGCCTAGCAAGATAACTGACTAAGCAGATTTCTTCATGCATATGTGGAGAATATTCTCTTATAGGGAGAAGAACACAAAGAAAATGCGCATGACCTTGGAGGACCCACACTGAGCACATATGTAGGGACACGTGGCCAAGGTGACTCAAACCAATGTCTCCTGATGGTGTCATTAAGCTGCTTTCACATACAGAGGGACAGGGCATTTCCATTTCTGGGGTGTCCTCTTCTGGATCCCTGTTCTGTCCTCTCAGCTGTCCTTCAGTTTATCCACTGCTACCATCTTCTGGAGGTAGCCCTTGCTCAACCCATCCCTGCCAAGGAGAGCTAACGCTTTGGTTAATGCATAGCTCTGCAACCAGTAGAAGCCTCCAGGTTAAGATAACATCTATTCTTTCGACAGTTTTTCCTCCATTACTCTCAAGACCTTTGGCCAACTAACTGATTTGGGATTACAAAATTCCTTATAACTCATGTTAATTACCCGGGTGTCAGTCTGTAGCCACCAAAACAGAAAATGTGTGAACTCTGTGGTGACAGGGCTCCTACAGTGCTCCCTAATTGGTATGCAAATACATCTAAAGGCCAAGAACAAAGAGACCAGGTGAAGCTGGAAGGGCCATCGGACCTCTGTCCCTGTTCCACACTGTCTTTATTCTGCATATTTGCCAAAACAAATTCACCAGCACAAATCTCTCTGGCCTCTCTCCAGAGGCAATAGGAAGCAGAACCTGATGGTCACTAGCCGCCTCTGCGCTGTCTTTGGAACCTGTGACAGGCAGCCATGGCACAGAAGCAGCACCTGGCCTAGGGGACTAGACTTGGATGCTCATCCTTCCTGTGTGGTGTTGGACAAGTCACCCAGTCACCCCCTTCATGCTTTCCCTTCCACCTCTGCCAAATGGTATCAACCTCCAAGGTTTCTAATAAGTCCTAATTCCCATCTGTGTTCTAAGGACATTCTGTGTTCTAACATTCCATGTTCTAAGGCCCCTTCTGGCTCCATATTCTAAGGTTTCTTTCTCTGACATTCTAAGAGTTGGTATCAGTAATGGAAGCCACATCATCAGCCACTCTAGTACCATCCCCAAACCTGAGGTAGGGGTGGGGAAGGGGAGCAGGTAATGTGGTGTTCTTTTATTTTTTTTTTTACTGCTGGGCACCAGGAACCAGTATCCTTTCCTGGCATTAACCTAAGCATGGCACTCTTTGTTCAGTGTCTCCTTTGCTGCCCAGCTGAGATCCTTTCACTTGTCAGGGGCACATACAGCTCCTGTTTGTTTTCTGGCAATGGCCAAGTTGTTTACCAAGCAATGCTTGGGAAAAACTGAGTAGAAAAAATTTAAGCCCTGCTTGGTTAAATAAACTATTAAAACTCTGCAGGAGTGAGGGGGAAGCCTCTCCATCAGAGTCCCCATCACCATAGGGAACATGTTGTATAAGGTTCATTTCTTCCATGAAGCTACAGGAGTCATTGCTTTCAATTATTCTTTGGTGGTGGAGTCTTTCCTTCTGCAACAAAGCTGTGGCATCAGATTCCTGGCTGTATATTCAGGGACAGATTGACTTAGCCCCATGGGGAAGAAAGAGATGGGGAGTCTTTGTGACCTCTCTTGGCAATTTCATGGCTGATTTTGAATGAGATCAGGATATTTCTGAAGGAAGGTTGGTGGGTAGAAAGTCAGTGAGCAGGCTTACATCCTGGATCGGGACAAGAGACTCCATCTCCAGTCTCTGGGGACTTGGACAGGGGTTGCTTCATGTCTGAAATACTCTCTCCTCATCTTTGCCTCCTGGCTTCCTAAAAGCCCCAGCTAAAATCCCATCTTTTACAAGAAACTTCTCCTGAAGTGCCTTCCCTCCATCTCCAGCCTAGCCTGTCTGTTCTCTGGTTTGTACAGAGCTGTCTTCATGTTGTCTCCACCATTACACTATGAGCTCTTTGAGAACACAGACTGACTTTCCTTGTACCCCAGAACTTAGCAGATAGAAAGTCTTTGGTAAATGCTTATGGACTGACTTGGTTTGAATCTCAGCTTGGCTTCTTATTGCCTGTGAAGTGATAATGTGTGAGAAGGAAGATTCCGTGTATCCATGAGAAAGCCATTCCCATCAATTACCTGGCTGTACTGTTCAATTAAATGTCTCCTCTTCAGTGGATTTCACTTTCAATTCATAGAAAATGAGGAGCTGAAGCTTAACCTGGCATCTGTGGACATGCTTTTAAAAATATTTTGACAACTATATTTCAGTATAATTAATGCCCTTTGTAATTCTCTGCATTTTATTTTGTGTATTTAAAAGCTATTCTGAGAAGGGGTCCACAGGCTTCAGCAGACTGCAGAGGGGTCCAGGATGCAGAAAAGGTTAAGAACCCCTGGAATAGATGATTCTGAGTACTTTTCTAGTCTTAATTCTGTGAGCCTAGGTATGCAAGCAGTATATATGTAGACAGGTATACACATAATGGAATTTGAGGGGTCCTGAAGGTCTCCTTCCTAAAATAGCATCCCCTTTATACCTGCTATGACAATTAAAATTCCACTACTAGAAACTCATTTTTTAAAATTTGTTATTAGCATGGAATACCATTGGGAAAGTTTGTCCTGAAAGTCAGCATGGTATGTGGGGAAAAAAGCAATAGCTGGATGATGTTGGATGAGTCACTCATCCTTTTGTACCCTCCTTTTCATTAGCCATAAACTAAAGTAGAACTGGGGTAGAGGGCTCTAGAGATCAAATGGTCCAATGCTCCTATGTTAACAAACAAGGAAACAGAGCCCAGAGAGGAAGAGACTTGCTCCATGTAAATCACTGCAGAGTCGGAACTGGGCTCAATGGCAGTTCTGAGGTGCTGGCCAGCTTTGACCTCTGAGTGCATCATATAATGGAGTGTCATTCAGGAGAGTGCTATTATCACACTGACAAGTAGTCATAGATCCCCTTCTCTTCCAAGCTAGTCAACTTTTGGACAGCTCCAATTGTCAAAATGTCTTGATTTATGATAGCCATGAGTCAACCATGGCTTGGCAACCAGGTGGTGCAATATATAGGATCCTGAGCTTGGAGTCAGGAAGACTGGAATTCAAATCCAGCTTCAGACACTTAATGGCTGAATGATCTTGGCGAGTCACTTAACCTCTGTCTCAGTTTCCTCAACTGTAACATGGAAATAATAATAATAGCACCTTTCTCACAGAGTTGTTGTGATAATTGACTGAGATAATATTTTTACAGTACACATAGTAGGTGCTTAACAATGACTTATTTCCTTCCTTCCTCCCTCCCTTCCTTCCTTCTTTCCTTCCTTTCTTCCTTCCTTCCTTCCTCCCTCCCTTCCTTCCTTCCTTCCCTCCTTCCTTCCTTCCTTCCTTCCTCCCTCCCTTTCTACCTTCCTTCCTTCCTTCCTTCCTTCCTTCCTTCCTTCCTTCCTTCCTTCCTTCCTTCCTTCCTTCCTTCCTTTCTTCTTTCTTTTTCAGTGTGTTATCCATGGGCCAACAAGTAAGAATACTTATTCAACCCCATAGAGGAGATATCATCAGTCATTGCACTTAATGTAAAGCAGTTTTTCTTTACATGGGCTGCAATCTCTCTCTCCTCACCTTCCAACTATTGCTCTGGATTCTGCTCTCTGGGGAACAAATAGGAGAAATCCAGCCCCTCCTCCAAGTTATCAAAAGCAGCTTTCGTTTTCTCTATGTCTTCCCTTCTCCAAGCTAAACCATCCCCAGGTTCTTCAGCCTTCAACCTGCAGTGACCTGACCTCTAATCCTTCAGCATCTAGCCATCCTTCTCTGCTTCCACCCTGGAGGTCCAGGATTTCTTCGGGCAGGACCCCCAGGCCTGAGTACAGAGCACCAGATAGACCTGACAAGAACAGATATGAGCAGGAACATGCTTACCCTTGTCCTGAACGCTTGGCCTCTCTTACAGCATTGGCTTTTTGGTCAGCAGTGGGACACTACTGACTGGAATTGAGCTTGCAACCCAAATTCTTCCTCATCTTTTCCCCATACAAACAGTTACCCACTCAAACTTCCATCATCTTTTACCTGTAAAGTTATTTTTTTTTAAATCCAAATGTAGAACGTTACATTTATCCCTATTAAACTTCATCTAATTAGATTTGGGTAGCCACTCATGTCTGTTAAGATCTTTTTGCATCATAATTCTGCTATCCAACAGGTTAACCCCTCTTCTGAACTTTTCGTCTTTTGAATTTGACAATAATATCTTCAGTGCCTTTATCTAAGTCCTTGACAAAAATGTTGAGCAGCCACCTCACTGGAGCCAATTAATTTTTATTTTAAATGTATTAATACATTTTGTTTCAAACCACTAGATAGTTGCCAAGGTAAAGGACTTGAGGATGAAACCTTTGTTCTAGTTTGGAAGAGATCTCCATATATAAGATAGGAACACAGAGGTGTGATGGTAAATGTTTAACAATCAGCTCTCTTGGGGGGGATGTATACACCATATACTTTTAAGCTTAATCTATATTATTAAAATTTTCTCCATCACTTTAAAAAAATCTAATTAGCAAAACAATAAATCAAGATCTGATTTGTTACATTTGCCTATTTCCAATGCTCACACTGAAAATTGTACAATCTGCTTTCCCAAGTAATATGAACTGGCTCAAGCATGCCTGTGTGCCCATTAACACCACCAGTGAGGTGATCCATGCCATCTCCTTAATACAGCGTGAATGAGTGTGCTTTTACGAGGGACTTGTTGGCCCATGGACTCCATTAAGAATGGTTGGTTGAATCATGGTATTATAAGTCAAGACTTTTAGAGCGAACAAATGACTCTGTTGGAGAGATCAGAGCTAAGAGAGTTGAGTGTAGTCAGGTCAGAGATGAGAACAGGACTGCATACAGAAAAGAACCCTGGAAGGCTGCAGAAGCAGAGTGGTCTGCCTAGCATGCCCCTCTCCAGGGAGTTTCTAGGCCCCAGAGATGGCCACTATGGAAGACTGGGGTCAAGGAAGAAAGGACGGAGGGAGTGCCTGGAAGAGGAGGGAGGCTGTTCTTAGACCCTCGTTCTGGGGAGAGAAGAAAAGAGAAGTCCTATTCAAGTGGCTGAACCAAGACTCCTGGACAAAAGAGCAACATCATGACCTGAGAGACAGACCCCCGAGACAGGACAAAGCCACAATGCACAAGGAGCAACTCAGAGGTTGCCCTTTGTTGCTTCTGTGAATTGTGCAGATTGTGCTTTTAGGGGTGGAGGGGATTTACTTTTCAGTAAATATGTTTCCTTGTTGGGGGCGTCTTATTCACAGAATGGTGGAAGGGAGGAGAGAACAAACACTGAGCACCTATGAAGTGCCAAGAACTGCTAAGCACTTTCGGAATGCGGTCTCATTTGATCCTCACAAAAACCCAGGAAGATAGGTGCTACTATGATCCTCATTTTACATTTGGGGAAACTGAGACAGTCAGAGGTTATGTGACCTGCTCAGGCTTATACAGCCAAGTATCTGAGGCTAGGTTGGAACTCTGATCTGTCCTGACTCCACATCCAGGGCTCTATCCACTGCATCTCTAAGTCTAAGTCTAAGAGGTATTTAGTTACCTGTAAGTCCAGAGGACAATATAGGAAGTAGAACTCATTGAAGAGAGAAGTATTATTTGACCACTTTGGGGCTTGGGTGTGACTTCTTAACAGTTTGTTTTTTCTGTGGGGTAAAGTCAAGTCCGTCCTATGTTCACTATATACCCTTATCCTGAGTACTTGCACCAGAAGACTCAGGGACAGGAGCCAAATTCTGTTCCCCAGAAGAAACTGTGGATAGGAACATGAGCTAAAAGTGGAACCCAGGCCAGCCTATCACTTGGGCTTCTATATAACATGGGTTAGTTATACCAAAAAACACCAAAACTTCCCACTCTCCAAAACACGCAAAATGTATTTCCCCAAAACAGTCATCTAGTATTAGCAAGGGGAAATGTGTCACTAAAATTGATGTTCATTTCACCAAAGTTTGTTGGCTCTCCAAGCTAACTTTACTTACTTGTTGTAGACTCTCTCTCCACCCACTCTGTCTCTGTCTCTCTGTCTCCCTCCCTCCCTTTCTCTCTGTCTCTTCTCTCCCCCCATGTACATATTTATATATAAGATAATATAATATAGATATTTTTGCTTTTCTGTCTTTACTCTGCACAAGCATTTACAAACCTTTCCATATTTTTCTAACTTCTTCCCCTTCATCACTCCAAACAGTGGAATAATATTGTTGCATTCATAGACCACAGTTTGTTCAGCCATGACCCAGTCATCGGGCAATAGTCTGTTTCCAGTTTCTTGCTATCACCAAGAAAGCAGACATGAACATTTCTGTGCATGTGGCTCCTTTCCTGAGGGCAATAACCTCCTTGGGGAAAAATCCCAGGAATGGATTCCCAGAGGCTGAGAGCATTTTACGCTTTTCTTGTATCTTTCTAAATCATCTTCCAGAATATTATTCCCCATTCCTCCCTCCCCCCATTCCCCTCCCCAATTAAGCTGCTCGCCTTCCCAGGGCTGATGAGTTTATTTTGCTACTTTGACAAGTGGGAGAGGAAGGTTCTGAAGGGATGAGTCACAGGAAGGCTTTGTGTTTGTGTGGTTTTAGGTCCTGAGAATGAGCGGGTGTTAGGGAGAGGCAGGACTATTCAGATGTTACCTTAGAAAGAGGGCTGAATATTAAGTCAGGAGACCTGGGTTTTGAATCCAAGTTCTGTCATTAAATACTGTAGCTGTGTGACCCTAGAAGAGTCACTTAGCTCTCTGAGCCTTAGTTGCCTCATCTATAAAATGGACATGCTGGTCTATCCATTTGCAGGTTTATATTTAGTCTAATGGCTGAAGGAAATATAAGGCAGTCAGAGTTGTAGTTTGAAGGGATATTTATTTCAAGGATACACAGGATCAGGAGACAGCTACATCAACCATATGATTCCAATATTCCCAGGACTCCCATTCCCAAGTCTGGGGTTCACAGTGAGCAGTGCCAAGCTCAGCATCATTTGGACAGTGACCCAGGGCTGAATGATCCTCTAGTTCTCTCATTAACCAAGACTTGTTTTTTTCTTAGTAGAAGAGAGGGCTAGAGGTTTCTATCTTGGAGACCAAGTGTGAGTGGTTTGTTATATGGTGATGTTATATCCTCCAGCCATCCAGCATAAGAGTGTAAACTTAGAACCTGAAGGCACCTTCAAAACCATCTGGTTCAATCCCTTTTATAGATGAGGAAACTGAGGCCCCCAGAGTTTATGAGGCCTGTCCAAAATTGTAAAGAGAATATTCAGCATACTTTCCCTTGTGCCATGCTAGAACTCTCTGTAAAGGGAATGGACCACACCAGTAGTAATACTGTTGATATAGTCCTCCATGATGGCCCTTAATAATTCTCATTCTCCTTGGCTCCCAGACCCGCTGTAAGGATCAAAGGATGTAATGTATGTGATATACTGTTTAACCATAAAGTGCAATAGAAATAGGTAGCATTATTACTGATATCATGGTGCCTGGAAGGAGTGGGCATAGGCTATGCCTGGAATCTAGGCACCAAAAATAGGCTGAAGGGCCTGGAGGGGCCCTGAAGGGCCTAGCTTCACCGTTGTGCCTGTAGTCAGTGCTTTTAAGAGAGCTATTTGGGGGGAGGGCCTGGAGTTTCAGGTAGCCATTTCTCAGTTGGCATTCTTCTAGTCTCCCTGGGCATTTTGCTGCCCTACCCAGAGAGCCTGATATGAACTAAACAGAATGTATGGTCCAGCTGGGCACAAGCCCAGCCTACTCAACCTTTGAGAATAAATAGATGACATTGACCTTCTCTAGGCCTTCAGTAGAATTCTCTGCTTTCGAGGTTGTTGGAGCTAGAATTCCTGCTGTGAGGGCTTGGCATCAGCTTAGTTAGTAACCTGGCCTCTGGGTCCAGGCAGCTCCAGGGATCCAAGATCCCTAGATGCCATTACACCCTTTTATGAATCACTCTTCCACCTAGGAAGTGGAGGTGGGGAGTGGGCTGCTTCCAGAGCTGATTTTAGCTCTTTATCCCTTTCACCTAGGGCAGAGCCTAATAGTAGATGCTCTAAAAAAGTTTGGTCCATTGGTCTGCTGGTTGGTCTTCTTGGTACCACAGGGTCTGAGCTTTTTTATGGTATCATATGTGTAAAACTCTTGGCATACCTATATGCAGTATCATATACATGTTATTGATCATAATGAAGGAGAAGATGATGATGAAGCCATCTTGGCTGTAGTAAAAGTCTGGGAATTAGAGGGGTAAAGTAGGAAGAGTCATAGACTAAGAGTCAGGAGACTTGGTTCCAATTCTGTCACTAAATTGCTATGTGACTTTGAGGGAGTCTTTCTGGGCCTCAGTTTCCTCAGCAAATTAGAGAGTGGGATCAGAACCATAACTAGCCATTTTTTATGCCCAGGACAGGAGTCACAAAACAGGACTTTAATTTACCTGGAGAGGATCTGGTGACTGGGATATAGAGTTGAGGTGTGTGTGTGTGTGTGTGTGTGTGTGTGTGTGTGTGTGTGTGTGTGTGTGTGTGTGTTGGGGGATGTCAAGGATGAATTAATGGGGATAGAAGGGGTGGAGCAGTGAGGATGGTGGCATCATGGTAGCTACCTATTTGACCTTATGCTGACCCCTACACCTAGAACAGTACCTGCTGATGCTTAATAAATGCTTGCTGATTGATGATTTGCTAATTAGGCATGAATGGGAGCTTGATTTAATGGATAGAGGACAAACTCAGGAGTTGGGACACCCTGGGCTCAGGTCCTTCTCTTCTGCCTGCAAGTTGTGTGGCCCTAGCAGGGTGAGTCACTTGAGCTTTCTATGCCCCAGACCACTAAAACCATACATTTCCAAGCAGGGGTTGCTCTGCATTGATAGGGGGAATTTCCTCAATCAGGAGATCCTCCACCAATGAAGTCATAGGTCTGATTTCATTTCTCCTCCCCCCAATTCTTTCTGACTAATTGCTAAGTTCAGCTGGTTTTGCATAACTGGAAGATTGCAGGTACTGGGAGCACCTCCCAGTTTATCCCAAGTTTATCACCTGGGAACAAAGCTGTGATTACCTGCCCTAGTTATCATTCTAGGTAACTTTTTAGATTCCTTTCAGGTCTGGACTCATCATCCTTTCTGAAAATTTCAGAATTTAGGTTTCTGTGGTTTACCTTTAGCTTCCTTTCAGCTTTAGCCTTCTGTGACTTGGAAGCCCCCAATCCATCTGACAAGAGGGTTTGCTGTTGGCAACTACCAAAGGGACTATTTCTAACTTTCCATCCTTAATGTGAATCTGGGGTATTGCTTAGTGAAAAGGACTGAGAATAGAAATGTCTCTGGAGGGGTGTGGGGCCTGACACAAGTCACATTGTGTACTGCCTTTCTTCATAGACAGGAGTCCCCTTCCTCCGCCCCAGCATCTGGGTCCGAGATCCAACAAGAAAAGGGCTCCTCACCCCTGTGCCAAGGTCTCTTCTGGCTGGCCAAAGGCACAATGCCCTCATTGAATGAATTAACCAGTGAGTCGTTGCATAACAAGCCCAGTTTAAGACCTGAGGGGTGGGCCCAAGTCTGGAATATAGTCATGTTCTCTCTCATCCATTGCCAGGACAGCTTCAATTGAGGGCAACATCGAAACACATGCCTCAAATCCTTGATTGTGTACATGGGATGCTTAACCAATTAAAACCAATGTGCAGTCATTGCCTGGTGGCAAGGAGCCACTCATTTGTTTAGACCCGGGATTCATTAATTTTCAGCCTTTGTTTGCAGACAGCGCGTGGCCCCATCTGAAGGCCAGATTCACTTGGAATCCATGTTGGATGTGGTTTGAAGACAATGCTAATGAATTCTGGGCTAGGTTCTTTCTTTCCTCTCTGGGGAATTCTCTTAAACTTGGCCTGGGGATATCTGAATATGGTTTTCATTTGTGTCTTCCTCATCCCCACTGGCAGACAGGCTTTTTGTCATCCTGACTTGTATCTAGAGATAGAAGGAGAGAGGGAATGCAGTCATTAGATGGGACTGCCCTTGGCAACATGGCAGGCAAATGTGGTAGGCAAAGTTCTCTTCCTAGCTCCTTCCAGGGCCTGGTAACATTGGGGCTTTACAGTCTCAGGCTAATGTTCAGGTGATGAGGATGGAACAAGTCTGAGGCCATCTTCCCTGGGAAACTGGAGGATAAGGGGCAGGGAGAGGGAAGGGGCAGAGTTAGAGGCTAGCTAGAATGTTTCTGACAGAGTATCGGTTCAGCTTCAAAGAGTATGTCATGGAGATGGGGTTCCCAGGGAAGTTGACCACATGCCCCCATCTCTACCTTTCATTGCTCCAGGTCAGCATCTCTTTTGCCTTCTGCCCAGCTCCTGTCCTTTGGCTTCTTCCTCAGACCTTGGTCCTAACTGGCTATCAGACAGATGGGGGTGTGATGGAAAGAGCACACTGCTAACTCAAGCCTAGATGGACCCTACTTACCTCAGTCTCCTCTCCCTTCTGCCTGGAGGGCTAAGCACCAAGCTTCTCCCAATGCCTTCCTCTTTAGGGGGCAGAAACTGGACTTCCTACTCACCCCACTCTGCATTGACTGTTCTGCCTGGTTTCAGCTCCTTGGAGCAAGATGACAATTGCTGGAGACCCCCTGGCCACACCCTCCTTGTCTTCTTTTGTGTGTTGTCTCAATCCATACCTCCCCCCACCCCCATTATATTGTAAGCTTCTTGAGGGCAAGGACTGTCTTTAAAAAATTTTTTTCTATTCTCAGTGCTTAGCCTAGTACCTGGCACACAGTAGGCATTTAATAAATGTTAATTAGAATAGATTGAGTTGGACTGGGAATCAAGACACTTGGCTTAAAGTCTTGGATCAAACACCCTGTGTTACCCTGGGGAAGTTGTTTTCCATCTCTGGGCTTCCATTTCCTTTCCTGTCTCAGGCCAGAGATCCAGATCACAAGGATTTATTCACTGGGAATCTAGATGGCGTTAGAATAGATGATCTTCAAGTTTCCTTCTGGCTTTCAGAAATCCCCCCTTCTGTCCACCCTTCCCAGAAACATTTGCATTGTCTGAGGGCAATCCAAAAGATGGAAATATTTGATTGGCCCAAAAGAAGGGCACAATTTTAGGTATAATAACAGAAAGTACAGGAGATATTGTTGGTTAGTTGAGGAAACCCCAGCTGGCACCCTCAAATTATACCACATAGGTAGATAGCTGCCTCTGTTCCCTTGAGCTTAAATCCTCTAGGCCTATAGTTTGGGCATGATGTGACCTCAGTCAGTGAGAGGGGAGACACCCATTGCTCTTGACTTCCTTTCATACAATAATGATCATATTTATAGGATACTTAAAGGTTTACAGGCTGTTTTTCATATATGATCTCGTTTGATCCTCACAATAATCCTGTGAGGTAGATACTCTTAGCCCATTTTATAGATGATCAGACTAAGGCAGAGAAAGGTTAAATGACTTACCCATGGTCACATAGGGTCACGTAGGGAAAGGGAAGAGGAAGGGGAAAGAAAGGGAATAAGCATATATAGAGTGCCTACTAAGTGCCACTATGCTAACAAAGCACTTTACAAATACCTTCTCACTTGATCCTCACCATAGCCCTGGGAGGTAGGTGCTATTATTATCCCCATTTTACAGTTGAGAAAACTGAGGCAAACTGAGGTTAAGTGACTTGCTCATACTCACACAGCTAGTAAGGGTTTGAGATCAGATTTGAACTCAGGTCCTCCTGACACCAGGCCTAGATCTTTTTCTGTCATGCTATGACATAGGTCAGAGCTGGACCAGCTCTTAGATCTGATCTGATCCAACCTCCCCATCTGCCAGAAGGGGAGAAGCTCAAGGATGACGAGTGAATTACCCAAGGTCATACTGAGAGTGAAAGACAAGGCCAAGGCTAGAGCAGAGATTACCTTATTTGAAGTGAGTTAATTTTCAGCAAAAGGGTTCTAAGTAGAAAGAGATTCTGGAAAATGCCCTGCACTGCAAATCCTGTGTCATGGCACCTACTCTCTTATGCCTTGTAAATGAAGATAAAATGAATAGCCAGATAGATATAGGTTAAACACAGAGAAACCACTAGGAGAAAGTCATTCTCAATAACTCCTTGGAGAGCAGGAGATGTCCCAGTAGAATTGAAGCTCTCTAAGGACAAGGACAATTTTTCATTTTGCCTTTGTCTCCCAAGCATCTGGCAGAGCTGCCACTTAATGTGTTTGATTGGAAATGGATTGGTTTGACTTGTGGTGAGCTTTCTGCCAGCTACCCCACTGCTCTCCTCTCCTCCTTGGCTAGAATTCTAAGTAAGCAAATAAGTCCACAGTTTAAGACTACTCCAGTTATTAAAGCGCTTGTTAAATTACTTCTAGGACATGAGAAAGGACTTTCCAGGAAACCAGGGTACATGTGCATTTTGCATGGATGGCTCCACCCTACACTTTGATCTTTCCCAAAGCACTGCTTTCTACATATCCTCTTCCTGATCCAAAACCAGCCATGACTTGCTGTGGCCTCCTGGGTCAAGTTCAGACTTCTTACCCTGCAATGAAAGGTCCCACCCTCTCCTTTTCTCCTTTGGATTGTCCCTTCCCCTGGTCCCTGTTCTGGCATTTCTCTCTGTTCAAGGCAATTCCTCTCCCTCCTCGCCTCCTCTTCCTGGCATGCTCATCTCTAGTATTGTGTCTTTGCTTACCTTATTTCTCCTTTCTTGAGCTATATCCGGCCCCTCCCAGTACTGTCAGAGAGCTTAAGTGACTTGGCCAGAACGTTTTGGTTACTTAGTGGAAGAGCCAACAGCCAGACTTAATCCAAAAGCTCTTTGCTGTTTCATGTTTATTAGTCATCTCTCAATTAGACTGCAAGTCTGAAGGGACCAGGCAGTCTATGTCTATAACCCCCATATTTCCCTAGCATAGACCTAGAAATCCCACATGTTCTCAGTACAGAGTTCTCACACCCAAGGAAAGAGCCTTGGTTGGGAATTGGGAGACATGGGTTCTTATCCTTGCTCAATGATCTTGGGTGATTTATTTCACCGTTGGTCTTAGTTTCTCCATCAGTAACATGAGGAGATCAGAAAAGATTATCTCTAAATTTCCTTCCAGCTCAAAAAGAAAAAAAAAATGTTCTACTTGAGATAGAGGAACCTGTGGAAACTCTCTCCCTAGGCGGCTTTCAGAAATTGAGGTCTAAGAGGGAGACAGGGGAGGGCTGGGAAGATGTGGGCATTGTAATGGAAAGTGTCATTGTCTGGCAGCTAGAAGACTTGGCTTTGAATCTTGGCTTTGCACTTAGTAAGTGTGCGACCTTAGATAAGTCATTTCTTCTCTAGGACTCAGTTTTCTGAGGGTGGGATAGGAGAGGTGAACTAGATCATTTCTAAGGTCTCTTCTAGGTCTTATATAATTCAAGTCTGTGATTTGGAGCCTGTAAAGGGTTACTCCCCAGACCAAAGTTTCTCAGAGTTCAGCTAAACCATTTTATTTTAACCAAGGAAACGCCACGAGGACTACAAAGCCATGTTTAACATGTTCTTTACTGGGCTTAACACCCTGTGAATGCTTAGTAATTAGATTACCCAGTAATGTCCACATGTTCATGACTTCACCAGAGTCACTTTATGTTTACCTGTGAACTCTACAACTATGGGGGTAAGTAAACATAACTTACCAGTCCAGAGATGTAACTAGGGCTGGGACAATGGGGCATTTTCCTAGAGCACTGACAATGAAAGGCACTTATACTATCCTTCAGAAGTTTAGAAACAACTGATCTTTGATTAAGATAGTAAGCCATTTGAGTATTTTATCTCTGCCCCCACTCCTTGGGCAATCACACCCAAATGACTTCCATAGCCCAGCTCAGAGCAGCTTTCCTCTCCTCTAGTGGTGGTCTCCCCAACAGTAGCCTGGGGTGGGGGTAGAGTTAGGATCTTCCCTCTCCACAACCCCTACAGTTTGGTGTCCAGAGGGTCTCTTCCCATCTTGCCCTCAGTTGCACTTCTCTGTCAAAGTTGATGTGAGAGAATGTTTCTTGGCCTAGACACAGTGTATAAACTGAGTACCAAGGCATCATAACCCTCTACCATCCTAGACTACCCATCCAGCCAACTTTTTTCAGTGTCACAGACCCTCATATCTCAGTCTGCTCCAGCTCTGAAAACCCCATTGGACAGTGGTGGTCCAAATAGGGGTTTGGTGCTTATTGGCTAGATTTCTTTTTTAAAGACCATGCCTTAAACCCAATTCACTTTGGCTTTCATTGATTGGCCAACACTATGTCCCTGCCCAAGCACCACTTCCTTAATGGTTATTTTTTGGGTCCTGGTAGCTCTGAGTCAATGTAGAATGCAAATTCTGATTGTTTCTCTTTTGCCAGCAACCCTTAGGGTCTTCCCCTCCCAATCTGACTTGTTTTTTTTAATTAAAGGGACCATCCCTTGACTCACTTCTTGAACAGGCCTAATCCCTGAATGGGTGTTGCCTCAGTCAAAGTAAAAACTAGGAAAGACCTTAGCTTAAAATGGTCAAGGTCTCCCACTGCATCCTGGCTTGTCCCCAGTCATTCTGATCAATACCTGTCCACTGGACCCAGATGACTCTAGAAGAGAAAGTGAGGCTGATGACATTGCATAACCCTCCCTCATTTAAATCCAAGTCACTTGAAAGTCATGGCATCACCTCCCTGATGTCATGGTCCTCTTCAGGAATGAAGGACACACCACACAATAGCTGTAATCACAGCTCACAATTCTATAGTGCTCTGAAACATGCCCAGTGCTGTCCTTAGAATGGCCTCATGAGACAGTAGACCAAGTGACATTGTCCCCACTGTACCAATGAGAAAAGTGAAACTTAGAGAGGTCACATGGCTTCTCCATTAACACCCAGTCAGTAAATAACTCAGGGAAGATTAGAACCCAGGCTTCTTAGTTCAAATTCTAGTGTTCTAGTGGGCAGAGCCAAGATGGCAGAGTAGAAAGATGCACATACTCTAGCTCTTCCCCCGCAGCCCATAAAATACCTGTAAAGAAAGACTCTCAACAAATTCTAGAGCAGCAGAAGCCACAGAACGACGGAGTGGAAGAGATTTCCAGCCCAGGGTGACCTGGAAGGCCAATGGGAAAGGTCTGTTGCACCAGATGTGGAGCAGAGCACAGCCCAGCCTTGGCTGCCCAGTACCAGAAGGAGCAGGGGCTGGTGGAATCCCCGGCAGTGGCAGTTCACAGATCCCTCATCCCACAGGTGCCAAAGGTCAGTGAGATGGCTTTTTCAACTAGAGCAAGAAGAGAGCAGCGTCCTCCCCTATCCCTAGCCCCTGGTGGCCTTGGTGGCACCAGCAGGTGGCAGCTGCAATGGTGGTGGCTGCGACAGGCAGCAGCCAGTTTCCATTGTTGAAGCCTCAGCTTAAAGCCCCTGAGCGAATTGAAGAGCTGATGTGAATCTCAGTAAGGGAGCCTGTCCAGGGAGTAAACTCCTCTCCCTTGATTGTGCCACCGTGGAGGAACTGAGATCTTACAGGTCCCCAGAGTATACCCTACTCAAAAGTCAAGTAACTGGTTGGGAAAATGCCCAAAAAAAGAAAAAAATAAGACTATAGAAGGTTACTTTTTTGGTGAAAAGATATTCTCTCCCATCCTTTCAGATGAGGAAGAACAATGTTTACCCTCTGAGGAAGACATAAAAGTCAAGGCTTCTGCATCCAAAACCTCCAAAGTAAATATGCAATGGTCCAAGCCATGGAAGAACTTAAAAAGGATTTTGAAAATCAAGTAAGAGAGGTGGAGGAAAAATTGAAAAGAGAAATGAGAGTGATGCAAGAAAATCATGAAAAGCAAGAAAGGAGACCCAAAAAAATGCTCAAGAAAATAACACCTTTCAAAATAGGCTAACCCAGTTGGCAAAAGAGGTCCAAAAAGTCAATGAGGAGAAGAATACTTTAAAAAGCAGAATTAGTCAAATGGAAAAGGAGGTTCAAAAGCTCACTGAAGAAAACAGTTCTTTAAAAATTAGAATGGAACAGATGGAAGTGAATGACTTTGTGAGAAACCAAGAAATTACCAAACAAAACCAAAAGAATGAAAAAATGGAAGACAATGTGAAATATCTCATTGGAAAAACAACCAACCTGGGAAACAGATCCAGGAGAGACAATTTAAAAAGTATAGGACTACCTCAAAGTCATGATCAAAAAAAGAGCCTAGACATCATCTTTCATGAAATTATCAAGCAAAACTGCCCTGATGTTCTAGAACCAGAAGGCAAAATAAATATTAAAAGAATCCACAGATCACCTCCTGAAATAGATTGAAAAAGAGAAACTTCTAGGGATATTGTAGCCAAATTCCAGAGTTACCAGGTCAAGGAGAAAACACTGCAAGTAGCTAGAAAGAAACAATTCAAGTATTGTAGAAATATAGTCAGGATAACACAAGATCTAGCAGCTTCTACATTAAGGGATTGAAGGGCTTGGAATATGATATTCCAGAAGTCAAAGGAACTAGAATTAAAACCAAGATTCACCTACCCAGCAAAACTGAGTATAATGCTTCAGGGGAAAAAATGGTCATTCAGTGAAATAGAGGACTTTCAAGCATTCTTGATGAAAAGACCAAAGCTGAAAAAAAAATTGACTTTCAAACACAAGAATCAAGAGAAGCATGAAAAGGTAAACAAGACAGAGAGATCACAAGGGACTTCTTGAAGTTGAACTGTTTACATTCCTACATGGGAAGATAATATTTGTAACTCTTGAAACTTGTCTCATTATCTCGGTAGTTGGAGGGATTATACACACACACACACACACACACACACACACACACATATAAAGAGAGAGAGAAAGATAGAGAGACATAGAGCACAGGGTGAGTTGAATAAGAAGGGATCATATCTAAAAAAATAAAATTAAGGGGTGAGAGAGGAATATATTGGGAGGAGAAAGGGAGAAAGGGAATGGGGCAAATTATCTCTCACAGAAGAGGCAAGAAAAAGCTTTTCCAATGGAGGGGAAAAGGGGGGAGATGAGAGAGAAAAAGTGGTTTACTTTCATCACATTTGGCTCAAGAAAGGAATAACATGCACACTCAATTTGGTATGAAAATCTATCTTATACTACAGGAAAGTAGGGGAGAAGGGGATAAACAGGGTGGGGGGGATGATAGAATGGAGGGCAAAAGGGAGGAGGTAGCAATTAGAAGTAAACACTCTTGGGGAGGGCCAAGGTCAAAAGAGAGAATAGAAGAAATGGGGGGCAGGATAGGATGGAGGGAAATATAGTCAGTCTTACACAACATGAGTATTATGGAAGTCATTTGCAAAACTATACATATGTAGCCTATATTGAATTGCTTGCCTTCTCAGGGGGAATGGGTGGGGAGGAAGGAAGGAAGAGAAGTTGGAACTGAAAATTTTAGGAACAAATGTTGAAGAATTGTTTTTGCAGACACCTAGGACATAAGAAATACAGGTAATGGCGTAAAGAAAGTTATCTTGCCCTACAGGACAAGAGAGAAGATGGGGATAAGGGGAAGGAGGGGTGTTAGAAGGAAGGGCACATTGGTGGAAGGGGAAATCAGAGTGCATGGCATTTTGGGGGGAGAGGTGAGAGATGGGGAGAAAATTTGGAACTCAAAATTTTGTGGAAATGAATGTTGAAAACTTAAAATAAATAAATAAATTTTTAAAAAAAGAAATGGAAAAATTTCTAGTGTTCTAGCCACATCTCTCTTTAAGAAAGAGCAAAAGCTGTACTACATGCCATCTCAAACTTCTGAAGAGATGAAAAAGAGAGAGAGAGAATCAAATCAAGAGGGTGGCTTTCTCATTGGATCAGATTAGAACTTTTAACTTCCTACCTCACACAAGGTCTACAACAATGTACAACTAGAACACTCATTGTAGCAACCAAAACTTAAAAAGAAAAGGAAGCTTGAGTAATTGTAATGGCTGGTCTTCATTCTCAAAGAACTAAATGATGGAACTCTCCCCTTTCCTCAGAGAGATGGGGGACTGTGGATGTAAAATGTTGAATGCATTGTCAGCCTTGGTCATCTAGTCAGTTGGTTTTACTTTAACTGTTTTTCTAAAAGGGAGAGACCATGGGGTGGAGGACAACCTAGAAATGAGTGGGATATTAGAAAAAAAAAAGAAATCAATAAAATATATTTTTAAAAGATTGCTTATCAGATTCCTCAACCGTGCCCTCCCTAACTGATAAAAATGGTGCCTTGGCTTTGCTTCTAAGGAAGATTAAGGAGGCTTTTTTGGAACTCCTCCCTTCTCCACATTATGCTCTCAGCCTTATCTCTCCAACCTTCCTTACAATGCCTGGCACCTACTGGATGCTTAATGAATGCTAGTTCCTTCCCACTTCCCAATCCCTGAAGTGGGGGATGGGTGCTTCTCATTATCCTCCCCACACACCGTCCTCTCTAGCCCATAGCTCTCACTGTTACCACCAGTTTCCTTCTGTCTGATAAGCCCTACTCATTCTTCAAGACGGTTTCTGGTCTTCCTTCTTGAAGCCATATGACCATGGATCCTTTAGTCATCTTAGGCTGGGAGGGGACCTCAGGGTCCAACTCCCTCATTTTACAGAGAAGCAAACAGAGACCCAGAGGAATCTTCCAAGTGCTAGGACTCCAACACCAGTCACAGGATTAGAAGGGCACTTAGAGATCAACTGCTCCAACCTTCTCCCTTTCCAGAGCTCACACATTTTATAAGCTCATACTTACACAATGCTGTGAGGTTCTAATGTGACAGACTCAGAGAAGTATGAAAAGACTTATGTGAACAGATACAGAGTGAAGTACACAAAGAATGATTCACACAATGACCACAATAATCATGTCAAAGGAAGCAGCATCTTTGACTTGAGATGGTCTGAAGTAAGTCGTGTGAGTGTTTTTATACTTCTCTTATTATTTAGGAGAGGAAACTGAGGCCATAAGACCATAAGTTTAGAACTAGCACAAGCCTGGCAGGTCATTAGTGGAATTAGTGTTGGCTTCTAATCTGGGTGTGTGATTCCAAACCCAGTGTCCTTCACTGCCCGGGCTGTCTCCTGAGGGATGTGAGATGTCCTGTCCTTGAATACTTAGGTCATCACACCGGATTTTCTGATTCATGTTTCAGAGTGCTGCCCACTCTACATCCTGACTCTGTCTCTCCACTTCACCATGACCCCACTCCAACCTTCCTGTGATTTCTCCCTCTACAGAAGCAGCCTGATGGGTGAGAACTGGGTCTTAACTTGAGGAAAGGCTGAATTAAAATCTAACCTCAGACACTTGCTAGCTGTATTACCCTGGGCAAGTCACTTAACTGAGACATTCTTTGTGTCTTAGTTTCCCCATCCGTAAAATGGAAATAATAATAGCGTTTTCATTGTGAGGACCAAGTGAGATAATACTTGTGCCTAATACGTAGTAGTGGGGTCTTCATAAATGTTTATTTCCTTTTTCATTAGTCTTTTGTAGCATCCTGAGGCTGTTTGATGAGTATGAAACCCATCTCCCCAAACAGACTGTTGATTCAGTTGCCTCCTTCTGTTGTCTCCTTCAGTGTTGAGACCTTAGTCCCTGACCAAACTGGGGGGTTCCTGGTCCTCAGTGAGTCCTTGAGGCATTCAGGGCACGTTGTCCACTAGGTGGCGGTATCACACAGGGTAATAACGCTACCTGAACCAGCTGACCCACAGGGATGGTGCTGCAGGGCTTTGGGGGGAGTGGAAGGGTGGGATGTGGTCTGAAAGAGTCAAACTGATGAACTGTTTGGTCCCCAGACTCAGGTACATCTCTGCTCCCAAGAGCACCTGCTAGATAGCCTGGTGGATTCTTTCCTGGCTCCTTTTCCCAGGCTTGGATTGGAGGATAATAATAGCTCTGGAATTAGAAGTCATCAGCGTGGCTCAGTTGCCCTCCACTCCCCAGACCTTGGCGTCCTCTAGCATGTATTCTTGGACTGATGCATCCCCAGGTTTAGGAAAACACATCTGCTCCTCTTAACAATCCCTCCTATTTCCCTCATCTAATATTGCTTGGCACTTTGGGCCTCTAGGCCTGAAAGGGTCCTTAGGCCTGGCACATAGTAGGCATTTCATAAATGTTAATTGATGAGGGACTGAGACCCAGAGAAAGGAAGTGATTCTCTAAGATCACACATCTTAGGAGATAGCAAAGGGAAGATTTGGACCTGGGCTTTTGGGCTATAAAGCCAGCATTCTTTTCTCTTAAGTTTATGGATCACACATATCCTCATATCATATTCTGTGCTGCTCTGTAGTTTTTGCTGAGTCTTGCCTCCTGATAGATTCAGTAAACATGTCTCGGTTATCTTAGTGTTTTCCTAGTGCCCAGAACAGTATTTTGCACATGGTAGATGCTTAATAAATTATTCTTGAATGAATCCATTCATCTGGGTAGCACCTTAAGGTTTTCAAAGAACTTTCATGTAGATGAGGAAAAGTATATTTTGAGTGTTTTCTAGCTGCCAAACACTGTGCTAAGTATCAAGAATGCAAAGAGAAAAAGGAGACAGTCTCTGGTCTCAGAGTTCACATTCTGATTAGGGAGTTAGCACACATAGGAGAAATCAGCTGCTGCTCTATCTAAGGTTCTTTAGGTTATCCTGAGGGTCTGGTAGCAGGTGGGATGGCAAGGCTCAGGGGTCCTGTGGGCAGCAGCAGGGTCAATGAAAATCCCTGGGAGCCAGGAGGGATTAGCTTCAGGGCAGATGACAAGGCTGAATGGTCATTAGGACCCTGTGGCAAGGTAAATGAGGGTACTTGGTAATTCTTCATCTTACCAGGGGGATTGTTGATGCCATAGCTGGGGCCCTGGAAGGGTCCAAACCCATGCCCATTAGAAAGGGGAGATGCTAATGGTATTTGAGCAAGAATCAGACTGGGGCATTGGAGAAAGGCACTTCCACTTAGGTTTGCCTCTCTAGAACCCTGTGGTAAGCTCTAGACAGTTGACTATTGGGCTGGAACATCTGGGAAAAGGCACACTTTTAAGCTTAGTGTGCATTATTAGTATTTTCTCCCTCCTTTTCTTAAGTCTAGACAACCAATAAAACAATAAACCAAGCCAGGATTTGTAGCAATTGGAGATTTCTAAGGTGTGAAGTCTCCCACTGAAGATGTAACAATGAGGTCTATGAGCTGGCTTCAGCAGGCCCTTGAAAAAGAGCTCCCCTCTCAGCTTGGTCCTCTGGAACTTCTGGCATCTGATGGTTGGTTCTGGGTAGCCTAGGGCCAGGCTCTCTACCCCTTGTGAAGTGGGAAGGGGAGATAAGAAGAGGAAGGCTCAAAGAACCTCCTGTTTGCCTTATGTCATCTTGGACTTCTCTTCAGATTTTTCTAATGGACTTACTGTGTGCTAACTCAGAAAGAGTCCTGCTCCTTGTAGTTTAATTTTTCTGAACTTCTGCTTCCTCATCTATGAAATGGGGATAATAATAAGGCCTACTTCATAAGATTGCTCAAGGGAGAGTGGAATGAGATATTAGAAATGAGATGACTTCCAAACAAGGTCCTATCTTAATAAGAGTTGCTATAATTTTAAGATTTAACAAGTTTATTTAATAATAGCATGGAAAGGATATGCACCAAGAAAGATACCAAGAAACTAAAGTGTAAGCCTCAGTCCTCTGGATAATTAAGTCTCAAAGACAGTGTCATTAAGTCCAGTAATGGAGTCTCTGGCTTAAAAGATATGGACATCTTAGTTCTTTTATTTGCATCATCCCAAATTCTTTCCAGAATGGTTGTACCATTTTCCCAGCTCTACCAATGATCCATTTGCATGCCTGTCCTTCCGCAACCCCTCCAACATGAGTATTGTTATATTTTTTGCTCCTCTTTCCCAAACTGCAGAGTATGAGATGAAACCTCAGGGTTGTTTTGATTTGCATTTCTTTTATTATTCGTGATTTAGAGCATTCTGTAGTGTGGTCATGAACCTGTTACAATTTTTCTGTCCAGAATCATGTGTTCACATTCTTGTACCACTTTTCTACTGAGGAATGAGCCTCTCTAATTTTTTTTATTGTGTAGACTTGTATAACAGTTACCTGCGGTTGTGTCATCAGCGTGACTGTAAGCTCAGTGAGGGCAGGCATCTTGTCTCATTGCAACTTTACATCTCTCCCCTAGCACAATAGGCCCTTTATAAATATACTCCCTTATTTTACAGATGAAACTGAGGAGAGTAACTTGTTGAAAAATTTATCCTTTATTGCTTAAAAACAAAACAGAAACAAAACACATTTGCTTCAGTAAAAAAACAAAACAAAACAAAACACAATGAAAACTTTTCCTGAAAACTTTCCTCAGGCAAAGTGTCTCTCATGTATACCCTAATACAATATACCACTGATGAAGGATTTGAGATCCAATGAATATTGACTTCAAGCAAGGAGTCCAGTGGAAAGATTTGTTTACTTAAGGTGTTTGCTAGATCCTGGGAAGACGTCCTAGGCTGAATCCAAACAAAGAAGGATTAGTCAGTCAATCAACCAATGAAAATTAAGTACTAGGTATCTGTCAGACAATGGGCTAGGTACTTGCCATACAAATGCAAAACTGAATCAGTTCCTACCCTCAGGGAACTTTGTTGTATTGAAAGCTGGGTTCTCCAAATGTTCCATTGGATAGCATTACCTTTTCAATATTAATGCATTGTACTCATTATACCTAGCTCCTGGACAAGGCTAACCCTCCTTCATGAAATGCAGCTGAATACGGAAAAAGTTCCGTTTAACCATTCACACTGGGAACTAAAGTGGATGAAAAGTGCCTATCATCTAGACCCTGACATCCAGCTGTAAGGGCTGACATCAACATTTGTCTCAGACAGGTGCTGCTTATGGACACAGACTGATCTGGGCCCCCAAATGAAGAGGATCAGGAGATCTAGTTTATAACATTTTGGGAAAGTCATCACTTTCAAAGAAGCCAAATTGTCTGTGTTGTTGTTTGGTCGTTTACAGTCCTATCTGACTCTTTATGATTCCATTTGGAGTTTTCTGGATTGGTTTGTCATTTCCTTCTTCAGCTCATTTGACAGATGATGAAACTGAGGCAAAGAGGGTCGAGTGACTTGCCTAAGGTCACACAGCTAGGAAGTGTCTGAGGGTGAATTTGAACTCATTTCTTTATCCATTGTGCCACCTACTGTTATCTAAACTTGTCTCTTTCCACCTCCTTGATGAAGAGGTGTAGGATAGAGGTATACAGTGATATGTTGACATTTTTAGACAGGGCCAGTGGCTGAATTAGTTCTGTTTAACTATGCTAATTTGTTAGAAGGAAAGGCTTTGGTGAAGGAGAGGAAGAGCAGTGATAAAGATGGAAAAGAAAAGAGAGATAGTCAATGAAACATTAAAAAAACTGAGGAAAAGTTCAAAAAGCCACAAACTGGACAGCTTTGGAACTAATATGTTAGACCATTATATTTTAACAAACTGTACTGTGTATAATAGAGATTCATGGTTTCAAATCATCAACTTGAATGTTTAGTTAAAAGAAGCAAACAGGCTAAATTCATATTGTTTATTACCTTGATGCTAGCAGATATATGATCATGGAGGTATATATGATCACATTTTCAAGGAAACTTTTGTCTGATACAAGGATGACCAGGCTTAAATCTGTTTTAGGACAATCTAAGGATGTCTGTGTCCCTCAGATTTATGGTCTCTATATATGTTTAACTATACCATGAGAAAGGAATTTTCTTAATTGAATAACTTGTAAATACAATAAGATAAGAGAGCTGACTGAGTTTCAGTTAAAATTATGACCCAGGATATATGTGTTTTCTTTAACCATTAACATGCCACAACACAGTATATGTCCACAAAATATTAAGATATGGAAAAAGTCCCAGTATTCAAGATAGTGTCTTCAGTTGAGGGTCTCATAAAGAATGCTAAGTCAACCCCATCTGGCCTTCTTGGCATAGGAAGAGGTTATTCTCTGAGTTTACTAAGAGAACAATGAAGTCAGTAGGTCCAGGCTCTTCTGATTGATTAATTCAGGTTCTGTCCTTTATTAAAGTCTAAAAATGATATTAAATGATTATCAATATATAATACTATTTTTCTGTTCTTTTTATATAAAATTGTTTGATATTTTCCAAGCTCAAAATGACACATATTTTTATTAAAATTAAAATCCTAAAAAACTTCACATTTAAGACTGATAATCCCTTGATGATGCTCTATAACTACAAATTATGCACCATTGTAATCATGGAAGACTCCAAAAGCACGTTACCCAAAGGAAAATGCAAAGATATGTAGGAGGTAAAATAAGGGTAGAATATTTCATCAATAATTGGAAGTGGCATATTGGACATTTTTAAGGGCTTGTAAGTCTTGCAGAAAGGAAGTACATTAACTGGTCATGTAGTGGTCATGGACAACCCAAGTGCTGTATGAAACTGCTAAGCTATTAAAATAATCAGAGAAAGCATGATGGGTAGGTTCTCTTTGGGGGATTTATGGAAAAGCATGGGCAAGAATCACAGGAAATAATAATGCATTAGTGGAAAGAGCTTACAAACCAATGAGATAAAAAATACACCAGCAAAACAAAAGGAGTATAAATAATATTCTCTGCCCATATAATCTAGTCGGGAAAAGAAGATATGGACACTGGAAAAAATTAGGTGGGAGCATAAGGCATCATGTGATGAAGAATTATGATAGTGTTTTATGACTTCTGCAAAGAGAAATATCATTATGGGCTGGGAGAATGAAGGGAACTTCATGAGGGACCATGGGGGCTTACAGTGAATCTTCAAGGACTGGAGAATCTGATTAGGTGGAATGGAGAAAGGCATTCCACACTGAGCAATGGATTGAGGGGAGGAGCCCATCCAAACCTCATGGGATGCCCCACTGGAGCCTGGCATAGGAGAGGGGCAATACAGGTTCCAGTTGAGCCATCAGCCTTCAGCTAATCTCTTCCCCCTGACGATCTCAGTTTCTTCTCCCCTTATAAGGTGATAAGGCCAGCCTAGATACTTTCTAAGATGTCTTCCAGCTCTATGACTGCTTTTTAAAAAAATGTCATTGATATGTTTTGTTTTTATTTCATTCCCAATATATTCTTGCCACTCCTTCATCCCCATTATTAATCCATCAATCAGTATACATTTATTAAGCCTCTACTATGTGCCTGGCATTGTGCCATAACAAAAAATAGAAATACAAAATGGTGGGAGGGAAGTAGTCCCAGAAGCTTAGTCAATCTGTCAAGTCTAACAGGGTATGCAACCTTCCCATGTGTGGCCCCCCAACTTCCGCAAAGAAGGGAGGGAGGGAGGTGCATTCCACTATCTCTTCTTTGGGGCCAAGTTTGGTCATTATAATAAAAAAATGTTTATTTTTAATTTTTGTGATTTTTCTCTCCCTTTCCACTGTTCTTGGCATTCTGCATATTATTTTCCTATGATCTTTCTTGTGGGGGGAAAGTAGGAATCAAGAGATTCTAGTTTCTAGTTCTGGCACATTCATTAGAAAGTCATTTTTACCCATCTGAGCCTCAGTTTCCCCATCTGTTTAATGGATTAACAGTTCCATTCCCTGCCCCTAATTGGTATGAAATTAAAGTGAGATGATAGATGTGAATGTACTTTGTGAACTGTGAATCAATCTACATTCTGGAGGAGTTACTATTCCCCAGGAGAAGGGTAGCACACACTGACACACGGTGGGCAAGAGAAGGCTTAGGAACACCATTGGCTGAAGTTGTTAGTCAGATGCCTCCTCCTAGTCACTAGCACCCCAGACTCTTTGACTTCCCCTTCTGTTATTTTTGTGCTTGTCAGCCTTCCTTGATCTTAGTAAAATATTGACTTTCAGATGGGATCTTTGTCCCTGCTAGTGCTGTTTCCCTGCCCTTTGTCCCTGGCATGGGCCTACTAGACGTTACAGGATCATTAAGCTGTAGGCAACCACTCCCCTACTTCTCCTGATCCCCAACATTCTTCATGAAGTTTTCTAAGGTGGAGGCTTCATGTGACCATGGGGAATTCTTGTCCACTTAGCCAATCCTCACCCATCAACAGGGCTTTGAAGCCAAAGGGCCATGGGAACAGTCCGAGTTCAAGCCTGTTTAGCTCCATCCATGGGACTAGAAACAATGCACGCTGCTTGAGAGGCAGGCACTTTGGGTCTTCTCTTGGGCCTCTGGGGAAGACTCTGTGCTTAATGATCCAACGTTCCCTTTTGGGCTGTTCACATTAATGAAGCTTGGAGAGTTTGGCCCCCGATGTTTATGGAGAATTATACAGCTCAGAAGGAAATTGTTTCAAACTTCAAGCAGCTGCCCTCCCCGGTGACTCTGTGTCTTGAGGTGGCACATCACAGCTGAAATGGGCAGGGGCAGGTAGGCATCTCAGAAGATGAGGCTGATCACTGTCTGCTTCCTGCTCAATGTTTGACATTGAACTTTTTGATTTAACCCCGCCCCAGTGGTGCAGAAGAGAAAGGCTCTGAATCTGTCACAAAGTCTTTTCCAATTCTTCCTCTGCAACCCCCACCCCAACTCCAAGAACTTAGAAAAGTTTCCATTGCCTGTCAGATCAAACCCAAACTCTTCTACCCAGCTTCCAAGGCTCTCCATTATCTGCCCCCACCCTTCCCCAACACTAATATCTCTCTCCAACTTGATTGATTCCTCCTAAATCCCTCTGGACTCCTTTCCCATTCCTACCTCAAAGCCTTCACTTTGGGCATAAGTTGATTGACCTCTTTTAGGTTGTTTCTTATTGATAAACTGGATATAATAATAGCACCTACCTCAAAAGCTTTTTTTAGAGGTTCAAATGAGATAATATTTGTGTAGGAAGGCCATCCCCCACATGTAGCATAGAGGCGTCCTGGACGACTCCAAGAGAGGCAGACTAGACATTTCTATCTCTTCTCCCCCTACTCTTCTCCAAGGGAGACTCAAATTTCTGGCAGGAGAGGAAGCAGGACATTGGGTCCAGAAGCTTGATCACTCTGCTCTTCTCAGAAAGGGGGCACCAGGCTAGAATTTCATCTGTCTGCTCCCTTAAGTATTATTGGTCTAGGGGATGTAGTTTTCAGGTTCAAGCTGAACTTCTTATAGCTGTTCATTAATGGGGAGAAGAGGCCCCAAGCTTTTATGTTCGATATTTGACTCACTTCCTACTAAATACCAATCCCACCATGAATACACATAACTATTATCTAAGAAAACCCATTTATCCAACCAGGTAGCAAACCAGAAATCCTGGAAAGCATACACGTGAGAATATGTGTCAGACAATACAGTGTGAAGGAGTTCTTCTGTTGGGAGTGAGGAAAATCAGCTCAGGAGAGAGAGAGAGAGAGAGAGAGAGAGAGAGAGAGAGAGAGAGAGAGAGAGAGAGAGAGAGAGAGAGACAGACAGAGAGAGAGAGAGAGAGAGACAGAGAGAGAGACAGAGAGACAGAGAGACAGACACAGAGACGCAGACAGAGATAGAGAGACAGAGAGAGAGACCGAGAGACAGAGAGAGAGAGAGAGAGAGAGAGAGAGCGAGAGAGACAGAGACAGAGAGAGACTGAGAGAGAGAGACAGAGAGACAGAGAGACAGAGAGAGACAGAGACACAGAGACACAGACAGAGACAGACAGAGAGAAAGAGACAGAGAGACAGGAGAGAGGAAAGAGAGAGACAGAGACACACACAGACAGAGACAGACAGACAGAGACAGAGACAGAGAGAAGCAGATTCAGAGAGAGAGAGAGAGAGAGAGAATCCCAGATCTTACATAAGAGGAAATTCCTCCAAGTTTCTAATATAGCAAGCTAGAGATAGAGGCATGATGGAGACCACCAGCTCCCAGAGCCTTTTCTCCCTTTAGCAACTTGAAATGGGGTTGGCATCTTCCATCTCCCCTCTCAGAGCTAAAGACAGAAGCTTCCAAAGTGACTGCAGAGCCCCAAGATACTGAAAACCCTGGAGCTCTCCTCTCTCGCTAGTTTCTCCTGTGGGCCTGGAGCATTGAACTCCACTACTGAGGAGAGAGAACCATAGCAATAAGCTTTGGGACTTGGGTTACACCTGTAAAGTAAGGTCTTTGTAAACATTAAAGCATTACATGAATGTTCTTTGTTACTATTACTACTAGCCCATATCCCACTCATCTGTTAGAGTGAGATTATTTAAGTGTGGGTCTGATCATGTCACCCCGCCCCCTGTTTAATAAAATCTAGCTTCCTTATTACCTCCATGATCAAATAGAAGATCTTCTGTTTGGCTATTATAACCCTCCATAAACTATCTCCTTTATACCTTTTCAGTTTTCTTATGGCTCACACCTTGCCCCCACATCCCCCATTCTAACATCATATTCTTTGATCCAGTGACACCAGCCTCCTTTGTATTCCTTGAATAAGACACTCCGCCGCTTAGTGCCCAGAACCCTTGTTGGCTATTCCCCATGTCTGCAACTTTCTCTTTCCTCATTTCTACCTCCTGAATTCTTTCAAGTTTTAGCCAAAATCCTACCATCCTCAAGAAGACTTTTCTAATCCCCAATAAAGCTAGTGCTTTCCCTGTGCCATTATCTCCAATTTGTTCTATCTCCATCTTGTCTTCACCTAGTTGTTTGCAATATCTCCCTCATTAGATTGTGACCTCCTTGTGAGCAGGGACTGTCTTTTGCCTTTCTTTGTATTCCCAGTGTTTAGCATAGTGCCTGGCACATATTAGATACTTGTTAACTTTACCTGACTTGGCAACATCCTCCTTATTCTTATCTTTTCATCTAATCCAATGTTCTGCTCATAGTAGTTGGTCATTAAAGATATACTGAACTGAATTAAAATAAGAGAATCATTCCATTTCAGAGCTGGATGGGACTCTAGCATCAATCTAGTCCATGTTGTGCTTGACAAGAATCCCCACTACAAGCTGTCTAAGAAGTTACCATCCATTTTCTCCTTGCAGACCACTAATAAGAAGGAATTCTCCCAAGAACATTGGGATCTCACTCATTGTTCAGAATAATTTCCTTACATAAACCCCAAAATTGCCATGTCTGCCCACTGCACCCAATTCTGCTCTCTGAGAGCAAGCAAAAAGAGGCTAATCCTTCTTGGACATAACAGTCCTTCAAGCACTAGATGATAACTCTCATATATGCCCCTCCAATCTTTTCATCTCCAACCTGAACATCCCTAGTTCCCTCATCCAAACCTCCTCAAGGCCATTCACCATGTTAGTTGCCTTTTTCTGGATGCTTTTCAACTTAACAATGTCCTTCCTAAAATGGGGTGACCAGAGCTGGGAAAAATGCTCCAGATGAGGTCTGACCAGGGCCACCAATCAGCTAAAATGTATTTAGTAAGTACCTACTATGAACCAAGCACTCTGTTAGACTATGAGGATTCAAAAATAAAACAGTTGCCCATCCTCCAAGAACTTATATGTTCTCATGGGAGACAACATATAATATAGAATACATGAAATAAATTCAATTAATATAGGGAAGGAGGATACTAGGAATTGTGTGGATTAGGAAAAAACTTCTTGTAGAAGGTGGTGCTTGAACTGAATTTTGAAGAAAACTAGAGATTCTGAGAGGTGAAGAAAAGGGAATGTATTCCAGTCATGGAGCACAGCCAATACAAAGACATGGAGATGAGAGATAAGAAGTCCTCATAGCAAGACCAGCTTGACTGGACCATAGAATTCAGGAAGGATAGTAATATAAAAGAAGTCTATAAAGACAAGATGAGTTCAGCTTGTGAAGAATTTTAAATGCCCAATGGAGGAGCTGATATTTTGTCCTAATAGTGAGCCTTTGGGATTTATTGAACAGAAGAGTGAGATGGTCAGATATGAACTTTGGAGAAACTCATTTTGGCAGTTGTATGGAGGACATGTTAGAGAGAGCAGAGATAAGGCAGGAAGATTAGTTTGAGGGTGATTGTAGTAGTCTAAGTGGGGGATTATGAAGATTTGAACAAATATGGTGGCTGTGTGAGTATAAAAAAAAGATGTGAGAAATGCTGTGTAGATAAAAATGTCAAACTATGGCAACTGAATGGGTGAGGTTACCAACCTGAGTGACTTAAAGAATGGTGGTTCCTTGAATAGAAATTTGGAAGAGGAGTGAGTTTGGGGGAAATGATAATGAGTTCTGTTTTGAATATGTTGAATTTGAAATGTCTACAGGATATCCAATTTGAAATACCCAATAGGGCAATTGTGATTTTTCAACCAGGAGCTCAGGCAAGAACTAAGGGTTGACTATATATAGATCATGGGCTTCTGGGCATAAAAAGAGGATAATTAAATCCACAGGAACTTAAGAAGCCACACAGTGAGAGAGTTTAAAGAGAGAAAAGAAGTACCAGGAGAATTCCCTGCCCCCTCTCCCAGTATACCCACAGTTAGGGGTCATGGCTGATGAGCTAACAAAGGACCATGAGAAAGGGTTGTCAGCAGTGAAGGAGGAGAACCAAGAGAGAGAAGTATCATAAAAACCCAGAGAAGGGAGAGTATCCTGGAGGAGAGGATGGATAACAGTTTCCATTGTTACAGAGTAGGATGAGGATTGAAAAAGACCATCAGATTTGGCAATAAAGAAATCTTTGGTAACTCAGGAGAGAGTCATTTCAGGAGAGAATAGATAAGGTCAAAATCTAGATTGCCAAGGGCTAGGAAGTGAGAAGAGAAGAGTGGCAGAACACAGTGGGAAGCTCTGCCTCCTGGAAAGCATCCTAAGATCACATCAGCTTCCTCGACTACCCATATCACACTGTTGATTCCTATTGAACTGGCCATGTGTCCACCATCTTGTATTCATGACATTGATTGCTTAGATCTAAGTATAAGACTTTGCTTTCATTCCTATTAAATATTACCTTGTTTGACTGGACCCAGTGGTCTTTCTAGCTTCTCAAGACCTTTTTATCATCCTTACTCTGTCATCTACATGCTAGTTAACTTTCTCCTCTCTTAGCTTTGTGTCATCTGCAAATTTGATAAGCATTTATTCATTGATAAAAATGTTAAACATGACCACACCCAGCTCCCTGGGGTTCTCTTTCCATCTATGACCTGGGTACACATTGACGTCAAACCATCAATGACTCCCTTTGTATCTAGCCATTCAACCAGCTTTGAAGCCACCTGGTCTTCCTATTGTTTAAGGGAAATGAAATGGAAACTGGTACCACTTTTTCTGGGTTACAACATAAAGATGCCTCTGCAACATGTGAGGCAGGGAAGTCTAATTCTTGCTCCTATGTCTCCTAGCCCCCAACCCAAAGCCAACCCCCTAAATCCTTAGTATGATCCTGGGGTACATACAGCCAAGAGCTTGCTGTTATTATCTGTCTTCTCCCTCCCATAGCCAAGTGTTGCCATGTGATGTTATCCTGACCTGTCCCATACTCAGACAGCTGTTTTCATATGTCAGTGTTGTGTTCTTGTTTTCTGACTCAGATTTGACCCTGACACACGGGTGTTTCTGCCTCCTCGTAACTCCTTGCCTCGTGCCCCCTCACGTGTCAGAGACAGGCCATCGATGAGGGCCAGCCACAGGGTGTGGGGCCTGTGACCGCATGATAAAGGGTTTGTGTAAAACAAAACAAAACAAAAACCCACAGGCTTTAAATGTTTGCATCATGATACTTGAATTCCAGGGACTCTGTCTGTAGTTTTCCTGGATACTTTTCCATACCCTATTTTGAATGGATCCACAGCCTCTTGGTCAAATCCATAAAGATCTAGAAGGTGCCTATATGACTCACATCAAACTAATTCTGTGTGTACGTATAGAATGCAAGAAAAGCATAAAGTCTAATCCATGTCCTCTTGTTAGGAAGCCCACACATACTTGATGCAAGTAGGTCATACAAGATGGAATATGATTGAAGGCTAAATTATGTGGTATGGATGCTAAGTGCTACAGAGGATGGTGTGATCACTGCCAGTTGGCTACAGTAAGTATCTTGGTAGATGTGAGCCTTGAACTGGATCCTCAAAGCATGAGTCAGATGTACTAAAGAGAGAGGGGCCTAGACCAAGGTGCAGAGCCAGGGGATGAAGATGATACACTTGGTGACAGTGAGGGACCTGGCTTTGCTGGAGCATTGGGAAGTACTCTGGGGGACAGGCTAGATTGTATGGCTTGAGTCAGTAGAAGGCCCTGAATTGCAGGCTGAAGAACTTGACTGAACATGGCAGACACTGGGGAGCCATTAACATTGGTCAAGGAGCAAACAAGAAATATGATGGAAAGCATGGCTGTGTGAGGAATGAAATTGACTGGATGACTCAAAGGCTGGAATATATTATGGAGCCTGGACATTGTCATGTCAGAAACACTCATAAAGGACTTAACAGCTCTCTCTTAGAACAGCAGTTCTCAAAATGTCAGTGCCTGAGATGCTTTCAGGGAGTCCACAAGGTCACCATCATCATCATAATACAATAATAGAAATACAAAGATGTAAATACTTTTTAAGAGGATAAAGGGATTGGGAAACCAAGAAGTTTGAGAGCAACTGTCCTAGGGGAAATTTCTGGGCCATCCAATGATGAGAAACACTGACAGCCCCCTGCACCTTGAGTTGTAAGGTCCCTAGTTTGCCTCTCTACTGTCTTCCTGCTCCTCATGTCATGCTTCCCCAGGCCACAATTCTTTGTCCTATTCCTGAAGAATCTAGGTAATTCTTTAAGAATTCTGAGGCATTCCTCCTTCCTAAAGGTGCTTGTGTTTTAACAGTGATTTCCAGAAAACCAAATGATTTTACAACTCAAAGGAGTGACTCTCTTAATGGTGGAATTTCTTTCGTAGTAGACTGCTACAGATAATGTAGTACCCTTTTGGTAGGGGTAGGGCTGGGGAACTTCTGGTTTCTATAATATTGTACAGTATATATAAGTGACTGTTGACTTCCCCCATCCCTGAGCTGGATGACTACACCTGGGCATTACAGACTGGGGCCTGCATCTCAGAAATGGAAAGGACCTGCCCACTGGGATTGCTGAGATGCCATCAAGGATTTTTAAGAGATTATGGTGAATAAGAGAGGAATGGCCGGATTGGAGAAGATTAGATATTGCCTTGATTTTCAAAAAGGGGAGCAGAAATAAGCCTGAGAACTATAGGCTATGATCCCTGGGAAAAATTCCCAACATATTACTGAAATAATGGTTAGCAAGTGTCTAGAAAAGAATGCAGTGATGACGAACCACCAGCATGGCTCCATCAGGAATAGGTCGCGTCAGTCTGAGCTTGTTTCTGTTTTGGACGGGATTCCCAGACTAGTAGATCAGGGGAATGTTGTAGCTACAGTTTAACTAGATTTCAGAAAAGCATGTGATTGAATTTCTCTTCTTGTCACTCTTGGGGAAAAAAAAAAGGCAGAGATGTGGGCTTGAGGATAGTACATACAATCGGTGGGATTTGGAACTGGTTGAGTGGCCATACACAAAGAAGAGTCATTAATAGTTTGATGTCCACTTGGAAAGAGGTTTCCAGTGGCTCTGGCATCTGGGCTTGGCCCTTTGTTCAACATTTTTTAGTCAATGATTTGGATGAAAACATAGATGGCATGCTGTTCAAATTTGCAGATAGAACAAAGAGGGGTGGGGGGGGGATAGTGGGGGTGGGGAGAAGAGATAGCTAAAACACTGGTTTACAGAGTCAGTATTCAAAAAGACTAGGTCAGATGCCAAGAAGATTGAATTTAATTGGATTAAGTATGAAGTCTTACACTTGGGTTCAAAAAGTCAGATAGGGTAGGTGTGGCTACATAGCATTCAATAGGAAAAAGATCTTGAAGTTTTAGTGGACATGGGTTGAGTGTGAGTCAGCTGTGTGATATGGCAACCCAAAAAACTGTTATGATGTTAGCCAGGCAGCCCAGTGGATAGAGTTCAAATCTGAGCTCAGATACTTCCTAGGAAAAGTCACTTCCTGGGAAAGTCACTTAACCCTATTTACAGCAGTTTCCTCAGCAGTAGTATGGGGTTAATAACAGCATCTGCCTCCCAGGGTTGTTGTGAGGATCAAATGAGAAGATATATGTAAAGTGCTTTGTGCTTTATATACCTCCCCTTGGCACTGAGCTCATAGTAGGGGCTTTAATGAACACCGAATTGCTCTGTTCCATACAACCTGGACAATCAGAGACTCTCCATTCTTGAACAAGAACCCACTCTACTGTGAATGCTTTTGTTATTATTATTATTATATTAGACTGTATTAATAGAAGTATGATTGCTAGGACCAAGCTCACCTCTGGAGTCATGTGTTCAGTTCCAGTCTCTGACATTTAGAAAAGAACATTGAGCTGGACATGGTGGCACATACCTATAATTCCTGATACCGAGGAGACTGAGACTGATGGATCTCTTGGGCTAGGGGGTTCTGAGTTGGACTATGCTAAGCTGCTAGGGTGTCCACATTAAACTTGGCATCAATATGGTGAGCCCCTGACCAAAAGGCACATAAGTTCTCAATGGAATGCTGAGCCAGCCTAGTTCAGAAATGGATCAGGCCAAAACTCCCATGCTGATCAGTAGTGGGATTATGCACATGAAAAGGAAGGAAGGAAGGAAAGAAGGAAGGAAAGAAGGGAGGGAGGAAGGGAAAAAGAAAGAAGGAAAAGAAAGGAAAGAAAAAAATATTGATAGTCTGGAAATGTTCAGAGGTCACCAGGATGGTGAAGGGCCTCATGCCAATGAGGCTGAGTTGAAAGAACTGGGGATGTTAAGCCTGGATGCAAGAGTAGGGACATAATAAATGTTTTCAAGTATTTGAAATCAGACATGGGGAAGAGGCATTAGATTTCTTCTGCTTGGCCCCTGAAGACTGACCAAGGAGAGATCAGTGGAAGGTGGAAACTGCAGAGGCAGAATTATACTTGCTATGAGGATAATCTTGCTAGCAATGAGAACTCCCAGAAGTGGTGGGGCTGTCTTGGAGCAGTCTGTTGCCACTCTCTAGACATCTTCAAGCTAAGGCTGGATGACTCCTTGCTGAGAATCTTGTAGAGCAGCTTCTTGTTCAAGCATGGAGTCTTTGGTTGTCCACACTGAGTGGAGCAGAGCAATTCAATGACATAGATGTTTATTAAAGTCCCTACTATGAGCTTAGTGCCAAGGGGAGATAGATGAAGATTAAATCAGATGTCTTCCTTCCCCTGCTGGAGCTCCTCTCAGACTACACTAGCTTATATGAGCAGCTGCCTTCTAACCCTAACTGTCTACATTCTATATTGGGAAAGGCTGAAGGAGTCTTGCTCTGATCTTCTTGGCCTGTTGGTGATGGGGGAAAGAGGACACAGATGTCCAAACCAGAGTCACATCACTGACAAGCCAAGGAAACCTCATCATATGACTTCTTGGGTCTTTCATCAAATGGGCAAAATGCTTCTTGACTTTCTCTTTTTGAAGAATTCCTCCTTTGGGTTCCTTGAACAGGTTGGGTGTTCAGAGGCTTCTCAGATACTCTGCCCAGATGCTTAGAGAAGAAACTCCCCAGGCTGTCTCTTAGTTCTGTTTCACAGAGGGCCCTTTCAAAATGACTGGAGTTGTCATTAGCTAACATGTGCATCAGCATAATTTCATTTGATGAGATTCTTCCTACGTGCTCCCCTGCCCCCCACCTTATTTAGTGATGGAGTTATTTGGGAAGTCCTAATGACAGGGGCAAGGAGGTATTCATGTGTGTGGCTAGAAGAGCTCAGCTATAAGGATGTGAGCATTGATAAATATTACTTGGCCTCATGGGCATTTCCATGAGAAATAAAAGTGACTTGGGACCAGAAGGAGGATGCTGGGTCTACTTATTTGTGTATTTGTCTGCTTGCTTGGCTGTTTCTAAATTTGTTCATTTATTTTCAGTAGGGACACACAGAACCAAGAGACAGCAGGAAAAGAAGGCAAAGTGAATCGAGAGGAAAAAAACCAAGTACTAGAACCAAGCTTTAACATTCAATGATCTGAGACCCTTGTGTTTCTGACAATGTGTTCTCACATTTATTGTTCTAATGACCCTCCTAGTTTTAACATTCAATGTTCTAAAGTCCCTTGTGCCTCTGACAATCTGTGTTCTTACATCCATTGTTCTAGTTTTACATTCAATGGTCTAAGGTCCCTTGTGTCTTTGACAATTTGTGTTCTCATATCCCTTGTTCCAAAGGTCCTTCTAGCTTTAACATTCTATATGGTAAAGTTACTTTAAACTCTAATGTTTTTTTTCTAACATTCTGTGTTCTATGGTTACTTCTAATTTGAACATCCTTTCTATTTATAAATCCCTTTCCAAGTCTCAGGGGCAGCCAGGTGGTACAGTGGATAGAGCACTAGTCTTGGAGTCAGGAAGATTCATCTTCATGAGTTCAAATCCAGCCTCAGACATTTACTAACTGTGTGACCCTGGGCGAGTCTCAACCTTATTTGTCTCAGTTTCTTCATTGGTAAAATGAGCTGGAGAAGGAAATGACAAACCACTCCAGTTTCTTTGCCATGAAAACCCCCAATGGGGTCATAAAGAGTTGGACATGACTGAAATAACTGAACAACAACATATATCTAATAGTCTATCTTCTAAGGTCCCTTTCAGTGATATACTTTGTTCTAAGAGGCCTGAGAAAAGCTCTGATGTTCTAGCTCCTGAATATCCTTCCTTATCTATAAAATGCAGATTCAATTCAATAGGATCCATTAAGCAGGTTCCAGGTGCTGTGCTTGATGCTGATGATATAAAAATAAAAATGAAACATTCCTTCCCCTTGGGGAGCTTAAATTCTAGTGAACAAAATGTACACATCTATGTAGATATTTAATGCCGAGGAAACAAATGGAGAGGAAGCAGAAAAGCGTTTTTGTAGGAGGTAGTCTTTGGACTCAGCCTGAAAGGGAGCTGGAGGTATCAAGAGGAAAAAGGTAAACCCTAGGCGGGATAATCTCACCTGCCCTGCCTGCCTTTTAAAATCTCTACCTGCCATGGAAAGGTGGACTAGTTTTATTTCTCTGCTTCTAGGGGAAGGGGGAGGAAGTCGAGGGCAACGCTCTGGGTGGCCTGGTATTTACTCTATGGAAAAGATGTATGCGTGCATGGCATTGGGTTGGGAAACCTTAATGATTAAGGGGCCTTTTGTTGACTGCTTCTAAGTGGACTATTGCAACTGAGAACTACATGTCCTGCTCCCTTCTTGCACACAAAGCCCAACTGACCCCTGGTTTAAAGGGACAGCATACTGTTTCCTGGCTCCATGGCTGGCTGATGGCTAATGTCTGGAGGAGGGGAAGCCAGTTCTAGGTGTCTCTCTCTAGTAGCAGTCACTTCTTAGGAATGGGAGCAGGAAGGGATAATCTTAGAAATTCTCTTGTCTGCCTCTCTCCTTTTACAGAAAAGGAGACTGAGGCCCCAAGAGAGGAAGTAAATTGTTCATTTCCATAGCTAGCAAGGATCAGAGACAGCTTTGACCCCCTTGACTCCTCCTCTTCATGCTTATGCCCCATATCTTTGGATGGTCCAGATGGAAAAGTCTTGCATCTGTTACTCAGCTAATGATCACCCCATATCTCTCCTTCCTTGGATGGCTGCGCTCCTAGAAAAGGCTGGCTATGATTGGCGCCTCTCTCTTAGCCTGGCATTCCACCCAAATTGCTCTCTCCATAGTGACTAGTGACCTCATCACCAAATCTAATAGCCCTTTCTGGGTCCTCAGTTCTTTCAACCCAGAGAGGTCATTTTGGTTGTGACCTCTCTGCAGCCTTTGACACGGTTGGTCACCTTTCTTTCTTGGACACTTTCTCTTCTCTAAGTTTTCATGACACCTTTGTCTCCTGGTTCTCCTTCTCATTCCTGTTCCTCTGTCTCCTTTATCTGATCTTTACCCTGGTCATGCCTGCTAACAGCAACATCATTCCAGTTCTATCTGTGGGACATCTCTCTGGCTATACCTTTGTGCAACACCCCTCTCTTTGTGACTGGGTGCAATAGCGCTTTGGCTGTGTGGATCACCAGCCAACTATATTGTGTGTACAGGTTTCCAAGCCACTCCTCAGGGAAGAATATCAGAGATTTTATCAGAAGTACAAGAAGGGCAAGAAACCAATCAGGTAACTATCAACCAATCAACAAACATCTATTAAGCACTTCCTTTATGCCAGGTGGCTAGGTGGCACAGTGAATTGGGCACCAGGCCTGGAATCATGAAGACCCAAGTTCAAATCTGGTTTCAGACACTTACTGGCTGTGTGACTCTGTTTGCCTCAGTTTCCTCATTTGTAAAGTGAACTGAAAAAGGAAATGGCAAATCACTTCAGTATCTCTGCCAAGAAAACCCCAGATGGGGTCATGAGGAATCAGACACAACTGAAAAGACTGAAGTCACAGAACAACAATAAAGACAGTTTGCGCCCGGCCCTATTCTATACTCTAGATATACAAAGAAAAAGACAAAAATGGTCCCTGTCCTCGAGGAGCTTGTACTGTAATGGGGAAATGCACAAAGTAACACTAAAAATAGAAATAAATGTGTAAAAATTATTTACTTTCAGAAACTAAAGTTATAAGCAAAGCAAATACAAGTTAACTCTAGAGGGGCTGGCTCTAAGATTTGGGGGTCCGGGAAGGCCTCCTGCAGAAGGGAGTGCTTGAGCTGTATTAAAGGAAGCCAGGGATCTTGGTGATGGTGGTGAGGAGGGAGGGCATCTGAGGTATGCCAAGATGCAGTGATGGCAGGTGATGGCAGGTGGAGCATTGTATGTGGAGAAGCAAGTCCTCCAGGATGGCCACACCCTAGAGTGTGAAAGACAGTCATGCAGTAGGAGAGGCCGGAAGGGGCCAGGCTATGAAGAACTTTAAATGGCAAACAGAAGGCTTTATATTGGATCCTAGAAGTACAAGTAGAAGCTACTTGAATTTTGGTAATATGGCAGCATACAACCAGGGAGGTCACATACTCCAACCTTGACCTCCACAAAATACTTGAGGCAGCTACAGAGCTCAGTTGATAGCATGCTGGGATGAGGAAGAGTTCAAATCTAGCCTTAGGCATTTACTAGCTGAGTGACCTTGGGTAAGTCACTTAACTTCTGTTTGCCTCAGTTTCCTCAACTGTAAAGTGAGGATAGTAACAACACCTACTTCCCAGGGTTGTTGTAAAGTCAAATGAGATAATAATTGTAAAGCACTTAGCACAACGTCAGCACATAGTAGGTACCATGTGAATGCTAGTCTCTCTCCCCTCACCACTTAATTAGTGGTTAGCCAGTTATAGTAAGTGGTAAGCCAGCCTACACTTGGAAATATCCAGTATTGGGGAATTAGCAACATACCCCATTTAGGCCATACTGCTTTTGGCCAGCACTAATGCTGAGTTTTTCCTTCTATCCAGCCCAAATTCTCCTGTTTGCATCTTCTACCTGTGGCTCCTCCTTCTACCATCAGGTGGACAGAACAAGCCCAAATTCTACCTCATGGCAATCTACTAAATAATTCAAAATGACCAAGGATAATGAAAAGCCAGGGAGACGAGATTGACTTGTCTGGTGAATGAAGAAGGGAGAGGAAGTCATGGCATACAAGAAACGGTTAGAAGAACTTGGCATGTTTGGCTCTCTGAAGAAAAGATGATAACAGCTCACACTCCTGTGAATGTGAAAATGCATTCTTTATCATAATTTCTATAAAGGAGATAGTATGTTTGAGCCAAGATTTGAACCCAGGTCTGTCTCAACTCCAGTACACATTGCCTCCCCATGTCATGCAGGGAAGATTGTGTGAAAGGTGTTCTGAATTTAGATATTCCAATAAGCTAAGGGAATAGTTTGATGAAGTGTGCCATTCAGGGTTGGCACCATTCTATGTGACCCAATATCCCTAACCTGGGGTGCTGTATGGAGGATGGAACTTTTTTCAGCAGAGGCATGGTGAATAAATGCATTTCTTGCAACAGATGGTCATTCCTGTCTGACATTCTAGGCTTCCCTAATCAGGTTCCATCCTACCTATTGACATTTACCTCCTAAAACACCCTCTATGTGCTTTCTTGCTCTGGCTGTGTATAGGTCTCTTCTTTGCCTGGCAAACTGTTGGTGTTGTTCTGTCGTTTCAGGCTCTCTGTTGTGTCTAACTCTCCATGATCCCATTTGGGGTTTTCTTGGCAGAGATACAGAAGTGGTTTGCCATTTTCTTCTCCAGCTCATTTTACAGATGAGGAAACTGAGGCAAACAGGGTGAAGTGACTTGCCCAGGGTCATACAGCTAGTAAGTGTCTGAGGCTGGATTTGAACTCATGAAGACGAGTCTTCCTGATTCCAAGTCCAGTGTTCCACTGTTCCACCCAGCTGCCCCCAATTTTCCATAGTAATTTCCAACTATACACATTTCCTCATGATGTTTCTCTTTCTAAGAAGACCCTTCTCCCTTTCCTGCCAATATAATCCAAAACTACCACCTCCAGCTGAATGAAGAATGGTGCCAGGCACTGGGAGAAATGGGGGAACCAAAGGCCAGCAAAGGTCTGTCCTTGCTCCACAATCCGATTGGGTTTCCTTCTTCTGAGCTCCGTCCCCATGGTCTCTACTTCTCATTTCAGTCCTTAGTCATGCAATGCCTAATGTTGTTCTCCACCTGGCAGATGTGTGAGTGTATCCTGTGATCTGCCAGACCATGAGGTGGTTAAATGTCAGGACCATGAATTCTCCTCTGTGCCTAACTGTACCAAAGTGGGGCTGACCCAGCTGGTGTTCAACTCATATGATTCACTATCTGAACCCCACTTTGAGTTTCAACTGAGAGGCCAAATCTTAAAGAGTGGTAGAGTGCCAAGAGAGCCTGATTAGAAGTCAGAAGCCCTGGGTTCAAATCCCAGTCTGCCAATGGGCTACCTGCTGGGAATCACTGGATATCAGGCTGAGGTTTCCCCCTTTGTGAAAGGAGAGGCTTAGGAAAGGTGAATTCTAAATGCATTGGTCTGGAGATAGCTCTGTTTTGTGCATTTGAGGCCTAGATAGTTAATTGGGTACAGCTGGGCCATAGTTTTAAGGAAACTGAACATACCATCTGTCCCTCATGTGTGGTCCAGAAGGCTTGGCTGGGTAGAAAAGCAGAGGCTGGACTGGGGTCAGAAAGGTTAGGCTTGGGTGAGAGAAGAGAGTGTCTCTAAGCAGGGGTTCTTAGGTTCTGGGGATTGATGAACTGGGGTGGGGAAAACGAAATCTTTATGTCCACAGAATTGGTTCCCTTTGTCATTCTCTGTATTTTACTTCATACATTTAAAGAACATGACTCTGAGGTAGGATCCCTGGACTTGCCAAAGAGATCTGCGACATAAAAGGTTAGCAGTTCCAGCCGGGGCCTCAAACTTGTTCCTATCCCCTACTTCAAAACAATCATCCCAAAGCTTTTCCTTTTTCATGAAGCCCCCAAATGCACGGCCAATCCACCATGATAGCTAATTATATTGTCCTTTGTCACTGTTCTGGATTTTACTCTTGTCTTCTATAGAGGGAGGGGGTTAGCCTAGGCAGTGTCACAGCTTCCTTCCAGCTCAAACTCTGTCATCTATGACTTCTCTTGCTTGGGTGTTGTCTAATAGATTGAGGGCAGTTGAACACTGAAGCAGTGGTGAATGCGCCATGGCACTAAAACCTAGGCCCCAAGTTTCTCTGGCCTAACAGGGACCCCCTCCTAGTTGCTACCTTTGGAGATTTGGTTGTGCACCTTCCATCCCCCTCCCTCCTACTTCTCCAAGATCAGAGGCACCAGAATGGGGCTGTGCCTCTAGCTGATAGCAGCCACCTCTGAAAATGACTGTTTGGCCTTTGTGTGCAAACGGACAGCTCAAAGATAAGGATTTGCCCTTTGGTTTTCTTCCAGAGCCTTGGACTCACAGGTGTTGCATCTTCTGACTCTTTGGGATTTTAACCTCGGATCCTCCACTCACCTTCTAGAGGAGGATGCACACCTCATGGGGTCGTTGTGAGGGCTGGATGAGTCAACGTATCCAAGAGTGCTTTGCAAATCTTAGAGCACTATGTAAATGTTATTGTTAGGATTATTATTTTTAACAGGCATGGGAGGGTTAATAGACGAGGCCTAAAGGAGGGACGGTGGACTTGTGGCAAGAATGCCGTCCCCAGAGGCAGGAGGCTGGGGTCAAACCCCACCTCCCTGACACTTTGCCATCCTGAAAGTGGTCTATAAATGCCATCATTATGACGATTTGTATGACTTTGGGCAAGTCCCTTAAATTCCCTAGACCTCAGTATCCTGCTCTATAAAATGGGGAGACGTTAGACTCTACAGTCTCCGAGGTCCTCTCTATCTCCAGATCTATGATACTATAGATTTTCCAGGAGACTGGGGATTGGTGTGGGGGGGTGGGGTGGGGAGGGAGAGAGGCAGAATTGCTTCTCATCTTAGACTTGGTTCCAAATTCTCCAGCGGTTAACTCTGAAGGTATGGTGAGAAGAGGCCAACTTCTTGCCATGGAGTAGAAAGAGCTTTAAACTCACCCAACTCTACAGTTGTCTCACCTTGAATGGACAATCTAACTTCTGTGGGCCTTAGTTTTCTCATCTGTCCAATGAGGATAACTAACGATCCCTGCCCAGCACTCCTTGTGGAGCTGAGGTGAGGATCCAGGGAAGGGGCTTCCAATGATGTGATGGCTAGTTGTTGTCACAGAATGGGAGATGGTTTTCCAGTCATCCAAGAATAAGTTGACTGGCCCCAAATCAATAGAGAACAGTCTTCATCAGCCAGGACAGTGTCTAGAGTCTCCATCATGCTCTATAGCTCAGGCTCCTTGGAAAGGCAGGTCACAGGGCAGGGCCTTGGGAAATGGTCTGAGCCTCTCTGTTTTATCCCATAGGAGGGGGTAGCCACTGAGTTCTGTCTGGACTACATCTTATGAAATGGAGCTCCTGGCTCCAGCCTGCTGTTGTTTGGGGATAAACACTCCCATGTGTTTGTAGAAGATGTTATGAGAGCTCTTCTGGAAAAGGGGAAGAAAGGGAGGGGGACTGTCTCTCCTCTGTTTCCTCTGTCTTTCCCTCAGGCTCATGTACACATAAACAGAGTGGCTACACATTTTAGGCCCCCTTAGCCCTAAAGGGTGCACCCAGGAACATTCCAAAGACATTTATGTTACAAATAGTGGATATGGTGAAACTCTACATAAATACAGAATCTAATCATAGATGGTCACAGCTCAGAAGAGTCTTGGAGCTCATCTAGTGCAATGCATTGCTTTGCAGATGGGAAAACTGAGGCCCAGAGAAGGTGAGTGAATTGCTCATAATCACATAGCTAGTTAGTGGTAGGGACAGGATTAGAATCCAAATCTTTTGACTGTCCAGTCTAGGACCCTTTCCTCTTTTAAGTGCATTTCTCATATTACCCTTAGGTAGAAGATAAGTCTGAATACTCTTCCAGGTTATTCCTGCAATGTTTTTGGAGGCTGGGATTCCCCATCTGCTAATTAGAAGGTAGCTGGGCCTGGGGAGGCAGAGTGTTGTAGTAGAAAAGCATCAGGAGACTTCTCATCTTGACTCTGTCCCTAGTTACCTGAGTGACCTTGACCAATGGCTATACCCCTCAGAGTCTTGGGTCCCTCACCTGTGAAATGAAAGGGTTGAGACTGATGCAACAAACAGAAGGAAAAGAACTTTATGAAACATTTAAAAGTACACAAGCACTAACGGAAGGAAGGGAGTCCACAAAGGGACAAGCGGTAGTTTTCTTACTATGGTGTTAAATACAATGAACAGTAAAAAACAAAAGCAAAAACCTGAGTGTAACAGAAATTCACAACACTAATCTGTGCTTTGCTTATAATATTTTGTGCAAATAAAACAAATGTAGCCAAGATCGGAAGGAAAGCACAACACTGGCGGGGAGGGGGGGGGGGGGGGAGTGTGTGAGGGAATTTTATAGACAATTTCTTGATGCTTTTTAAAGTTCATAATAAATGTATAAAATACAAGGGGAAGGTTGAGCTATCTCCTAACATTCTGTGGTTCTATGATAAGAGGAGATAAAGGACCTGACACCTCTTTGAAAAGAAGCCTGATTGATCAATAAACTGTTGAATATCTATTCAGTGTCTAAGGGGTGATGGTAAGCAGGGAGAACATTTGAACTATGGGGGCAGCAGCTTGTGTAGGGGCACTGAATGAAGAGGAAAGCATCTGTGGAGCATTTTGATGTGCCAAGAACTGTGTTCAGAACTGGAGAGAGTGAGGCTGATGACTTTGCTCAGCCTTGCCTCACTTAAATACAATTCACTTGCAATCCAAGACATCATCCTACTGATGTCTATTCAAGAAAGAAGGATAAACAACATTTTTTAACCACTGCACCTTGGAGTTTATAGTACAGGGTTTATTTATTTTTTTTCCTCTGGAGGCAAATTGTGAATTATTTCAACTGACATTTTGTTTTCTGTGTTCAGAAGTTCTGGACAGTTTTCTTTGGCTGTTTCTTGCATTATATTGTTCAGATTTCTTGATTTGTGCTCTTCTGGGAGACCTATAATTCTTCAGTTGTTTTTGTACATCCTACCTTCAAGATCAGTATGCTTGGCTTGTATGGAGATTACGTTTTCTTTCAACATTATTTTTTTTCTTTCAGATCGTCCTTCACTTCTGTGTATTTGCATTCCTAAACAGTTATGCTTTGTTTCTTTGGTGAAGCTTGCCACCATGGATTCACGTTTTTCTATTCTGCCAATATTTCTGCTGCACAGTTCATAAGTTCTGCTGTCACAATTCTTATTTCTCAGGATCCTCTGCTCAACCAGGTGTTGCTTCATTTTTCTTTGTCTTACAATATTTGTTATAGATTTCTGGACTCTTTTGACTGATCTGGAGAACACGTTCCCTTCTGTTATTAATGTTTTTCCTTTTGATTTATGTGCTTATTCTCAAGGTCTTTAAATGAGTTTTCTTTCTCCTGAGATCTTTGGCAATTTCAGTCTTTTCCCCTTATATTTCTCTCTTGCTCACTTTCTGCCTATTTCCTCTTTAAAGGTGGTTTCTCTAGAGACCGACCCTCAAAACCATCTCATTTCCCTCTCATGCTAGACAATTCACATTTCCTAGTCCTTGGTCTCTGTCTTACGAAGTGGCAACTGAATGCTGGTTTTTCCTCCTCAGGCTTGTTGTTGTTGTGTTTGTCCTTCGTTGCTGAAGAAGACCAGGCCATCAGACAAATGATGACATGACTTGTACTCGACTTTGCTTTGAGTGAGGGAAGTATGCAAGGTCACCAGCCTCACTTTCTCCTCCGGAGCCATCTGGATGCAGTGACAAGATATTCATCAGGATGACTGGAGATGACCCAGGATGCACTGGGAGACCTTGGCCCCTTTAGGCCAAAACCTTTCAATACTCACTTAGGGTGAGGAAACGCCCATTCGGTGAATAGGCCTGTTTAAATAGAAATTATAAAAGGGATGTTTAAGAGAAACTTGTAAAGACTTGCATGAACTGATGCATAGTGAAGTACACAGAAACAAGAGAACACAAAAACTGTACACAGTAATTTACACAGTAATAACAACGCTATAAAGAAAACCTGTTTGGAAAGCTTCAATAACTGTTCAACACAATGACCAAAGAATTCCAGAGAACCTGATGCTACCCACCTCCTGAAAGAAGAGTGATGACCTAAGTGCACAAACGTGTACATTTTTGGAATAACAAATGTGTATATTTATTTTGCTTGGTTATGTTCTTTTGTTACAAGGATTGTATTTACATTTTTTTAATTTGGGGAAAAGGGTTTAAAAATGAAAAAATAAGTGAAAAGGAAAGAAAACATTTTTTGAACTTAAAAAAATCACAGTAGTAGAATAATTTAAAGGGAGTAGAGGTCTGGTCTTAGAGTGCCAGACAGCCACACATGTCCTGCCCCAGTTCTCTCTGTCTCTCAGTTCTCTGGTCTAGTGCTACGGCATCACAAGGCACAGTTACATTGCTTTCCCAGCCTGAGCAAGCTTCTGCCTTTTAGTCTTTTGGGACAGTGGGGAGGGGGTAGGGTTGAGTTGTATTGTAAGCCCACGTGTCAGCTAATGCAGCCTTGCAAGAGTGATGGGCAGTGGGGAATTGGCTTGCTGAGTGGGCCCTTGGGGTTAGGGATTAGTTTTCTCTGCTATTAGTTCAATGACATGTTACCTTTTTAGGGTTCTTGATGTCCTTCACTTTGCAGACAGCTGAAATTGCCTTATCTCTTGCACATATTTCTTATTCTGAAGAGGTTTGAGAGGTTGTGAGGACTGGAGAAAATGTCCAGTCTTTCATCTTGTTAGTCACATGACCCCCACATGATGGTAACTGGAACTAAATAGCACTTGGTTGAAACATTCTTTCCAAGGAAAGTAGCATTGATTTGATTATTATTCCCACAGTATGGGGAGAGAGGGAATGTTGTACAAGTGATTAATAGCCAATAATGGAAATTATTTAACAATAAAACAATTGTTATTTTTAAATAATAACCTAACAATGCATGGTGAGTCTTGTTAGTTCTTGGGAGATCTTTAAACAGGACACTTAAAGAGAAGCATGGAGAGAGATGGCATGAAGATGGCCAGAGGGTATCATAGTGGGTCAGAGGTGCTTACATATGGTAAATTCTCACTAGTAGGGAGCATGGTGCCCCAAGGTAGGAGCTAGAGTGCTATAGTGGAAGGTGGAGCTCATTAGCATGGAGATGATTGGAATACATTGCACTAGATCTGGGAATCTACATATAATGACCTCTCAGAGAGGTCATAACAGGAAGAACATCAGGTTATATGGACCATAGAACACAAAAAGGGGAATAATGTTATCACAAGACTGGAAAGTTAGGTTGGAGCTAGGTTGTGAATGGTTGCATATGCCTAATAAAGGAAATTAAATATGGTTCCAAAAGCAATAGGGAACCCTGAAATTTACTGAGCAGGGGAGTGACATGGTTGGACCTATGTTTTAGAAATATCAATCACTGAAGCCTGGAGAAGATTCTGAGATCTTTGAGGCTATATTGATGGAGTGCAAGTCCCAGCAAGCTGTAAAAATTTGGAGCAGTGGCCTGGTTAAACCCTCATAAACATGTTGTCCAAGGACTGGTTTGGCTAATTTCAGAATGGATCTTCTCCTGAAAGCTGGCCAATGGATTTTTATTTTTTTTTTGGCTGCAGTTTTTTCATTAAACCATCTACTTAGGCACAGAGGGTTCATAGAGGGAGTACCCACACAGATGGCACCAAGGATCCTTGATGTATTAATGTAGTTCATGTAAATAATTAGAGGTAATTTTTTTTTTTTTTACATAATAGACATCATGCCTCAGTGTGCTCCTGATTCCCCCTATGTTTGAATGGTTGTCATATGGAAGAAGGATTAGACTTGTTCTGTTTAACCCCAGAGGGCATAATTAGAAGCAAAGGGTGGAAGTTTCAAAGAGGCAGATTTAGGCTCAATGTTAGGAAAAAACTTCCTACTAATTAGAGCTGGTCCAAGAGCAAAATGAACTGCTTCAAGAGCTGGTGAGTTCTTTATCCTTGGAGATCTTCATGCACAAGTTAGGAGACCACTTATTGAGTGTATTCTAGTGGGAGTTTCCAGTGTGTAATGGTTGAATTTATGAAATTATTTTTGATGTGCTTTCTAAGTACTAAATGTTATAGAAGTGAGTAATAATCATCTATGAAAGGTGATTGCTATTAGATTTTTGGGAACAATCCAGACTTTATGGAATAACATGGAATAATTTATGGAATAATATGGCAAATAATCCACAGAGAACTAAGTACTTGCAGGTGGAAAAAAAAAGTCCAACAAATCCTGTGGGTAGAACTTTTTTCTCTGTAAAATGGAAGGTCTGACTCAGTCATCTCCCAAGTTCCTTCTAGTTTTGCCTTCTGTGATTCTGTGGCTACTTAGCTCTGGCAAGTTGACCTGGTATTTGCTCTAATGTCACCTTCTGTCCAAGACCATCCTTCCTTGTAGATGGAGTAGGTAGTTCTCCTCTGTGCTATGATTTGAGAGTCCTGGGCAAATTCTCCTGTCTCAGAATATTTCTGTAAGAATAAAGGCAGTAGACTAGATTGTCTCCGATGTCCCTTACAGGTTTAGATCTATGAATGTCTGGTATTCTAAACCTCCACTGAATTAACATAGTAGTTGAAATCTTACCAATAGCAGTACATTCTTTAGGGTCTCTCTCCTTTTGCCTGTTCCTTCTTACAAATAAAATACTCTTAAGGATTTGGAATCATAGGTTCATAAATTTAGAGCCCGAAGAGACTTTATATATTACCTAATCCAGTCCTCTCATCTTATAGAATCTTGAGGTCCACAGAGGTTGAGTGACTTGCCTATAGTCACATGGTCACAGATCCTTTTTTCACTCTCTGAGGTCTTAGTATGTTCTCTGCTCACTTTCCTCCCAAGAGGAGGAATTTAGATGAAAGTGTAGATGGCATATGTATTGATCTTAAGATGACACAAAGGAGGGGGACAGCTAACACTCTGATGGGCCAAACAGGGATCAAAAGATCTCAATAGACTGGAGAGATGTCAAAAAGTGAAATCCAATAGGGACAAATGTCAAGGATTGTATCTGACATTTATCAACCGACCAGGACAAGGTGAAGGAGTCACGATTAGACAACCATTCATGGGGAAAAAAGACCCAGGGGATGTTAAACTCAGTATGGGTCCACCATGTAACATGATAGTCAAAAGGAGCTAATGTCATCCAGGTGAGGGTACCATGTTCAAAGCAGGATGATAATAAGCTGGTCCAGAGTAGAGCCAGGAGATTAGACGCTGTCATATAAGGCTCTTTGGAAGAACCCAAAAGCATACAGTTTGGAGGACAGAAGACTTAGGAAAGACATGCTAATTGTTTTCAACTATCATGCTGTCATATAAATGAGGGAACAGACTTGTTCTTCTTGGCTTCTTAGAACCAGGATTAATGGGTAGATATTACAGGAAGGAAGATTTTGGCCCAGTCTAAGGGAGAAGCTTCCTAACAATGATAAATCATAGCATTTTTCAGTTAAAAGGAAACTTACAGGCCATCTAGACCAACCAATACATTTTACAAAGGAAGAAACTAGGTCCCAGAAGAGTTAAAATGACATATGCATAGGTAGTTAAGCCAGAATTTGAAAGCAGGGTTTCAGACTCCAGATCCAGAGCACTTTCCCCTAATTAGATTTGTTCCCACCTGGAAGGAGTTGCCTAGGGAGGAAGTGAGATAGATCGCTGTCACTATAGGTCTTCAAACAGTTGGATAATCACCTGTGGGAGGTGTTGTAGGGGAAGCATTGGATTGTAGATTGGGAGTGGAGAGGCACCTCTGAGGAATCTAGTTCAACCTCCTCATTTGCTTTTAAGGTCACACAGCTGGCAAAAAGCAAAGCTGGAATTTAATTCCAGATCCAACACTTCTTTCAGGGTGCCACATTTCCAGATTCCTGTGTCATGTCAGGAGTTGGCCAGGAAGATCTCTAACATAATTTCTGACTCTAAGATTCTGTCATTCTAAATATGACTTGAATTGAATTGAATAATCTGTCTTTGATGTCTCAGTGATAGCATTTCCCTTTTAGTCTTGGTGGGGGGTCGGGAGAGAAGGGTTTTATTTGTCCATGACATCAACCCAGAGGGAATGTTTGATGGAGCCACGTTCTAATGATGGTCTAAAAAAACCCCAGGGACCAAGCATAGCCTTCTGTACCCATACAAACACCCAGAGTATTTACTTGTGTTTTTATTGAGTGAGTTACTAGTTCAAACCAGAAGCACGGCAGTCCAACCTGACTAATCTGGGCTTGTTTTTGCTTTGTCTATCTGTCTGGGTACCTAGGAGATAGGAACCCCTCTCATAACATGTGTGCACTTTTGACTTGAGCAAATGCTGCTCATTTATACAATTTGGAGGGAACCGTTGGCAAGGCATTTTTAACTCCTTCTCCTCCAGTTTCCCCTAGAAATTCCCTTACATCCCTGCCATATGCTTTACTAGGGAGGCTGGCAGACAAGTACATATGCCTAGATAGCTCTAAAACAAATGAGTTTTTTTTTGAGACTAAACCTCTGATTTTATTGATATAGGGAGTTTTCAGTGAGAAAATTCCTTTTTCCCCATAGAGACTGGAACTGCATACGCATTGCATTATGCAATCCATAGCTTTAGAGAATTACCTGAGGACACTGAGATGCTAAATGACTTGTCCAGGGTCATGCAACCAGTATGGGTCAGGTGGCATACTTGTGCCCAGGTCATTCTGATTTGGAGGCCAGCTCTATGCATGACATAATGCTGCCTCTCATGTCTCTGAAATATAATGTATGAATGGAGCCTGTCCCGTGCTAAGATAACTTTCCCATTGACACCTGCCATGATGCCTGAAATTCCACTATCAGAGAGTCATTCCTGTGGATTAAAGCCTGGTTACTCCTTTTAAAGGTCCCTGGGAAAGTTGACACTAGTGTTATCACCTTTTGTTAGCTATTAACACTATACAGTTATTAGACAGTTACAGAGTGGCAATCATAACAACTCATTTTCTTTCTTTCTTTTTTTTGTGTGTGTGAGGCAACTGGGGTTAATTGACTTGCCCAGGGTCACACAGCTAGTAAGTATCAAGTGTCTGAGGCTGGATTTGAACTCAAGTCCTCCTGACTCCAGGGCTGGTGCTCTATCCTCTGTGCCATCTACTGCCCAGAGTTCATTTTCAATATATTGACTTAATGGTTACCAGGCACCTCCCTCACAACAGCCCCATGAGTAGGTAGTGTCAGGATTATTATTCCTTTTATATAAAGGAAGAAACTGAGATTGAAGAGCAATTAACCTATTTGACTGAGATCACACAGTTTGTAAGTGTTAGAACCAGGATTTGAATCCAAGTCCTCTAACTTCAAACCCAGGGCTCTTTCCACTACAAAGCTTAAGGGTGATTTAGTTTGACTCAATTTAACAAATGCTTATTAAGCATCTATTATTTGTAAGGCCCTGCTCTCAAGGAGGGTATGACCTAATGGGGGAGAAATGGTCATGTGCACAGTAATTATGCCATAGGGGAGAGTGAGATAAAGGCAGAGGGGAGGCCCAGGCCAAAAGTGAGAGGCTTTCAGAGATCGCTTTCATTTGGCCCTCAGGGAACAAGGAACGCTTCATGGAGGAAGTGTCTCTTGAGTTAAATCTGGAGGGAAGGAATGGTTTTCAGCAGTCAAAGAAGGATGTGCAAAGACCAGTACATTCCAAAGATGGCAGATGGTATAGGTGATAGTACAGAGGCAGAAGAAGGCAGGAGAAGATCAGACCATGACTGTGGGGTGGAAGCAGAGCCCAGTGTGGCCAGAATATTGAATGTATAAAGGAGAAAAGGCTGGCCAGGTGAATTAAAGCCAGGTTGTGGAAGGAAGGCCTTTCAATTCCAGGAGCTGGAGTTTATACTTTATTTGGTAGGTAATGTGCTGGGGCCACTAAGGGGTTTTGAATGAAGTGAGTCAGCCTTCTAGTAGCAAGCTAAGGAGATGAGACAGAAAAGAGAACATTCAGATGAGAAGGGAAAGATAAAGAGAGATCCAGAGTCACCGTGGGCAGAAACTTGGTTTCTGTTTGCTCAAAGTGAATGTACAAAGACATCCCATTCAACAAGAAAAGGGTGTCAGCTAGATCTGCCTGGGTCAGCCCCACACTTTGTCCAAACCAGGGCTCCTCTCTAAAGTCATCAAGGGACAATTTAGAGGAGATCGTGGTTGTCTTCCATGTTGAAAAGCCTAGGGATGATCACAAACATTTCTAACTCCCCTTCTTTCACTCTTTCTCACTTGCCACATATAACATGTGAAGAATTCTTTGGGTTTAGAAGTCGTATCAAGATGGAGGAACAATGAATCAAGACAGTGAGCTCCTTTTTATAAAGTCCTACTAACAGACTTAGAAAATGTACCAGAGGGGATCCTGATAGGGAAATCCAGAAAAAGTCACAGTGAGTTCTTTGTTCAGTCTAGCTGAGCATAGGGAGACAGACAGAGAGGTCTGTGGACTCTGGGACAGGTCAGGAGCATATATAGAACATTATAGTCCCTAAGGAGAGGCTGTACACAAGGGAAAGAGGAGGTCTCAGTCCCACACCAGGCACCCTTACACCCATACTGTAACATTTTGAAAGGGACAGGTGCCAACTGTCAGCCCTACTATCTAGTTCCAGGTCACAGATTCAGGGCAAAAATGAGAAGAGTGTTTATGCAGGGCAATGGTGTTCTTGTAGGGAGGTCCTGGGAAGTGTACAAAGAAAGGAAGAATTTCAGAAGTCAGTAGCTGTATCCTAGTGTGGCTCAGACCTCAGCTACAAAGCAGTATCTCACTTTGAACTGGATTACCTTGCAGAGGAATAACAAGGGTGGGAATTCCAAACCAAAGGGATCATCCAGTTTTGTCTCTCTGAACCAACAGAGCTTCTCAGCTGGCTGATAGGGACTGGACCAAGTAGTGGTCTACCCTTGCTCAGATCCAAATCCAGTTCAGGAACTTGAGAGCTCAGACCAAAGGGTCAGCAATCAGACTTTGCCCTGGATCAGACCACTTTGGGAGTGCTGAAAGCTTGCAGGTCCCCAGCCTTTGCCTAAGACCCCAGAATAGCATAACTCTCAATATCCCAAGAAAGCAACAACAGGACCAGCCAAGAACCTCAAACCCCAGAAGGGCCACAGAGTCTACCCTGAACATGAAGTCCAAAGTCAGGAAGAAGCCTGGAAGAACATGCACACAATGATGAGCAGATGAAGATGGCTCCAAAACATCTACAAGCAATGTCTCAGAAAAAAAACCAACATAACTTGGGTACAAACTCACTTAGAATTCTTAGGAGAAATGAAGTGAAAGTTTTTTACTTAACTTTTTTTTAAAAAGTTTAAAAATTTTTTAATAAATGGAATAACATCACTTAAAGGAATATGCAAAAGAAATGAGAGTTATAGAAGAAAGAATTGGAAAGGGAATTAACAATTTGGCACAAGAGGAACAAAATCTTGCCCAAGCAACAAACTCCCTGGAAATTCAGATGGCCCAAGTTGAAGCCTATGACTTCATGAGGCAATAAGAAATATCAAAACAAAGTCAAAAGACTGAAAAAAATAAAAGAAAATGTAAGATTTTTTATAGTAAAAATAACCAATCTGGAAACCAAATCAAGGACAAAAATGTTAAGAATTACTGGACTATCTGAATATCATGACCCAAAAAAGAGCCTAGACATTTTATTTCAAAAAGTCTTAAAGGCAAACTGCCCAGATCTCTTAGAACCACAGGGCAAAGTGTAAATAGGAAGAATCAATCAGTCATCTCCTGAAAAAAATACTAAAATGAAAACTCCCAGGAACATTATAGCTAAAATTAGAGCTTTTAGATCAAAGACAAAATACTGAAAGTTGCCAAAAAGAAAGAATTCAAACACCAAGGAGTCACCATGAAGATCACACACAATTTAGCAACTATCACAGTAAAGGAATGGAGAACTTGGAATATGATATTCTAGAAGACAAAGGATATGCTCTAACAACCAAGAGTAACTTGCCTAAAAAAACTGAATATAATGGTACAGAAGAAAAAAAAAATAGATCTTTAATGAAATAAAGGTCTTGCAAACATTCCTGATGAAAAGACCAGGGCTATGATGAAACTTTGAAGTGAAAACATGGGAATAAAGAGAAATATAAATAGGTAGACCTGAATGAACAATGATAAAAGACTAAACAAGGATAAACTACTTACATTCAAATATGGGGAGATGATATATGTATGTATCCCCTCCAATCTCTTCTCCTATAGAGGAGTAATCCTGTTGTGTCTGCATGATCTTAAGAAAAAAATGGAAAGAGAAGGAAAGAGGAATAAAAAGGAGAAGGAAAGTTAGGGGAAATTATTTCACTAAACAAGTAGATACCCATCCAATAAGGAGGAGAGGTTGGGGAAATGGTTGATGATTGGCCTCATTGTTACCTGACTTGGTCAAAAGATGGAGAATACAAACACATACACATTTGATTATAGAAATACATTTCATTCAACAGTGAAATAGGAAGGAGAAGAGAGGAGAGAGTGGGGATTGGAGGGAGGGCAGATTAAGGGAGGGATTAGTCCTATGCAAAACAAATTCTAAGGATGTACATAAATATTTATAGTGCTTTTTTGAGGTGCCAAAGAATGGGAATCTAAGAGGATGCCCACAAATTAGGGAATGAATGAACAAGTTATAGCATATAAATGTAATGGAATACTTGTACTGAACTCTAATCAGCGTAATGATCAACCAGGATTCCAGAAAAAATGTGCTAACCAACTCCTGACGGAAGTGAAGGACTCAGAATGTAGGGTGAAAGAAATATTTTTAGGACATGGCCAAGGTTGAAATTTGTTTTGATTGACTAGACATATTTTTAATGAGTTTCATTTTTCTGGCTTTGTCAATTTGGAGGAAAGTGGGAGAGAGAAAAGGTTGATTCTTGTTTAAAAATAAAATGAAATTTGAAAAAAAAAAAAAGCTTGTTACTCGTTCTACCACCATATCATCTGAGAATATAGCATATTTGAATGGAAGTGACCCTGGGACATGTAGGATTAGAGCTTAAACATTAACTACCTCAAACCCTTAATTTACAAATAGAGAAACTGAGGCTGAATGAGTCTCATAATATACAGAGGCATGAGTCTCATTTGTAAGATGGGAAATCAAAACCTAACTGTCCCTAATCTCCATCCTCACCATTTTCTACTCTCTCTCTTGAAATCTTGTGAGTTGGATTCTTTCAACCCAACAATCTATGAGTCTATGTTAGCTCCCAGTCCACTGCTGTTGTAACTGTTGCTGCTGGTCCTTTGTTTTCCAAAAAGATCAATGATATCACCTACTATGCGAAATGTGGAGTCTTCTCAGATGAAAGAATCAGAGGGGAAAGAGAGAGGTATACATACTACAGAAGAGAGAGGTATACATACTACAAACAGCGTTCATAGGGTTTGTGTTAGGGCTATTTTCTCTCCTTTCTCCCCCCTTCCCCTCCCAACTGTTTAAAAAAAAAGGAAAGCATTGTAACAAACATTCATTGTCCAGCAAAACAAATACTTAAATTAATCATGTTAAAAATATATTATTCTGCACCCTGAGTCCATAATCTTTGTGTCGGGAGCATGATATCTGGAATTGTGGCTTGTAATTGTATTGCTTAGAATTCTGAAGTCCTTCAAGGTGATTTGTTGATAATGTTGTTATATAAATTGTTCTCCTGATTCTGTCAGTTCACTCTGAGTTGGTTCGTCTAAGTCTTAGGAGGTTTCTATGAGGCGAGACTTTTTGTTATTGCTTACAGGACAAGAGTACTCCATTACATTCAGGTGCCATGTTTGGTTCAGCCGTTCCCCAAATGATGAGCAGCCTCTTATTTTCCAGTTCTTTGCCAATATGACAAATGTCTTTGTATGTAGATGATCTTTCCTCTTTTATTTTGCAAGTCTCTTTGGGATATATTCCTAGTAGTGATATAGTCCTGCAGAAGGTGGTATTTGAGCTGAGTCTTGAAGAATGATAGGGATGTTAAGAAGCAAAAGTTAGGAGAGAGGAGATTCCAGTGTTGAAGATAACACAAAGGCATAAGGATGGAAAATGGAGTGTTGTGTATTATGACTAGTAAACAGTCCTCTGTAGCTGGGTTCTAAAGTATGTAGAGGGAAGTGACATATAAGAATCCTGCAAAGGTAGGAAAGGCCCAGTCAGGAAGGGCTTTAAAGGCCAAACAGAGGAGATTATATTTGATCTGAGTGATAGGGAACCCCTGGAGTTTATTGAGTAGAGGAGTTATATGGCCAATCCTACGTTTCAGAAAAAATATTTTCTTATCTGTAAATGAAGGGATTATGCTAAATAAGTCTAAGAGATCTCTCAGTTTGAAATCTGTGATCCTATGAGCTTGCAAAGAAGGGAATTTCAGGCTTCATATAAGGAAAAACTTCCAAACAATTGAGATCTACCAAAGTGGAACGTGCTACCTTGGGAATTAGTGAATTTTTTCTCCTTGGAGGTCTTCAAACAGAAGCTGAATGACCACTCATGCATTTTGTAGGGAGGGTACATCTTTCCATGGATTGGACTCAGTCACCTCTGGGGGTACTTCCAACTCTGAGATGCTGTGACTCTGTACTTCTACTTTCTAGGGAATTGGCTTTTTCACAGGAGACTTTTGTAATGAGGGCTTTGGAGCATGCCCAAATCACTTAACATGGAGGCACCTACTTTTCAAGGTTTTTTCCCCCCGCTTCTGGGCTGGTTGACTAACTCTGACATCCAACCTGGAATTCTGCCTCCAAAGTCACCAAAGTTCAGGTCAAAGTTCAGTGGGAACCCTATCCCCTGTGCCTAAAACTGAAGACAATGAAACAGAACAAGACAAATGACCCCAGTTCATTTTAGGGGTCACAGAGTATAAGAGAGAGAAGGGGAAGGTGTCCCTTCTTTCTCATCAGTTCAGATCTAATGGTAGAATTTCAGCATTGGGTAAAATATCATTGTGTGGGATAGTTCTCTCAAAGCTACTAAAATTAATAGAACCTCTCAGTTGAAACATCCTTTGGAAATTGCCGTCTTCCACTTAAGCACATAAAGACAATCTTGCTTCCAGCTCCCTTATCTGGAATTTGTTTTTGAAAACATAATTTATTGATGTCTTTCTTATTACATCACAGTGGTTTCTGAAAGTCCAACCTCCATCCCATTTCCAAATTAAATCCTGCCTTCTAATGAAGGAAAACAATTAGGCAAAACCCAAAGATACAGGGACAGCATCCAAGTAATTATACTGAATGTGTTTCTCTTAGTAGCTTGCCTCCCTGCTACAATCGTGGGGGAGCATATGTTTTGTAATTTGTTTTCCAAGATCATTATTGGTTTTTCAATTCTTTTTCAATTTTCTTGAGGTGATTTTTTTTCATTTACACTGTTGTAGTTCATCTTTCCTTGGGTGTTCCTTGTTTCACTTCCTATGAGTGTATATAAATCTTCTCACATTTCTCTGAATTCTTTATGTTCCTAATCCCTTCCTGTGCAATAACATTCCATTCCACTCCTTTACAACCAGGTTTTTAGTCCTTTTTCAATAAATATAAACTTACCTTTTTTTTTTTTTTGCTAAATCAGTGCTAATCAAAGGGCATGAATAACGTTCGGCACTTTACTTTCATGATTCCAAACCAACAACTCCATCAACAAGGTATTGGATTAATTCACAGGTCCACAAATAGCGTCTGTCTTTCCATGACTCCTCCAAAATGACTATTTCCCTTTTGGGGGCCATTTTTGTCCATTAGGAGGGTGTGAGGTAAAACTTCTGAGCTGTTTTAATTGCATTTCCATTACTACTACCAGTCACTGGGGGCATGTTTTCAAAGGATCATTACAATTCCAATTCTTTTGAAAACGTCACATGCTTTAACCACTTATCTATTAGGGATTGGCTCTTAGTCTTATCTATTTGTGTTAGTTCTCTATGTATCTTGGGTATCAGATTTTTATTAGTGTTTTAATAATTTGTATATTATTATTTTATATTTTGCTTTATTTACACATATATTTATTAATATTGACATATTATTTTAAAATTTGCAACAAACTTTGCATATATTGTATCATTTGGTCTTCACAACAGCTCTGTGAAGTATGTCCCATTATCCCCATTTAACAGATGAAGAAACTGGGACTGAGGAAAGTTAAAGGAATTGCCTAAAAGGTCTGAGGCAAGATTTAAATGAAGGTCTTTCTACTGCCCAGGTCCCCACTCTGTACAATGCAGCACCCAACTGGTTCCAGGCTCTTCCTTGTCCCATCATCTCCAACACTTGTTTGCAGTTTAAGAGAGCATCCTTCAGCCCAAAGGAATGACCAGGGATGGGGACTTACACCACTTATTGGCTGCCACCACACAGGTAGTCCCTGCTCACCACCATTATCAATATCCTCCCAAGCAGCTAGACCTGGAACTGACCTTAGGAATCATCTAGCCCCAGGCGTTCATTCTCTACAACAGGGGACTGAGGTCCCAGAGGACCCAGTGATTGCCCAAGGTCACCCTTGGGTGGCATGTGGCTGCCATGAAGGTGGCTGAAGCAGGTGCTGTGGAGAGATTAGAGCTTGATCAGACAATGAAGATGCCAAGGTCATCCACTGCATCCTGGGCAATCACCAGTCATCCTGACTTCTGTCCTGCCACTGGATTTGGAAGTCTCTGAAAGAGGGAATGAAGCTGATGGCTTTGTGCAACTTTGCCCACTTAAATCTAGTTCAAGTCAAGACATGGCACTGTGACATCATTTGTCTTCTCTGAAAACAAAGGATGAACGACATCCTTTGTATTGCCAGCACTTAGCACCAGGCACAGAGTAAGCATGTAAACACTTAACAATGGCTTACTGAATAGATGGGTGCAGGGACTAATCTGAGGCTTAGTATTCCCAAAGATCTCACTCATTTGGATAGTTTCTGAGATGAAATAGTTGTTCAAGGGGGCAGGAGAGCACCAGAGAGGGATGTCTGGTGAGCTTCACCAATCTTTCTAAGTCCTTGCCAAATAGTGGGTTCTTTAACATGATTTGTATTTTTTGTGGGGGGAAAGGGTACTTGAGAGGCATCATGGTGGAAGAGCATGTTTGGCCAACTGGATGTGTGACTTTCTCTGAGTTACAGTAAAAGAAGGAGACTGGGTTTGGAGATCTCTAAAGTCTGTTACCGTTCTAACATTTTATATTCTAAAGTCCCTCCTACTTCTATGAAGTAATTGACAGAATTTAAGTGCACAGAGTGCTGGGCCTGGAGTCAGGAAGACCTGAGTTCCAATCCAATTTCAGATACTTACAATGTGTGACCTTGGACAAGTCACTTAACTTCTGTTTACCTCAGTTTCCTCAACTGTCAAATAATAGCACCTACTTCCCAAGATTTTTGTGAGGATCAGATGAGACAATACTTGGAAAGCACTCAGCACAATGCCTGGTGCATATTAGGCACTATGTAAGCATTATTTTTGTTATCACAACATTCGGTGTTCCAAGGCCTCATCAAGGACCGACAATCTGTACCACTTTGTAAGGCCGCTTTCAGCTCTGACATTTTATGTTCCAAGTTTCCTCCTAGCTCAAACAATCTATGTTCTAGGGAACCTTCTAGCTCTGTCATATAGTCTAACATTCCATGGTGTAAGGGCCCTTTTCATTTCATGATTCCTATTCTTTCCTTTTCATTATAATTCAGCCCAGTCTATTCTAGTCTAACGCTAGTTGGTTCCTCATTTATAAAGTTTTTCCTGAGCTTAGGTACGGCTTTGTTTCCTTGGCAAGGTTTCTCCCCAGTAAAACCATGAAAATAGTGTATCTTTAATGCTCTAACCTTTCTTTCTGCTTCCCCACATAGATTGTCAAAACCCTTCCCTTTTCTGCTTACCCCTTCCATCTCGAACCCTTCCATCTATCCTCCCACCTTCCCCCAGGCTTGGCAATGTCCCCTGCTCCATCCTTCTCCCTCTTCCTTCCCACAATACCAAGATTTACCTGCTATATATCTTATCCAATTGGAAGCTTCATTCACTTGCCTGTCCTAATCAACTTGTTTATACCAATGAATTAATAACTTCTTTGGGCACCCTGCTAGGTAAGTGACATGTCTGCATTTTGGCAATTCTCAATTCTAAGTGAATAATCTCTAATGGTGGAATGTCAGGATGATGGGGAATATCTCTGGTCAGGGAGGCCAATAATTACCCATTCCTTAGTTGGGGCAAAGAGGCAGAAGGGGATCAAGAAGAGTCAAAGAGGCGGGGAGGAGAGACAACAAATTTTTTAAGTGAGTGTGATGTTCCCAAAGATGAAATAATTATTTCCTGTTGGGTTGGTCTCACATGAGTTTAGTAAGGGTCCCTTTTCCTCACTCACTTTTATAGCCTTGTTGCTAGAAGAGAGATCTTCATCCTTCAAACCTGGGGAATGTCTCACACTGAAATGCAGACTGCCCTAAAATGATGCATGTTCCAGACTTCTCCAATCCCTAGCCATACTCTCTTATCTCCTCAAGAATTCTACTAGGGGGCAAGAGGTGGGAGAGAGTCCTAGATCTAGACCTCTGGGCTGTTATTTTCATGTCCTTTGCCAGTGGGGAAGGCTGGATTGAACTGGCTGGGACACTCCCAATTCTGACATGACAGACAACAGCCAAAGCTCCATCTCATTGCCCTAGCAAAACATGGGTGACCAAAATGATGGGCAGGGTCATAAATTTGGATCTTGAGGGTCATCTGGCCCCACTCCCTCATCTTACAGATGAGGATACAGTGATTTAGACAGCTTCGGTGACTCACCCAAAGTTACATAGTTCAACATCATCATCATCATCATCACCATAGCTATTTGTGCAGTTTTCTAAGGTTTACAAAGCACTTTACATCATTACGTCTTGTCCTCACAAGAACCCTGTGAAGTGAGTGTTTTTATTATCTTCATTTCATAGAAGATGAAACTGAGACTGAGAATTTCAATGACTTGCTTAGGGTAGGTCAGTCAGTGCATCCATCAAGAAACATCTAGTAGGTACTTTCAATGTGCCAAGTAGATGGAGAAACTGATGTTTAGAAACATTATTTGAGTTGCTCAAAGTCAAACATCAAAGCCAGACCTAGAGAGTAAGTTAATTAATGCAGAGTCCAAAGCAAGAGAAGAAAAAGATGTGCAGCCCTCTGCTTTCCTCAGATCCCAGCTGGAGTATTTCAGCCAGTACTGGATGTTGTCATTTAGAAGGAACATGGACCAGCTAGAAGGTTTCTAGAGGAGGACCATCAGTATGATGAGGAGATGAAAAATTGAGCCCTATGAAGATCAGCTGAAGGAACTGGGATGTTTAACTTGGATAGAGAATAGTTGAGGAGGCTAGAGAGAATAGCCATCCTCACTGTCTTCGTACTATAAAAAGAATTATAAGTACATTTTAAAAAATTCATGGAAATAAGTAGGATCTTAGTATAGACTATGGTCATACAGGGAAGGTCAGTCTAGGATGAATGGGAAACTCTCAAGAATGAGGTTCTGAAGACATCAATTCTAATTAAGAGGTAAAGAAACAGTCCAAAGAGATATGGATGCATAGGGATCTTTCTACTAGAAAGGGAAGAGGAAAACAATATTAGTGATAATAGCATTTACATGGGACTTTAAGATTTGCAAAGCATTTTATATAGATTGTCTCATTTGATCTTCACAACAATTTGGTGGAGTAAATGGTATTACTGTCCTCATTTTACTGATGAAACTGAGACTGAAAGAAACTAAGTGACCCAATTAGCATTTGATGGGAGATTCAAACTTTCATCTTCCTGACTCTGATTCCTCTATCCACTCAGACATTTAGCTTCCACAGCCAGTTCCCGATGACCTAGCCCATAACTGTTTATCTTTTCCCACGAAAATAGCACGATGCTTAGATAGTGGACCTTTGGTTTCATCGGTACAATGACAAAACCAGCTAAATGGAAGTCAGTATCCAAGCTAAAGCACAAAGAGAGTCAAAGGGTCTGTTCTTCCCATGCCAAAGTCAGCAAGCCTAGTGACTGACCTTGAAAGAGGTGGTAGAGGTAATTGCTGAATCAGAAAAGCCACAGAAAATGAGAGAAGTACAGCCAGATTGTGAAGGGAAAACATCTCAATTTTCAAAAAAGGACAGTGGAATCCATTGTCTGTAAACTCTAAGTTAATAACTATGACTCCTATTCCTGGCCACATTCTAGAATGTGTTATGAAAGTGAGGGTCCTAGAAAAGGATGGTGATCACCAAGAAGATGTAATAATGGCAGACTGACCTTGTCACTTTTTTGGACTGGGTTGCCAGACTGGCAGATGAAGGAACTACTCTAGACACAGTTTTTCTAGATCTTAGACATTTAACAAAATGTCTCACTTTAAGAGAAGGTTGAAATTTTACTAAATTGATAAAATGTCTCACTCTAAGAAGAGCCACCCCAGCAGGTGACTCGGTGGATAGAGAGTTGGACCTGGAGTTAGGAAGACAAGTCCAAATCCAGCTTTAGACACTTACTAGCAGTGTGACCCTGAGCAACCTGGACCAACTAGTGAGAGTTACTGAGTAGTAGAACTTGGCTTAATTTAAGGAAAAACTTTCCATCTGAAAATGGAAGGGGAAAAGAGTTAAGTATATTAATGAATGTACTCTTCCTGGATGTCTTCAGAAAGCTTAATGATCATTTGTCATCATGTCTGGAAGTGATTAATACTTTGGATTTTTGTCATTCCCTCTCCAAGAGGACCATGAAATCAGGACTTACAATGCCATGACTTGCAAGCGAATTGGATTTAAGTGAGGCAGGGCTGTGCAAAGTCACCAGCCTTACTTTCTCCTCCAGAACTGTCTGGGTCTGGTGGTCAGGTATAGATATAGATGACTGGACATGGCCCCCAATGCTTTGGATAGCATTGGGTCAAATGATCTGCAAGGACCCTTTTGGATGTGAGATTCCATAACTGCTAATCTTTTGACTCTCTGTAAAGAGAACTGGATATCACCCTTCTCACCAGAGAAGCAAGTGACTTAGGGTTATCCATATGAATTTTAAGGTCGCCTCCTCTTCCTCCTCCCTCCTGCTTCAGTCCTTTCCAACAATAATAATGGGGATAGTTAGCGCCTTAAGGTCTGCAAATCCCTTTTATATACGTGACCTCATTTGACCCCTACAGCAGCCGTCTGAGGTGAATACTATTATTACTATCTCCGTTTTACAGATGAGGAAGCCGAGGCCAAGAAAGATGAAGTGATTTGCCCAGAGTTATGTGGCTACTAAGTGTCTGAGGCAGGATTCAAACACATGTCTTCTTGAGTCTACTGTTCACTATGCCACCAAGCTGTTTTGATTATAAATCAGTGGTCATAGTTCCCTCGGGGTTAACGGTTAATAGGGAAGAGAAACCAGGGTCAAAGAGCTCCAGTGACCCACTCTGCCCGAAGACCAAAGCATGCAAAGCTGACCTGGAGGAGTTGAAACTCCGAACCGCAAACTTAGCCTGAGACTCTATCAACAGGGGCCTTTGGCCTCCATTTGAGCTGTGTGTACATGTGTGTGTCTGTGTTGTGTGTATGTGTAGTATGCAAGTGTGAGTACGTATATGTGGGGTGTGTGTCTGTGGGCAGTGGGGAATATCTTAGTTCAATTTCCAGGGAATAAATAATAAGAAAAAAATCTCACTATAATATAAAGCTTTTTACTTTTGAAAATGCCTTTGTGCCCACTCCATTCCCATCACCTCCTGTAAAATGGGCAGGACAGGTATTATTACTCTCATTTGGAGGATGAAGACATTGAGGCCCCAGTAGGAGCAGGTCACAGAGAGCTTCATAGACAGGCACGCCACTCAGGCTATCCTGAGTGCCAGGATCATGTTCCTCAGGGAGCTTTAGGGGGAACCCCTTTTTCTGAGGGGAAGGTGAATGGCTTCTCTACCCCCTGCAAATCATTTGTTTTCCAGCCTGGGAGCAGAATTCCGGCAGTTGATAGAGCAGTGCCAAGGGAGGTTTTGTAATTGTAATGAGAACATGGTATTTGTACTCAGAGGGGGTCTCGTGTCTGCTCTGCTCCCATCTGGTTCAAATTGGCTTGTTTATGAGACTTTTAGAAAATAGAGTTGTATGTGTGTCTGCTTCTCTACCCTCCACTCCCTGTCTTAATGTCCTCCCCTTAACCCCCAACCAAGGAAAACAGAGACACCAATAGAGTGCCATCCACTCCCTCCTCGTCCCCTCCAGCTTGGAGCTGTGGTTTCCGCCTTCCTGTCCTGGGATGTCTGGAAGGGCATTGTCTGCTCAGAGTGATGAGGTATCCTGTTGAGTGACAACAGGCACAGGAACAAGCTTGGCAGTACCAAGGGGCTTCTGTCACGAGGAACCCTCGTGCTCGGAAGACCCTGGAGCCCATGCCATGCCTCCCATCTGCTGTCTAGACAGCAGGCTTCCTCCTCAGCCACTCATCCCCAAAGCGTGGTCCAGTGCCCTTTGTGGTACCGAATTGGGCATGTTAGCAGTGCTTACCACCAGGAGGCCCTGCCCTGCCACTCTGGTCCAAGTACACTCTGGGTTGGAGGTTATGTCCTTCTGGTTCAAGTTCATGAAATTGTGGGATTGAAAGAGAGAATAAGATCAGAGATCTCTAGGTGGAAGAGAGCTTTGAGATCATGTAGACCTCCTCATTTGACAGAAGGGGAAACTAAGATCCATGGAGGCCCTATGACTTACCTAAGGTTGCATAGTTAGTTGGTGGCAGAGTCAGAACTAGAACACAAGATTCTTGACTCCTAACCTAATGTTCTTTCTATTGTCTCATGCTGCCTTTGTAAGTGTCAGATGTTTTCAATTCCCTCTACTTCTGTGGTCTCAAATCCCTTCATGGCTCAGCTCAGCAGCTGCTTCCTACAAGAGGCCCTATCAGATTGCCCCAGTGGCTAACACTCCCTTCTGAAATGACTATTTTTATCTCCTATCTATACATTTGTGTATCATCTTAGACGAAAGCAAATCCCTTGAGGGTAGGCACTGTTCTGTTTTGTCTGTTTACAGTAGGTCCTTAATACATGATTTTGAATTGAACCTCTGATTGACCTGCTATGAGTCAGAAATTGTGGTGTCTTTTCAAATATTATCTCATTTGATCCTTACAAAGATCCTAGAGGGTAGGTGTTATTATTAATTATTCCAATTTGCAGTTGAAGAAATTAAGGCAGACAAAGATTAAGTGACCTGCCCAGGGTCACATAGCTAGTAAGTGTCTGAAGCTGGATTTGAACTCAGGTCTTCCTGACATTTCCCCCTCGCCCCCTCCCCAGGTCCAGTGCACTCTCTATCTACTAGGCCATCAAGTTATGTTGCTGGCCTCATTTTTGCCACTTATCCTCCTTCTCCCCCTCCCCCTTCCCCTCTCCCCCTCCCCCCCAAGTCTTGATTCAGGGATTGACACACAGTAAATGCTCAGTAAAGGTACATTTTGTCCTGAGTCTTCATACCTGTTGAGTGGCGGTGTGGTTAATACTTGCCCCTCTTCTACCTTCCAGGATTAATGTGAAGCAAGTGCTTTGTAAATTCCAAAATGTTATTTACTATGGGATCAGTAGGTGCTATCACTTGGAAAGATACTTGAATTTTGTGGGCAAAAGAATGCTGTGTAAATCCCTGGGATCTCCTTCCCCCTTTGGGATGAGAAGGAGGTGATGGGCTGAGACTATCCTTTAGATTATCCTCACAGGGTTTATGAATGTGTGGAGACTGGACTGGCTCTTTGGGTTTAGCAACACAGAAAGGTCCAGTTGGTGTAGGAGGCTGCCCGATGGGATAAGATTTACCTAGTTTTAAGAAAAAAAACAACCCCAGAGGGGAAGATCCTCAGGGTTTAGACCAAAACAGAAACAATTGCTGTCTTTTTTTTTTTAGTTTTCAACGTTCACTTCGATAAATTTTAAATTTTCTCCCCCTCCTTTCCCCACCCTCTCCCCACGACAGCATGCAATCTGATATAGGCTCTACATATATATTCCTATTAAACTTATTTTCACATTAGTCATGTTGTACAGAAGAATTAGAATGAATGGGAGGAAGCTTGGGAAAGAAAAAAACAAAAGAAAACAAAAAAGAAGAAAACAGTCTGCTTTTCTTTCTCTGGATGTGGATGGTATTTTCCATCCTGAGTCCTTTGAAATTGTTTTAGGATGTTGCTTTGCTGAGAAGGGCTAAGTCTGTCAAAGTCAGTCATGGAAGATTGTGGCCATTACTGTGTGCAATGTTCTCCTGGTTCTGCTCACTTCACTCAGCATCAGTTCATATAAGTCTTTCCAGGTTTTTCTGAAGTTTGCCTGCTCATCACTTCTTATGGAACAATAATATTCCGTTACATTCATATGCTACAACTTGTTCAGTCATTCCCCAATTGATGGACATTTCTGCAATTTCCAGTTCTTGGCCACCACAAAAAGAGCTGCTATAAATAAGTTTGTACATGAGGGTCCTTTTCCTATTTTTATGATCTCTTTGGGATATAGCTCTAGAAATGGTATTTCTGGGTCAAAGGGTATGCATATTTTTATAGCCCCTTGGACATAGTTCCAAATTGCTTTCCAGAATGATTGCATCAGCTCACAATTCCACCAACAATGAATTAGTGTTCCAACTTTCCCACATCTCTTCTCCAAAGTTTACTATTTTTCTTTTTTGTCATGTTAGCCAATCTGAACAATTGCTATTGATGCTCAGTCTGAGCTATCAGGGCCCAAACAATGAGCAAGTGAGGCTTGTGCTGGGACCTACTGTGGGCCAATCAAAGACAGAGTGATTTGGGTTTAAGGCAGGGTCCTTAAGAAAGAAATCTAGCCCACAAACCTCCAGATATCTTCAGAGATTTCATCAATCAAAATTTACATTCCTTTGGGTAGAGCACTGGCAGGTATGTGGACAGAGGGAGAGGAAGGAGGGACAGGAGGAAAGGAAGGAGGGAAGAAAGCAAAGAAGGAAGGAAGGAAGGGAGAATGGAGCTATATTGGTCAATTGAACTGGCCAGTTGGGTGCCTAGTGTAAATTTTGATCATTGAAACCTTACAAGATATTTTGGGGTTTATTAGCTAGATTTCTTTCTTGAGGATCATGCTTTAAACCCAAATCACTCTGGTTTTCGTTGATTGGCCAACAATAGACCCCAGACCAAATCTCACTTGGTCATTATTTGGGCCTTGATAGCTGTGAGTGTAAATAGCAATCGTTTCTGTTTTGGCCAGGAACTCTGAGGGTCTTGTCCCAGACTGATTTTTCATTTTTGTTTATTTATTTTTTAACTGAGTGAAAGAAGCCATTCTTTGCCTCATTTCTTCTTACCCAGCCTTAATCATTGAATGGGCATTGCCTCAGTCAAACTGAGGCCTGGGAAAGACTTTAGCTTAAAAAGGCTAAAATCTTCCATTGTATCAGAGCCATCTGTAATCATCCTGATCTATATCTGGTTACTGGACTCAGATGAGTTGAGAGGAGAAAGTAAAGCTGGTGACTTTGCACAGCACTCCCTCACTTAAATCTAATTCACTTGCAAGTCATGACATCATCTCCCTGATGTCATGGTCCTCTTCAAGAACAAAGGACAAACAGCAGAAAGGAGAGAAGGAGGAGGTGGGGAAGCTGCTGAGCATCCAAAGCTGAGCTAAACATCATAGTGAGGAGATTTCTGCTGAAGTTTTTATCCTGGGGGCGCATCTAGTTCCAAGAAGGTAGCAGAGAAGTCTGGATCTATAGGCCATCAATGTCCTCTGCCTTCCCACAAAGTTTAACCTGAGACTCCACTGATCTGTGACTGGCTCTTCTCAGGGCTCCAGGCTCTACTTGATGGGTCAGTCCAATAGTCTGTTGAGTTTATTCTTCAGTGAGTTAACTATAATTTCTTTCTTTCCTTCCTTCCTTCCTCTCTTCCTCCCTCCTTTCCTTCCTTCCTTCCTTCCTTCCTTCCTTCCTTCCTTCCTTCCTTCCTTCCTTCCTTCCTTCCTTTCTTCCTCCCTCTCTTCCTCCCTCCCTCCCTCCCTTCCTTCCTTCCCTCCCTCCCTCCCTCTCTTCCTCCCTCTCTCCCTCCCTCCTTCCCTCCTTTCTTCCTTTCTTCCTTCCTTCCTTCCTTCCTTCCTTCCTTCCTTCCTTCCTTCCTTCCTTCCTTCCTTCCTTCCTTCCTTCCTTCCTTCCTTTCCTCTCTTCTTAACCCCAAATCACTGTGGTCCCAGACCAAGCCCTAGTTGGTCACTGTTTGGTCCCTGATTGGCTCAGAATGAATGTAAATAACCTTTGTTTCTGTTTTCACCAGAAGCCCTGAGGGTCTTCCCCTGCCAGATCTATATTTTTTAAGTCATTCTTTGCCTCATTTTTGTTAAGCCTTAATTCACTGACTGGGGCTGTCTCAGTCAAAGTGAGATCTTAGCTTGAAAAGGCCAAGGTCCCCCACTGTATCCTGAACCATGTCCAGTTGTCCTCATCTATATCTGGCCACTGGACCCAGATGACTCTAGAGGAGAAAGTGAGGCTGGTGACTTTGCATAACCTGCCTCACTTAAATCTCATTCATTTGCAAGTCATGGCATTACTTCCCTAATGTCATGGTCCTCTTCTAGAATGAAGGACAAACAGTAGTAGTAGCTGTATTCTATTTTTCATTTTTACCCGCTGGCTGGTTTTGTGCTCTCTTAGGCTGGACTGCCACAAAACTCTTGCAGGGAAGGCAATGACCCTTGTCTTAGCATCAGCAGAAACTCTTGCCTTTGATCCCTCAATGCCCCTGCTCAGAGGTTGTCCTTTCTAGGTGAGGATAATAATGGCACCTCACTCCCAGGGAAAGGGCTCTCTAAATGCTTGATGTTATTACCATTTTACAGATGGGGAAATAGAATCACAGAGAGATTAACTGACTCACCTAATGTCGGCTAGCTAGTAAATCTTTACTCTTAAGCAAGGATTTGAACCTAGGTTTCCTAGTCAAGCACTTTACCCACCACAACACAAAGCCTCTCAATAGTGGCTCCTAGAGGAGAAAAGACATTTTTTGGAATTGTAATTATTGTAGTCTAGAATTGGTGGCTCACCTCCAAAACCCTAGAACTTCATTTTAAACCAAGCTGTGTCCTGGGATTATGCTGAGTATCTGTAATTTACTTGCTGATATCATTCAATCAATCAAACAACAAGCATTTATTGAAGACTTCCTTCTCATTCTACCCTTGAGAAACTTGGTGGCACTTCACCCAAAACATGACACTTAGATAAAAGTCTATTAACCTCAAGTAATTTGCCTTAGATTAGGTGGTGCAGCGGATAGAGCCTGGGTCTAGAGTCAGGAAGACCTGAGTTCAACTCTGACCTCAGGCACTTACTAGCTGTGTGACTGGGCAAATCCTGTTTGCCTCAATTTCCTCATCTGTAAAATGACCCAGTAAGCACTCTAGTGTCTTTGCCACGAAAATAGCAAGCAGGGTCATGAAGAACTGGACATAACTCATGTCATGACAACTTATGACATTTGGGCATAAGCAACGAAAACAAGAACACATTGCAGCTAGGCAGAGTCAGATGGGGGCTTCCCATCTCCTGACTCTTAAGGCTAGCACTCCTTTAACCAGAGGCAGAACCATTCCTTGCTTTGGAAGATCAGAGAGATTGCACAGGCTTCCAGGGTTGCCAGGCTGTTGTTGGAGGTGACTCAGGGAAATGACTTCTGGGGGAGAAGGAGCAAGTCTTACCAGCTGGCTCTAAAAATACACTTCTAATCATGCTTTCAGCCAAAGTAGATAAGACTACCCCTTCTACGCCACCCCCTTCTCTCTACTCCCTAGTTTCACAAGTCTTCCTGTTGTCCTTTTGTGACCTCTTTCCTCTTTAATCCACCCCTTGATTTAAATTCCAACAGGATTCCCACCCCACCCCTTTTTGTTTGAGTTGTGGAAAGGAGGAGAGAGAGCGGAGAATCAGATTTGGGTGGGGAACCACAGGACTACTCTGCCCAAAGGCATGGCCATCCAATGGTTCCTCTTCAAGGTAATGCAGACAATTCTGGATAATATTCAGCCAGTCCTCCTGATTTGGATTTGGTCCTGCTTGCCTCGGTTTATTAACAAACAAATCAAAGGAAGATAATTTGACAAAGCAGACAACAATGGCTATAAGACCACCTGGGGCCTAATTTTGCCACTAACTCACTGGGTGACCTTGGGTAAAAAATGGCTTCCTCTTTCTAGGCCTCAGTTTTCCTACTGGCCAAATGAGAGAGTTGGACCAAATGATCTCCAAGGTCCCATTCCAGCCTTGAAATTCCATGTTCTAAGGGACCTCCAAGCTCTTAGCATTCATTTCTAAATTTATCTTCAGTTCTGCCATTTTGTGCTCTAAGGTTCCTCCCAGGTCTGACATTCAATTCTTTAAGATTCCTTGCAATTCAAGTCAATTTAATAAACATCTATTAAGAGTCCAATATTTTCCCTGTACTGTACTAAGTGCTGGGGATACAAAGACAGGTATAAGACAGTCCTTACCTTCAAGGAGCTTATCCTTTAAGGGGGAGACTACATGGTCTTAATACTTTCCAGTCAAAGCTCTCACCCCTCGGACTTTCTCCGTTCTAAGGTCCCTCCCTCTGGCTTTCTGGGCTGTAACATTCTATGCCCTAAGGCTTTGTTCATTCCTGAAATTCTGTGCCCTAAAGCGAGCTCCCTCAGGCCTGACTTGCCATGCTCTGAGGTCCCTTTCCTGTTTCCACATCCTTTCTTCTAATGGTTCTCCCAGGTCTCTCTCTGAGCACTGGTTGAATGGCATTCTTCAGCTGGAGAGGCTAGAAGCCCCCCCCTCCCCTCTTTGCTATACTGGTGGTGTTAATGACAGTGTATTTATAGATGACCAATCTGAACCTGGGGAGGAGCAAATCCTTCCCAACCCCCAGCCCCTGCCTGCAGAGCTGCTTATTCACAATCTAACACAGAGCTGTTCAGGCTTCTGATAGGGATGCTTTGCAGGGAGGGGGAATGATGTGTGAGTGTGTGTGTGTGTGTGTGTGTGTGTGTGTGTGTGTGTGTGTGTGTGTGTGTGTGTGTGTGCCTGCCTGAGTGTGTGTGGGTTTCTAGGACACCGTTTCCATTTACATAAGAGTCATAGCTGTGCCAGGGGATCTGTGTATTCTGAGGTTCATCCTTAGCTGATTAAGGGCTGACTATTCCTTGTGGGGGCTGGGGGTGGGGTGGCAGGAGAAGGGGCAGTTACATAACTGTATATTTATTTAGACTCAATCCCCAACTTAAAACATTAGGCTCAGGGAGAGGTTAAGGGTTCCTCAGCGCTGAGTGGGGGAGCTAGCAGCTAGCTTACCTTGCTTGGGGATGCACTAGGCTCTTCTTTGTGCCTGAGGGAGGCAGGAGCTGTGGGGTACTAGGAGCCTTGGGCATGAGTGGGGTGGGGCTTGAGGGGGATGGGTGGGATATAGGAAGTACTTTGGGGACGCCCTGAAAACTCCCCACTGACCACATTTCTGAGGAGTCAGTCAGTGGCCTAGGACATTTCACATTACTGCTGGGGTGTCTGGGGAGTTTTCTTGGGACTGGAACTGGAAAGCCACATTCTGGAAAAAAAGAAGAGTTCTAGGAAAACCTGGACAGATCCATTTGTTCTGGAGTGGGGAGAAGAGAACTGCTTTCACGGGGCGGCCAGAATGCTCTCTCTAAATGAACATATGTGGACACAGACTCTACATTAAAATGTTTTTAAAAATTAAATAAAAAAAGGCTCAATGAGTATGAATCGTGGAGAGATGAATAGCTAACACTTAATTTAATATAATTCTTGGGATCATATGGCTCTGGTGGCTAGGAGTGCAGCTCACAGAATAATTCTGCCCCCAGTGAGTTGCAGGTCCCATCGTTAGAGCATTCTTAGCCTCTGAAGTTTTAAGCAGTGAAAGCAGCAGAAGAGTGATAACTAAGTGATTAATTATGTAATGCACATTTTAAAGTGCTAATACTCATTGGCTAATACACATTTTAAAGGCCATTGCTAATAGGGAAAAGCTCTGTTAGGATGTTTACTATCCAAGTGAAAGGACAGGTTTTGAGGGCAGGAATCTACAAAGTCAGAAGACCTGGGTAGGGGTCCCAAATTGGACATTGACTCACTCTGTGATCACGGGAAATCCACAATATTTCTCTGAGACTCATCTACAAAATGGAGACAGTAACACGTAGACTGTCATTGCTATGTAATGGGAATTTGACACATGTCCGGACCTAGATGCCTAAGATGGCATCACCTACAAGGAAAATGCCAGGGGACCTTCTGGGAGACTGGAGAACTGGGACAAGTGTGGACATTCAGCTTATTGAGAATTTGGGAGGCTCACGGGAGTCTGAAGGTAAAAGTGACTCCTTCAGTTATGAGACTATCTCTTAAGGGAGGAGGGCCCTAGGGCCTTCTTCTTCTCTTCCACCATGGTCACAGAACCTCAAGAAACAGGCCCAGAACCTTTTCCTTTATTCTTTTTCTGTTTTGGGTACAGGGAGTATGGTCTCCCATCCAACCTGGGAGCTGAAGCTATGGAGGATTTAGGAATCCAGGAATCCAGCTGGATGTTGCAACCAGCCAAACATCAACATCCTGAGGACCTAATTCATTCTTCTTCCAAATGTCTCTATTTCTATCAAAGGTACCATCATTCTTCAAGTCACTGAGGTCTACCTTCACTTGACTTTTTGCTCTCCCTTACCCTACATACCTAATCAACTGCCCTACATACCTAGTCATTGCTGTCTCTATAGCATCTCTCCCATCTGTCCCTTTCTCTTTACTCACACAATTTAGTTCAAGCCTTCATCCAATCTTTCCTGGACTGTTGAAATATCTTCCTATTCGTTCTCTCTGTCCTCAGTCTCATCTTTCCAATTCATCCCCCAGCTGTCAAAATCACTTTCCTAAAGTGAACATCACTCTTCTGGTTCCTCATTAGCTAATATAAACTCACCATTTTGGCTTTGAAAACCCTTCACAATCTGGCCTCAACTGACCTTTCCAACCTCATTATACATTATTTAAGAATCAACAACCAATAAACATTGATTAAGTGCCTATTAAAGGCTCATGTACTATGCTAAGGGCTAGGGGTACCAAAGAAAGACATGACAGTCCCTGCCCTCAAAAAACTCCCAGTCTAATGGGTTAGTCCCTTTTCTGCACTCTATAATCCGCCCAAGTGTTCACCTCACTATTCCTCATTCATGACACCCTCTCTGTGCCTTGTATTCATGTTTCCTCATGACACAAATACACTCACACCTCACTCACACCTCTTAGCATCTCTCCTCTCTTCAAAATTCTGCTCAGGCTCCACATTCTCCATGAAACCCCTCCCTGATCTGCTGCTGCCAGTGCCTCCCCTTCAAAGTTACCTCACTTATACTTGGAAGACATTCTAGTCACTTTCCCCAAAAGATTATAAGTTCCACAGGCAGGGCTTCTTTCCTTTTTGTTTTTGTGTTTGTTGTCTGGTATATAGGAGCTGCTTGCAAAGGGCTTGTATAGATTGCCCACAAACCATAAGGAGCTATGAACTTCAATTGGTTTTTGTCAATGCAAGTATCACCTTGACTGATGCAGTTTTTAGATCCTCTATAATGGAGCCATGGTCTTCTGAGAGTTGCTACAACTGAAACATTAATCACACTGTAGACAAAAATCTTCGGAATTTAGGATCACCGGCCTGGAACTCAAAAGACTTCTGACTCCTCTTAGTTTAGCCCTTGTTTGTTGTTCAGTTCTGTCTGACTCTTATGCGCCCCTGGCATGGCCTTATAGGATCATCTCAGGATCTCCTCCATGGTGCAGTGATGATCATACTGACTCCCATTTCTATAGATCTTGAAGATTTACCAATGATTTCATACAATATCCCTGGGAAGTAGGTAAATGAAAGAAGAGCCAACCACACAGAAAAAACTCATACTGCCTCTGAAGCTAGAGGATGCAGAGGATCTGAGTACTCGTCTTTAAAATTTATTTTTTAACCTTTTCTTGATATCTTTTGTTCATTACATCAACAAAATTTCTCTCAGGATCCTTTCCCTCTCCTTCTCAGAGAGCCATCCTAAATAACAAATAATATTTTAAAAAAAGGAAAAGAAGAAAATAATCAATAAAATAGATAAATACATTCAAAAAAAAGTTTGAAAATCTGTGCAATAATCTATGCCTGTGTCCCTCTTGCCTCTGCAAAGGCATAGGGTGAGGTTGTCTTATCTCTTCTTGGGAGTCATGTTTGTTGTTAATTTTGCAACATTCACTATTGATTTTTTTGTGTATTTGTTCTCTCAGCAATTTACATTGCTGGAGTCATTGTGTGTGTGTGTGTGTGTGTGTGTGTGTGTGTGCGTGTGTGTATGCCTTTGCTTACTTAACTCTACATCAGTTTGTTTGAATCTTTTCACACTTTTCCATATTCACATTTGTCATTTCTTACAGCTCAGCAATATTCCATTATATTCATGTACCCCGGTTTGTTTAGCCATAACCCAACTGATGGGCGTGGACTTACTTATCAAATTTTTATTTGTTGTGTAGTCATTTCGGTCATGTCTGATTGCCATTAGCTTTCTTTGTTGTGTGTTAAGTTGTTCTAGTCATATCTAATTCTCTCTGACCCCATCTGGGGTTTTCTTGGCAAAGGTGCTAGAGTGATTTGCCATTTCCATCTCCAGCTCATTTTGCAAATGAGGAAACTGAGACAAACAGGGTTAATTGACTTGCCTAAGGCCACACAATTAGTGTCCAAGGCTAGATTTGAACTCAGGTCTTTCTGCCCCCAGGGCCAATGCTCTATCCACTGTGCCATCTAGCTGCTATTATAAATATTTTGGTGTTTATAGGAACTTTCTCCTTATCAATGGCCTCCTTGGGGTATGAGCTTGGGGTACCCTTCTTGGGGTATTCCACTACTAGTGGAATTTCCAGATCAAAGAGTTTGATTATTTTAGTAACTATATTCACGTAATTCCAAATTACTTTTCAAAATAGTTTAGACTGATTCACACTTCACCAAAAATGCACCAGTGTGCCTATTTTTCCATAACCCTTCCAACACTGACCATTCCCATCTTTTGTCATCTTTGCCAATTTGAAGATGTTTTTGTAAAATCCCATTTTTAATTCTTATTGACTTGGACATGTCTCAACTTCCCACTTTCCTCATCTGTAAAAATGAAGAAGTACTACAGGGTGTCAAAGGCACCTTCTAGGTCCATGATAATATTCCTTTTTCCCACTTTACAGGTGAGGAAACTGAAACCCTTAGAGATTCAGTGACTATAGTTAGGAAGTGTTGGAAGTAGCCTTAATCCTTCTGTATTCTGATTTTATGTTTCCCATTTTTTCTGTCATGCTAGAGTACAGAATTAAAGTACTCTGTGCACGTGACTTATTATGAGCTTTTCTCCTCTGTCTCTACTTTTCCTTGCCTTTTCCTCTGTCTCTTCCTATAGCTCTGTTTCTTGGCAGGTCTACCTTTCTCTTTCCTTCTTTTACTCTTAGTCTTTCCTCTTCTTCTTTTTCTACTTCCTCTCTCTCCCCTTACAGACAGGGACAACTTTTTTCTCTCCCTTTCCTCCTTATTCTTCCTTTCATTCCCCATTTAACTAGTAGGACTGAAATATTTCAGATACTTAGACCTGGTCAGGATGTTAGAGATGATTATTTCTGACCCCATTATTTTATGGATGAGGTAACTAAGTCCCAGAAGGTCAAAGAATTTTCTCAAGGTAACACATGGCTTTGGTGGAAGAACCATGATTAAAACCTGGCTTTCTGGACTCCCAGCACAGTGACCTTTATACCACCACATGCTGTTTCACGTCTCCCAACCACGATTTCATAATCAGATAAGTCCAACTTTTTAGATATGTCTCAGCAAAAGAACTTCAGATCTTAAGGGGAATGGATTTTTGCTCCCAAATAGCCCTCAATTGATTTTTCCCTCCATTTGTTGGTCAGTGAACCCCAACAGAGAAAGGGCCAACCACCTTTGGCTGAACAACTCTATCAGGTGACTAAGAAAATGAGAACGAGCAGAGGGCAGGGTGGGAATGGGGGGGGGCTGAGTTTGCAGAACTTACTGCCACCATGGGAAATGAAATTTCAAGGACAAGGAATTGTGTGATAAGTAAATGGGATTAATGCCACAGAGGGAGGAGAAAATGTGTTAATAACATACTCAGGAAGTCAGGGGTAAAAGCACAGAGGGGAAGGAGGCAGCCCTTCAGGCATGGAGAGCAAGAAGCAGCTTGATGTTGGGAGAAGATCTTTGGAGGACTTGGGTTCAATTCCCAGCCCTGCTTTTGACTGCCATTGTGACCAGAAACAAGTCCCTTCAGTTTCTCTGTGAGCTGCCTGGTCCACAGTGGTGTCAAACTCAAATAGAAGGGGGGCCACTAAACCATATGTAAGGACACCTGGGGGAAACATATTGAGCTAGAAAAACACATTAATATCATCTAGGTTCTATTGTATTTTTATTTTCGTTAAATATTTCTCAATTACATTTTAATCTGCTTTGGCCCCTCAGGAGTATTGTGGATCAAAAACCTGGTCTAGTGAAGTGACAGTCTGAGCATCTACTAACCTGATTCCTTCCTTTTCTTTCTTTTTTCTTTTCCTTCCTTCCTTCCTTCCTTCCTTCCTTCCTTCCTTCCTTCCTTCCTTCCTTCCTTCCTTCCTTCCTTCCTTCCTTCCTTCCTTCCTTCCTTCCCCAGGTCTTTGGAGTTAATGGGAGGAATCTAGAACTCTTAGACTAAGATTTTATTTTTTCATCCAGAACAGGGTCAAACCCAGGACAGCATGGTGAAGGAAACACAGATTCCTAGTGGTTCCCATTGTTTTTTCTTACAGACCCCTCTCTCCCCTTTCCACACTGTCTCTTTGAGGCTCCTGTGCCCTCTCACTACCCTCAGTTCCTCTTATCAGAGAGAAAAATTATTCTAAATTATTCTAAAGACAACTACATGTAATAATGGGAAGGGTGATTGATGTCAGGTCAGGAGAACCTGGCTTCAATTCCTGTCTCAGTCACTTAATCACTGTGTGACTCTGGAGACATCATTTCATGTCTCTGAGGTTCAGTTTCCTCATCTGTAAAATGGGACTACCTGTCAGGATTGTTGGGAGGATTGAATGTGATAACATAGCCATGGCATGAAATGTTCTGCGAATCTTAGGCAGGTATTGCTATTACTAAGGGTTTAAGGACTCCCCTCCCCCGAACCTGCTAGAAGCACTTTAATTTTAGAGAAAAACTGATAGGAAAAGTCATGCTTAGCCCAGTGGAATCCGTTGCTAATGGTAGATAGTTCTCAGGTATGGAGGGGGAAGAGATCTCAGGGCAAGAGAGTTGTTCCTGACACTCCTTAAAATACAAACAAACCTACTGTGTGGGCCCCAACGTGGTGTGCCCAAGAGGAAGTATTATTGTTAAAAGGCAATTCTATCATCGATAGAACACTGGATTTGTTTTTTGGTTTTTTTTTTGAGGGGGGTGAGAAGGTCTGGGTTCAAATTCTGACTGCCATTTATCTTTGGTGTGACTCTAGACAAGTCGCCTCTCTGTGACTCACTTTCCTCACCTGTAAGATAAGGTGGTGGGTCCAGATGACCTCTAGGTTTCCTTCTGGCTCTGAATCCCATGCCCATCTTACTACATTGCTGCAGATATGGGCTGACTCCAAAGACAGGTCATATCCATCAGTTGGGATATTTTTGAAAGGATAGAAATGACACAAGTCAGACTGAAGGAAAAAGCCCATGTCTTCATCTCTTTGTGGCTCAGAGAGTTGAATAAAAACAACAGAATAATAAATATTTGTATAGTGCGTATTATGTGCCAAGCACTGTGCTAAGCACTTTGCAAATATGATCTCATTTGTTCCTCACAACACCCTTGGGAGGTAGGTGCTATTATTATCTTCATCTTACAATTGAGGATACCGAGGCAAACAGAAGTTAAAGTGATGCGTCTAGGGTTACTTTCACTTTCTGAGGCTGGATTTGAACTGGTGTCTTCCTGACTCCAGGCGTCAAACTCTGTCCACAGTGGAGCCCCTGGCTGCCCTAGGTGAAGTGATTTTCCTCAAATAGCAAATAGTAGAGCTAAAGCTTTGCTTAGGCAGTGATTATTTTGAATTTAAAGCTCTACAAATGGATTCAACAAATCAATTTTCTTATTACTGGACAGGAAGAGGGAAGCGCTTTTGCATGAAGCAGTACTTGAGAAAACAAGCTGAGAATTGTAGTGGACTTCAGGCTCAATCCCAGTCAGCAGTGTGAGCCCATTAAAAAAGTGAATGAGATCCTAGGAGTGGTATGTAGAAAGAGGGCTGTGAGAGTTCCCTGAATTATGCCCTTTTTGGTTTGTTGCTGGAATATTGCGGTCAGTTCTGGGGGTCATATTTTAGAATGGTCCTTGACAAACTGAGAAGCATTCAGAGAAAGGGGAACAGGACAGCAGATGACCTTAGGATGATATTGTATGAAGACTGGTCAAAGGACCTAGGGATGCCTAGTCTGGAGAGAAAACGTGGGAGGGGTACAGGGAGAGGAGCAGCAAGGCATGATGGAAGACTGGCTAGATCTGGAGTCGAAGGAGATGGGTCCAGAATACAGCTCTGTCACTCACTGTCTGTATGACTTTGGGCAAATTACTTACCCTTTCTGGCTTGGGTTTCCTTATCTCAATCAATTAATCAACTGATAAATATTTATTAAGTAAACTGATGGCATACCAGACACTATGCTAAGTGCTAGGGGTACACAAAGAGGAAAAAGATAGACTCTGACCATGAGGAGTTTACAATTTCATGGGGAAGACTACATGAGAACAAATATATGTGTAAACAGATTATCTACAGGATCAATATATGCAGGGGATGATTAACAGAAAGAAGGCACTGGAATTAAAGGGGGCTCAGAAAGCCTTCTTATAGAATATGGGAATTCAGTTGGTGATTGAAGAAAGTAAGGGAGGTCAAGTGGTCAGAGAGGAGGGCATTCTGGGCTTGGGGGACAGCACAGAAAATTCCTGGGACCAAGAGATGGAGAGTGTTGGTGGTGAAACAGCTAGAAGACCATTGTTACTTGATCGAAGAGTACAATTTGGGGTATGAGAAGGCTGGAAAGGTGGTTATAAAGGGCTTTGAATGCCAAACAGAGGGTATTGTATTTGCTGCTGGAAGCAATTGGAAGCCACTGGATTTTATCAAATAGGGGGGTTGACTTGATCAAACTTGCATTTTAATAAAATCACTTTAGTGGTTGAATGGAAGCTGAATTAGCCTGGGGAGAGACCTGTGGCAGGCCAACCCACCATAGGCTGTTACAATAGCCCAGGAATGAGAGAATGGGAGCCTACATCAGGGTGGGGGCAAATGTCAGAGAAGAGAAGGGAGTGTATGTGAGAGATGTTGCAAAGGTGAAATCTTTGGCAACATCTTAGATATTGGGGAGGGTGAGATAGTGAGGAATCATGATGTCTCCTAGATCTTCAGCCTGAAGACTTGGAGGATGGTGTTGCCTCTACAATAATAGGGAAGGAATGAGAGGGAAGGATTTAGGGGAAAAGATGATGAGTTCAGTTTTGGGCATATTGAGTTTAAGACGTCTATTAGACATCCAGTTCAAGGTGTCTGAAAGGCAGTTGGAAATGTGAGATTGGAGATCAACAGAGAGGTTGGATCAGGAAAGGTATATCTGAGAATCATCAGCCTAGAGATAGTCCATCAATTATGGGAGCCAATGAGGATACTGAGTGAAGAAGTGGGTTCCTTGTCCTATAACCTAGTAGAAAAACAGCAGGAGAAATGGAATCATATCAATCTTGATATTCACACTGTAAATTAAATCAGAAGATTAAAGGAAGTTGCAGCGGACAACAGCTGACAATTATATAAGAAAGATTTTACAGAAAGATGTAAAGTTTGAAGAGCACTTTACATCCATTATCTCATTGAATCCACACAGCAGCCCTGTCAGGGGTCATTGGTATTTTGGCCCCATTTTACAGAAGAGTACGCTGAAGCTGTGAGAGGTTATATAACTTATCCAGATCACATAGATAGTAAGTGTTTGAGGTAGGATAACTGTCATGGTCTTCTTGAGTCCAAGTTCAATACTCTTATCTACTGTGCCCTACTGCCCCTGAAAGCTGACTGAAAGGATGATTCACAGATTCTTCTGGGAAAGAGAAACAAAGGAGTTAGTGTAGTTGGTCTTATCATTTGTCCAAAGACAATAAGAAACAACCATTTATGGGACACTGGGCTGTTTCACATTTCAGCGCCCATGGTAAACATTTGCAAAAAGACCTCCATGACAAAAATGGAAGCAATATCTGTTGCTGAGCATGAGGAGGCAGAGCACTATTAAGGAGAATATGATGAGACCCTGAAAATCACAACAATACCTTATTTTAAGAGTCAGAGACTTTAATGCAAAGTTTGTCATAAGGCAGGGTGTTGAAAAATATGTTGGGAAATACGATTTATTAGGAAAAATCCAGAGAGACCAAAGGCTTGTGGACTACACAGAAGCTTCATACCAATAGACAATGAATATTTTTTGTTGTTTTTGTTTAAGAGGTGATTTGGCAGATACTAGACATGGTAAACACCAACTATCACCAAAAAATGAAGCTCATTATATTTGAACAGACAGAAAATGATATGGGAGTCAGAAATACATTTAGAAACAACTGTCTGTGTATAGTCTATCAACTTGTTAAAACTACCAAAGATCATAATCAATACAAAATTATAAAAAGAACGAAATAAGAAAATATAGTATACAATTGAAGCAACACTAACCTGACCTTGTCAGAAAGTTATCAGCCCAGAAAGGTGGGAAATGGACAAATGAAAAGACATAATATTGCCATTTCTAAGGAATTTAACCCCAGTAAACTTATTACCACAAGGAGAAGACCAAAGGAGTCTAGAAACTGCATTTACCAACAAACACCAATTTCCTTGCCAAATAAAGAGATATGCAGCTCAGGGCAGCACTGGTTTAAAGCACAAACTTGTTTGTAAAATCTTTTAAAGGAGAATGAAGATTATGAAAAACATTGCCTCATAAGACAGTGAGAAGCAGTTGAGGGAAAAACAATTTTATAGAAAGTTTGGCATGAGATCAAACTAAGTCTCATCATCCCAAAGGCAATTAGCAATGAAATGGGAAGGAAGATAAATGAACCAGGAGGGAAAAGTGGGAAAGATTTGTGAAGATTTTTATAACAAATTCTCTTCCCCATCAATGTTAGTGGAGCCACTATATTTGGACATTAACATAACAGTCCCTGTTGTTCTCCCTGAGGAAGTAGACATGAGATTTAGAAAACATTTGGGCTAGACCAAGTATACACAGAAGGAGTCTCTATAAACTTCCTGACTGCCCTAGGACACCACTCATCATCCTTATTACTCCCCAAAATGAAATTCCTGTCCCTGGCCTCTACTCCCATTTGTATTTTATATATGACAACCTAACAGAATATAAGTTCTTTGAGGGCAGGGTGACAAGCTCATAAAAGGCACCCTCATTGAGGATGTCCAACACAAAATCCAAGTAGAAAAAGGATTCCCTATAGATGATGAGGTTGTCCATATGTTGCTGTTGGCAGATAACCTTGCACTGATTTCATCCACCCTTGGAACATTGTGGAGTGTCCCAAATGAGGTCAATATTTATTCCAAAGACTTTGGCCTAATGGTCCACATTGAAAAAAACAAGTGGACAAATAATACATGTTGTCCAAACTATATCATGCAATTGGATGGACAACCTCTAAAACGTGTCTAGGAGTGTGTATGTCTTGGACACAGACTCTGCTGAAAGATAAGGAAATGGGCTCGGAATTGATCAAGAGAAGAGGCTGGATTATCTTTGAGGAATTATTAAGGATCCCAAGTTGCTCTTGAGAAAAAGGCAGTAGCAAAAAACCCCCAATTTGGAGTGCGAGCTCATGCTGACACTGGGCATATTCCTCCATAATACTCTTCTCAGATCCTTCTGGTGCTACTGCTTGGCTGAAAATCATGGAATCCTATGGTCTCTGAAGAATCAAGGATGTGAGTCACCCAAGGGTCAATGAAGAGATACAGTGGATATCAATAGGCTCTAACACATTACCAATGAAATATTGCATATGAAAAGGTAAATGTCTGTTATAAAATAATAAAATGATCTATTGATGACCATGAATGGAAGGGTCCAGTCACTCCCAAGGCAGCCCATTCTATTTGCGCATGCTCTAATTACTTCCTGATCTCTTACCAAAATTTGCCTCTTTGGGATTTCTATCCACTGTTCTGAGGTCAAACAGAAAACGTCTCATTCCTCTTCCAGGTGACTACTCTTAAAATGCTTGAGGATGGTTACTAAGTCTACTCTAAATGAAAGCTCTCCAGTTTCTTCACTGAACTCTGTGACACATAGGAGATGGATTCAAAACCTTTCACTTCTCTGGTTGTCCTCCTTTAGATAATCTGTTGTTTATCAATATACTTTCTAAATTGTAAGACCTAGAATTAGACACAGGTCTCCATATATGGTCTCTTCTGGACAGAATATATTGATATAACCACTTCCATAACCATAAAACTTATGCCTCTCTTAATGCAGAAAAAAATTGCATTGCCCTTTGAGGCTACTATATCATACTCCTGATGAATATTGACTTTGTGATCCACTAATACCCTAATACTTTTTCTTTCAGAGAAATGAAAGAGACCAAAAAGATGGCGGCCATTAGCCAAAGTCCAGTGGTGCCTTCTCAATACTGTACACGTGAAGCTGATTTTTTGAGCTCAAGTAGAAGATGTATCAATTCTTACTGAATTTCCTTTGATTAGACTCAGTCCAATCCAATGCACTAGCCCATCAAGATATCTTTTGATGTTTGCTTCATAAAACAATGAGAAACAGGATAGAGAAAAACAATTTTACAGAAAGTTTGGCACCCAGAGTGTTAGTGTTTCCTCTCAACTTGGTGCAATCTGCAAGTCTGATAAGCTTATCCACTGATGCCTTTGTCAGAGTCATTGATGAAAATGCTAAACAACCTAGGACCAAGTATAACTCTACTCAGGAATTCTAGAGGGGACCTTCTTCTAATACGACACTGAATAATTAATGATACTATTTGAGTTTATCCACTCATCTCATTCTTAATTCACCTATTTGAACTGTCTCCTAGCCCACATCCCTCTTATCTTTTTCACAATAAGAATATATTTTCTTAAATGCTTTGCTAAAGTTCAGCTAAATAGCATCGACAGCATTCCCCTAATTTGATACAACCCCAGATTTAGAAATAGACAAGACCTTAGCAACCAATCCCTTCATTTTACAGTGGAGGAAACTGATGTCTAGAAGTGACTTTTCCAAGGTCATAATCTAGTAAGTAACTGATGCAGAATTTGAACTCCAGACCCATAATTTGTAGTTCAATAATGTTTCCTCTTCACCATGCTCCCTCTCTGGTTTGATAATCCTGTATAAAAAAGGATGTAAGGTTAATAGGGCATGACCTGTTCATAATGAAGAAGCTATGTGGACTCTTTGCTATCACTTTCCTTTTCTAGATATTTGCCAGGATTTTGCCAGGAATTGAAACCAAGTCATTTGGGGTAGTTTGCAGACTCTGTTCTCTCACCCTCACAGTCCTCCTGCCCATCCCAGGTATCAACTTCCTATTAATCATTTTCATTCTCCTCTTGCAGACCAAGGATGTTCTCCTTATCAGAGAAAACAGAAGCAAAAGAATTGAGCTGCTTTCTTATTCTCAGGCATGTTATCATTCTCCTATCTCCTTTAAGCTGTAGGTCCTATTTCTTATCTAATCTCCACTTCTCCTTTCCCCCAGTATAGCTTAAGATACCCCAATCTCCTTTGATTGCATTGGCTTTCTTTGTTGTGTTTTGAATTATTTTTAGTTGTGTCTAATTCTCCATGAGCCCATTTGGGGTTTTCTTCTCAAAGGTAGTTAGAGTGGTTTTGACATTTTTTTCTCCTGCTCATTTTATGGATGAGGAAACTGAGGCAAAGAAGGTTAAGTGACTTGCCCAGGGTCACACAGTTAGCAAGTGTCTGAGGCTGGATTTGAACCTTGGTTCTCCTGACTCCGGGGCTGGTGCTCTATCCACTGCTCCACCCATCTGCCCCTAACTTTTTTACCAAACTCAGTTTGCTTTGTGTTTTAGCATTCCCAAAATTGTTTTTACAGTGCCCCGTCATGCTTGTTATCACCTGCCTTAGCTCCCAGCTTTTGTGTCTATTTAAAAAAAATTCTAAATTGTTTGGTGAGTTCCCTAGGCATCCACCTTAGTCATTATAGATGACTCTCGTTTTCTTCTATTACTGGACATTTTGTTCTCAGAATTTCGTTTTTAAGAGCTTCTCATCCCATTTGGCCTGACTTTTCCTTTTCCTTCTTGTGCGAGAGTAGAGAGGTGTGTGTGTGAGTGTGTGTGTGTGTGTGTGTGTGTGTGTGTGTGTGTGTGTGTGTGTATGTGTGTGTGTGTGTATGGGAGGAGCATGTCTAGCTTGCCTGGGCTGTGAAAAACCTTCTTTTGTAGCAACCATGAGGCTCATGGGATTTAGAAAAGGGAGAAAACTTCGAGACCATATACTCTAACACTGTAATTTTACTAATGAGGAAAACAAGGCCTGGAGAGGGAAAGTAATTGTCCCTCGCCTTCCCCAATGTCATATAAATAGTGTTGGAAGAGTCAGTCCCAGGTCCTATAATTCCAAATATAATATTCATTGGGGGTATTGTAGTTAGAATTCTTGCCTTCTGATTTGACTTGAGTTAAAATTGGGAAGAAGGTTGCACTGGTCTTTACTCTCTCTCCACCGTCCTTGTGGCACCCTGTTTCTTTGCAGAACACATCCCTCCCCATCTTTGGATGTCTCACACTTTCACGCTACCCCCTTTCCACCTCACACAAAAATACTCTACCTCAGCCATCTTGCTATTTCTCCCCTAACGTCATCAAAACTTATCTCTCCTCTGTCCCTTTCTTCCCTTACTCCTTCAAAAGGAATGCCTCCTGTGTCCCATCACTTCAAGGCTAGCTCTAGAGACTTATCCAAGTTGACAATAACTTAACGTTCCCCCTTTTCAGATAATGCTGAAGGTTCCTATTCAGTGTCTTGTTTCAATGAGATGACTAAATGGCAGAATCTCAGAGGCACTAGAGGACTTAGGGCTAGAAAACCCTTCAGAAGTTGTCTAGCACAGCTCCCTCATTTATTGACCCTGGGTTGTCACTGTGTGTCACTATGTGACATTTCAGGATTTAGGAGATTGGAAGAAGGCATAGCTTCATGGTGGAATTTGCTTCACAAGCAAGTGATTCATTTTCCATCAACCAATAAACAAACATTAAGCAGGGACCAGAAACTATGTTAAGTGCCGGAGATACAAAGGCAAAATCAGTACCTGCCCTCAAAGGGCTTCCATTCTGATGGGGAAAGAAATATATAAGCAACTAGATACATACAAGCTACAGAGAAGATAATCTCAGAGAGAAAAATGCTAGTGTCTGAGAAGATGAGGAAAGACCTGAAGAATGGAGGCTTTGAACTGAGTGTTGAAGAAGGCTAGGGGAACGCACAGGTGGAAGTGAGGGAATGGAGCATTTTAGGCATGGAGGACAGAGGGTGGATTAAAGTCATGTTGCTGAATCTCAGAGTATGTTAAAGAGGAGGAGGAGGAGGAGAGAGAGAGAGAGAGAGAGAGAGAGAGAGAGAGAGAGAGAGAGAGAGAGAGAAAGGGAGAGAGAGAGAGAGAAAGGGAGAGAGAGAAAGGGAGAGAGAGAGAGAGAGAGAGAGAGAGAGAGAGAGAGAGAGAGAGAGAGAGAGAGAGAAGAGGGAAGAAAGAGGGAAACAGATACAGAGACAGAGAGAATGAAAAGCTTTAATTGCTTAAAATGAAAACTTTGGGGCTATTGTTTGTCCAGGTAGGTTGTGAGCTTCTTGAGAGAAAAGATTGTCTTTTCTCCTCGTCTTCTCCCCAGTGCTGGACACTGACTAGATACTTCAAAAAGTGAGGGACAGAAGCTCTAGATCTGTGGCGTATGAGTGATCCCTGAAGCAGTTTACTGGCAGAGAGGGCCCCGAAGGAAGGAAGAGGAAATTACGGGGTAAACATTGCAATGTTTGTTCCTGCCTTCTTATTGTAGAGTGAATATTGGTGAGAAGAGAGAGGCAAGGATATTTTAAATCCACAGGAGGCTGGTGGTTTGGGGATGAGGAGTAGGCTATTGAGCTGTCCGTGGTGGCCTATACCTGGAGTCCTTGCTGCTAGGGAGGCTGAGGTTGGCAGCTTTCTTCCATTTCAGGAATTCCAAGTTGTAGTAGGACTAAAGTCCATCGATGTCTACACTGTGGGTCGTCTGGAAGTGGAGGTCCACCAGTCTGCCTGCTGGGGCTAATCAGTTCAGGCTGGAAAAACAGAGCAAATCAAAGCTTCTGAGACTCAGTACTGAGACTGGCCCATGAACAGCTTCTATACTTCCTGTCTGGGTGAGATAGCAAGACTGAGTCTCAAAAAAGAAAGAAAAAAAGAAAAGAGAAGAGTGATAGAAGCACAGAGAGAGAGAGAGAGAGAGAGAGAGAGAGAGAGAGAGAGAGAGAGAGAGAGAGAGAGAGAGAGAGAGAGAGAGATTAAGCTCTGAAGGAAAAAATCTATTGCAGTTACTTGGATCCAGACAACAATCTAATAGCTGGAGCCCATATTTCTAGGGTGCTTTAAGCTCTACAAAGCACTTTCCTCAGAAGAACCCCAGTGGGATAGGGAGCCCAAGCATTACTGGCCCCTTTTTACAGAAGAGGAAGCTGAGGTCCAGAGAAATAAAGTGACTTCCCATGGTTTATACAGCTAATGGGGGCCAGAACTACACTCCTAACTCCTGGGCTAGTTTGCCTCCTACTCCATCACACAGAGTTCCTGTATCAGTTAACCGCAAAGCTTGTGAGGGCAAGGACTGGTGAATAAATACATGAGTAGGCGGCCCCAGATGTTGGGGGGAAAGGGTTACCCATCAGAACTGACTAATTTCCTGCCCCCCCTTATTTTCTACAGGATGTAACAGCAGCCTCTTCTGCCTTTCTGAACCTGCATCGTGAAGTTGGAGAGGAAGGTTGAATCTGCCTTGGCTTCCATCCCTAGCCAAAGGTCATAGACACATTCTGCCTTTGGAAGGTGCCCCATGTCATCCCATGTGCCAACTCTAGTCTCCCTGGACTCTGTAGATATGCCCTTTTTAGTTATCTCACTTGTGCTTGAGAAGTTTCCATTGAATAATGGCCAAGAAATGGAGGAAACATCTGGTAGAGTTCACATCTGGTTCCCCAGTGAGCTCTAGAGGAACATTAGGTGAGCCTTGGAGGCAAGGATGGATGGCTATGTAGGATTCCTTCCCACATGACCCTCTGAAAGCCTCACTCAAATTCCTGGTTCTGTTTGGATCCTTTACTTCTTCAACCAAAAACTCAAGGGCCCCTGTTCCATTAATCTCACCCATCCCCACATTCAAAATAGTAGGCATTTAATGAGATAGAATACAAGGTTAATATCAAGAAATCAGATAAAGAATTTAGCATTTTCAGCACCTATCTTTAGCCTTCCCCAACTATTTTTAAGAAACATCCTTAGCAATAGGTGATGATGATGAAGGTGGTGAAAATAGTGGGGAATACAGCACATCCCAGAGGGAACTGTCAGAGGAAACTGGAGTGAGATAATATTTGTAAAATTCCTGGCACACAGTAAGTGCTTAATAAGTGATTTCATCCTTTCCTTCCTATTTTGAGGTACTTGGGTGGTGCAGTGGTTAGAGGCTGGAACTCTTCAGTCAAGAAGACCTGAATTCATATCAATCTCAGATATGCACTAACTATGGGACCCCAGGCAGGTCACTTAGCCTCTTTGTGCCTCAGTTTCTTCCTCTGTAAAATGGCTTCCTTCTAGCTCTAAACCTATAATCTTATACTCCTTTGACCTTTAGCCCATGTCGGAAATCTTCCAGAACTGCTGAGACCACCTTCCTGCCTCGGTGAGTGGAATCCAGTGACCATGACATGAAATCCCTTTGATGATGAAGGATCCTTCTTCCAGGTTCTGACAACCTTTTCCTGAACTTCCTGCATAGTATAGGAAAAAAGCAATGGACTGGAAGTAAGAATTAGAATCTGAGACCAGATAGTCTCATGCCCATTCCATTTATGGAATCCCAAGTCTTGCTGACAAGGAGTCATCCAGCCTAGACTGGAACATGTCCCATGATGGGGAGCTTACTCCTTGGGGGGCCTGCTTGATCTACAGTGGGATTACTCTTCTTGTACTTCTTATATCGAGCCAAAACTTGCCTCCCGGAGAGTGCTCCCACTTTCATCACCATCACCTGAGGATTGCTGAGGATTCAGAGGCTTTAACTAGAAGGATTCAAGGGTGGTTGCTGGGAATGCTTAATACTTTATCTGATTCTTTGTACTGATCTTGCATTCTGTTTCATTAAATGCCTACTGTTTTGAATGTGGGGCTTGGTGTAGGAGGTTAATGAAATGGAGACTCATGAGCAGTTGGTTTGAATAAATGAAGTATAGCACTAGTGAAAGCACTAGTTTCTCCACTGGAGAAACACAGAAGGCTGTTCGATCTGCCATGTAGACCTTGGAGATCACTTCATTTACTTCCTTCACAGTCCCAGTGATGGGAAGACTGAGGTCCTGAGAGGACCTGCCCCAGGGACTTTAGTCAAGATCACCTTCCCTAGCTCCTTCTCCCCAATTACTGATGTCATTCCTTCCAATCTACCAAGTATTTAACTACTTTGTGTTATTTTTTATTTATTCACTTCATTTATTCAATTGTCCCATCTTCCCTAAGCTTTATCATCTCCAAGCTAAACATTCCCAGTTCCTTTAGGTATCCCTCGTATATCATGGTCTCCAGACTCCCTCCCCCTCTGCTGCCCTTTCCTCAATGGCTGTGTTTCAGTTTTCCCGCATCCTTCAGTGAATATGGTCCCAGCAGCTGGCATGCTATCCAGATGGTGATGGATCCCCCTTGTGCCAGGCTACATCTTAGATGCTTTTGTGGTTTTCAGCTGAGTTAAAAACTGTCCTATCATTTTGGGTTTCCTTTTAAAAGTTAGAGGCTGAATAATCATAGCCAGCATTTATATCATTCTTTAAGACTTACCAAGTACTTTAGATATATTTCATCTCATTTTATACTCACCCTAGAAAGTATGTTATTGTTGTTTTCACTTTAAAGATAAGCAAACTGGGGCAGAGAGACATTAAGTAACTGGCCCAGGGTCACCTAACTAGTAAGTGTCTGAAGTCAGATTTCGAACTCAGGTCTTCCCCACCCCAAGTCCAGCTCCCCAAGACTGAGAAAAGTCCTAGTTATCTAGGGCTTATCTGAGGTAGTATATGATTATTTGAGCATTTTCTATCCCTTAGTAGATGCTTTTTCACTTACTCACTGATTCACATTGTAAATAGAAAAGGGGCTTCTGTTTGCTGGGCAGCTAAGGAGAGAGCCTCCTTGTTTCTGGTATCCCAGAAGAATCTCAGGAATTCCCAGTAGTGGTGATGAGGATGTAGGAGGCACGTCTGCGTGCATAGTTTTGCGTTTGTTGAGTATCTGCACATGTTATGCTATGTCCAGAGAAGCATCATGGGATAGAACTGGGAGGGACCTTTGGAATCATCTAGTCCAGACAGCTCCCTCCCCACCCCCCAATTTAAACTAAGGTCCAAAAAGTTAAAAAAAAAAAAAAAGGTTTGCTCCTGGCCACCTTTCTTTGTCCTTCCCCCCAAACTAACAATGCCCTGTCAAACTCCCTGACATTAACTGCTTTGTATATGTTTCTGTTTCTTCACTTGATAGTTGTGCTGTATGTCTACTTCTTGTCTTCCCCATTAGAAGGTAAGCCCCTTGTATCTGCAGCATGAGTCTGGCTCTGAGTAGGGACTTAATACCCACTTGCTGATTGAAGGACACCAGATTAGTAAATGTTAGATCCAGGACTCGAATCTGGGTCCCCTGATATGACACCATGATAAGCATGTGGACGTGTAGGCAGGGGATGAGTGAAACCACGTGTGCCTTCGGGGTAAGAATGTGTGTATCTATCTGCATGGTTGCACGTGTGGCTGTGTCCTTATGCCTGGATTGTGTGTCCAAGGAGGGCATTATACTTGTGTGCATGTGTCTGTGAGTACGTGCACATGTGAGCACCCACAACATGCCAGGGCAGTACTTGTACTCTGGTCAGAGCAAGCCTCTCCAAGTGCCAGCCAGCATCAGATCAGTCCCCTATGGAATCTGGCTCTGCCTGTCACCCAGTCTCTTTTTGGTGTCATCCTTCAAAGTGAGCCTGGGTAGGGGTGGGCAAGCTGGGCAGTGGGAGTGGGAGCTGGAGGATTGGGTTTCAGGAATCAGATTCAAGGGGATTTCCTGAATATTTTCAAAGGAGGTAATTGATCCTGAAGGGTACTTGGCTGTGCATCAGGAATGTGTATTCAAAAGGGGGGGGGGGGGCGTGGGAAGAAGTTGGGAATGGTGCCCTCAGCTGGCACAGAGGGTAGGGGCACCCACAGCTATTTATTTACATCTTTGTTTATTAAATTGTTGAAGGCCCACGGGAATGGGCAAGTCAGAGTGGTTAGCACCTGGGCTCTGTAGAGCTGTTGACGAATGTGGCAGTAGCAGTATCTTTTGCCTTAGCATCACAGGCCTCAGAGTGTGAGAGCAGAGCAGAAAATTAGAGTCATCTTGATTCACCCCCTCAATTTATGGACCAGGATGTTGAGGCCCATATAGGAGAAGGCACTTTTCCAGGGTCACTCAGACTTGAAGTAAGGACAGTCTTTGTCAAAGCGTAATCAGAGACAAAGGCTCTGTCTGACCAGTCACCAGATAATTCCAACTCTCTCATTTTACAAGTGAGTAAACTGAGGCTGAGAGTTTATTGACTTTTCAGGGCCACACGGTTAGGTGTCTAAGGCAAGATCTGAGCTCTGACCATGGTGCTCAGTCTCTCAATCCTGTGTTCACCTGCTAACCCTACGTTGTCTTCTGTCCACCTACCAATCAAGGATTGATTGAGTTCAGAGTGATATGATCAGTGGCAAAAAATTAGTGCTGGAAGGGACCTTGGAGGCCACTGAATCTGATAGAAAGGGGCTATGAAAGTGGAATTGAATTCAGGTGTTTGTGATTCCTAGTCCAACAATCTGTCCATGGTGCCATGATTCTCTGACCTCCCAGAGCACTTTGTTAAGACTCTTCTATAGCACCTAAAACATTCTACTCTTTATTTTAATGATTTGTGTTAATGTTTCCACTCTCCTCTTGGACTTCAAACTCCTGGAGGGCAGGGGTCTGTGTGCTCATTGAACTTGATAGGGCTCAATGGCCCAGCCCATACCTGTAAAGGAACTACCTCTACAAATGGTAGTTGAGCAGTCCTCTCACCTTTGTTGGAAGATTCCCTGTAAGAGACCCCACTGCTATCCAAGACAGCCCAGGTCTCCCTGGAGAGCTCCAGTGTTTTCAGAAGTTTCCTTAGATCAAGCCTGAATTTGTCTCCTTGTGACTTTTTCCCATCACTTCTAGTCCTTTGGGGCCAAACAGAAGAAGTCTAATCTTCCTTGAACTGAGCCCTCCATACTTGATGACAGCTCTTCCCCTACCCCAAGACTTTTCTTTTCCAGGCTCAGCATTCCCAATGGCTTCAGTTGGTCCTCATAAGAAATGGTGTCAAGGTCCTTCACTGTTCTGGTTGCCTTCCTCTGGATACCGTCTTATCACTGATCTTCCTGATGTGGCACAGGTTCAGTTGTTGGTAGAGAAACCTTAAAAAGCCCAAGTACTCCTCTAGTTCCCTTTTGTCCTTGACTATTATGGCCACTAAAATATAATATTCTTGTATATATGTGTGTATATGTATATGTACATACACATATACACACACATGTATGCATAGTGTCTATCAGATGAAAGTCTAGATTGAAAAACTCTCTTTGCTTTTATTTGTCTTTGCTTATCACCGTGGTCTGGCTAGCTACCAACTGGGAACTACCTGCGGCCAGACCTATTACCTGGCTACCTCCTCATTCTCTAGCTTTCACCAGATGAGTCCACACTTTTTTCTTTTGGACTCTGGTTCACCTCCCCCTACTGTTGCCAAATAACAACTCAGGCTCCAATGAGGGCCCTGCTTTTCTTTTATTTAAGAAAAACCTCAGAAAGCTTGTATCAATAAATGCAGAATGAAATGCAGAGAACCAAGCACCTAGTATGTGCCAGCCGCTGTGCTAAATACTTTATGGATATTATCTCATTTGATCCAGTAGAACCATGTATGCAAATAAAAACAATATGTAAAAACAATCAACTTTGCAAACTTCTCTGTAACCATCCCCCCATCATTTCTTCAAGTAACATCACATTCCGCCACATTCCTATACCATAACTTGTTTACCCATTTCCTAAGCTGATGGGTGCCCTGTCAATTTCTAATTCTTTGCCATGGAACAGAGTTGCTATGAATGTGCTTGTACATCTGGGCCTTTTTTCCTCTTTCTTTGATCTCTTTGGAGTACAGACCAGCTAGTGGTGTTACCAGGTCAAAGTATGTGCAAAGTTTAACACTCAGCTGCTTTTCAATGTGCTTAGTGAAATATAGCACTAAGAATAATACTAACATTTATGGGTTTTTGGTCATTGTATTCCCAGTGTCTAGCACAAATAAGTACATACTGAGTTGAATATGTACTCACAACTGTAAATTAGCATCAGAAGAAATGGCATTGCATCTCAGTCCACCATTTTTATTACCTTGGTACAAAAGATTCTCTTCAGTTCTCACTTTGTTCTTCTGGCTAACTCTCCCCTTTCCATTCCCTTCTCCTTAAGCTAACTCTGCTTCCAACCCCTCACCTCTACCAAAGTACAGATTTCGTTGATTCTGTGAAGTTGATGTTCTGTACACAATCAGTTGGTATTCACATTTTCCTGATTCCAGGTTCAGTGCTCTAACCATTGTACAACCTTAGAAGACATCTATTTATTTGTTGTTATTGTTGAGTCGTTTCAATCATGTCCAACTCTTTCTGACTCCTTTGTTGGGGGGTTTTTTGGCAAAGATACTGGAGTGGTTTACTATTTCCTTCTCCAGCTCATTTTACACATGAGGAAACTGAGCAAACAGGGTGAAGTGACTTGCTCAGGGTCACCCAGCAAGGAAGTGTCTGAGGCCAGATTTGAACTCAGGAAGATGAGTCTTCCTGATTCCAGGTCTAGTGCTCTATCCATTGCACCAACCAGCCACCTCCATCTATTTATTACTACCCTATAATTTTATGAGAGAATACTGAGAACCAGAGAGGGTAAGTGATTTGCCCAGGGTCACACAGGCAGTAATTGTCAGAGATGGGATTAAAACCTAGTTACTTGGACTCTAACTCTTTCCACTCCATCACACTTCTGACTTTGGACAGTAGAAAGTCTCCTAGAAAAGTCACATGAGACTTTATGAAATGAGGTCTGAGAGGGCCATAGTCTGTGAGAGCAGCAGAGATAGGTTGACCGTAATGACTTTAAATTATGCAGTCATGTTTTCAGGTCTTGAGTTACCTCTCAGGTGGGTTTGTCAGGAGATGCGTGAAGACAGATTTCCAGAGAATGGACTTCTCAGCATCAGAGGCCCTGGGAGACAAGGCCCTCTGGTTGGCAGCAGAGGTCAGGCCCAGCTTTTGGGGGTAGGGAGTAGAACCGGCAGAGAGGCAGCAACCTCCACATTCTCACCAGCTGCTGGCATGTCATTCCCCAAGTTTCTGCCAAGATCATCCAGGGAAGAAAGGCCAGAAGAAGATGTAAATTCCCACTCTGGATCTAAGACTCTGAAGCCATTTGTTCTGGTATGTCCGAGTGGGCGTCTGAAGATGTTGGATCTCTGACAGACATTATATTCCCTCCAAGCTTGGGAGTTGGGAGATCCCCTGACTCACAATTGTGTGTGTGTGTGTGTGTGTGTGTGTGTGTGTGTGTGTGTGTGAAGGGGGATGGGCTTTTCTTCTTTGCCTTGGTTTGGCGGCAGGGTGGGAGTAAACACATCCAACTGTGTCCCTGGATACTCAGGCCAGACCCAGTTTTGACTCTCTGAAGGCTTTATCCACTTCTTTTCATATCTGGACAGCCTCAGTTTCCTCATGTCTAAACTGTAGATAATAATAACAGCCACTTTACACAGTTATTGTGAAAATTAAACTCACTACTCATTGCATACCTTAAAGTGCTGTATAAACATAAGCTCTCATTGCACAACGCAATCAGCATCCTCATTTTTAAGCGGTGCACTGAACTTGGAATCAAGAACACCTGAGTTTGAATCCTTCTTCAAGCACCTGTCTGGCTGTGTGACCCCCTAAGCCTTGATTTTCTCCTCTATAAAATGGGGATAATAACAGCACCTGCCTCCCAGGATAGTTGTGAAGATCAGATGTGACAAGTAACATGTATGCTTTAATAAAAATTGAAGTGTTATATAGAGGCTAGCTATTATTAGAATCATTCTTACCTATATTACTATTCTATAAAGGTTCTCTTACCCTGATTCAGTTTTTGTGATTATCTGGCTCCTCCCTCTTTCCAAAAATTCAGGGCCCCCTTTTCACCTCTTTCCCCTGTCCCTTAAAAAGGAATCAAATAATTCTAAAGGACTCATGGTGAAAAAATTGTTATTCACCTCCAGAGAGAGAGAGAGAGAACCAATGAATTCTGAGAGCAAACTGAAGTATTGTTTTTTCACTTTCTGTATTTATCTTTGAGCTTCTTTGTGATATGGGTCTACATTTTGCATAATTTCACCTGTATAAATTGATATCATTTTGCCTACCTTCTCGGTGAGTGGGAGAGGTAGGAGGGAAGAAGAGGATTTGAAACCCAATATTTAAAAAGTAAAGAATATTTAAAATACATAAGTAGTAACTTTGTTTTAGAAATTAAAAAAAATTGGATGAAGTTGTAGATGGCATGGAAAACAGAAACCCTCTTCCCTTTCGCTCAGTCTCCTCTGTTTTTTGTTTTTGTTTGTTTTTCAGCTATCAGGCAGCCTGGAAGGCTCTCCCCTTCCTCATTTCTAATGCCTTCCCGTTTCCATTGCATAGCTCTTGCATGCACATATATCTGTCTACTTTTTACATATTGTCTCTTCCCATAAGCTCCTTGAAGACAACGACTATGGTTTTACCTTTCTTTGTACTCTGGTGGTTAGTTCAGTACCTAGCACATAGTAGGTGCTTATAATAAATGGCTGTTGACTGATTATTTAGAATCACAACCATAGAACTGAATAGGATCTCAGAGTTCATCCATTCTGCCCTCTTTCATTCTACAGTAGGAGAAAATGAGAACTTCATAAGCTACTTGAGATCATACAGTTAATTACTGGCAGAACTGGAATTAGAATTCAGATTCTCTGATGCTTTCTCACCTGTATTTAGCCTCATCACTAAGCCTTCCTCCTAAATGTCCGGTCTACTCCCAGCTGTCTACCCCATCCATATTGTCATCTGTCCTTCTTCTGCTCCTTTTCTTACCATGAGAAATAGCACCTGCAAACTGGTCTGAACTTCTAGAAAAGATCTTTGGCATTTCCTTCCACTTCTTAGCCTTACATCCTTTGGGAAGTTGAATCCACTAATTTTGGAACATTGTCCCTGGGGCCATGCTATTTTGATTGGTGAGTGACTAGGTATGTTGGCTATCTGCAAGTATTTGAAAGGATGTGAAATGGAAGAATTAGCTTTGATCTGCTTGGCCCCAGAGGCCAGGGCCAGTAGCCATGGTACAAATAACAAAGAAGAAAATTTAACTTTGACATTAGGAGAAATCTAATCTTTAGTGGAACTGGCCACCTCAAGGGGTGGTAGGTCCCTCTTCTTTGGAGGATTCAAGCAGAGTCTGGCCAACCATTTGTTGGGTTTAATATAATATTGGGTTAATGTTCCCAAATAGGCTGAAGGAGATGCCTTCTAAGGCCCTTGCCAACTCTTAGATCCAGGGATTCTCTAAGTCTTTGAGCATAAACTCAGTAGAGTAGAGTTAAACCACCCAGACCCTGGACCAAACCATCAGACAGCATGTTTCAAGCCCCATCCAGACATCTACACAAGGTATTTGCTCTACTGCCACTCACTACCCCTCCCAGCTCTTGCTCTGGGCACAGTAATCCATGCCGCCATTGTTGCTTGGAAAGGGTATGCCATTTAGCTGCCTTATCCCCGGAGACTTGTCTGATATTTTCTTTCCCTACTGCCCCTCCTGTATATTTCTGTTATCTCACTTTATTAGAATATAGGTTCCTTGATAGCAAGGTCTATCTCATTTTTGTGGTTGTATCTCCAATGCTTTGCAATTTTCAGCGCATAGTAAGGGCTTCACAAATGCTTTCTTCTTCTTTACTTTTTTTCTCCCTTCCTCCCTCCTTCCCTTCCTCTCTCCCATCCTTCCTTCTTTCCTTCCTTCCTTTACTCATTCATTCACTCATTGTCCTTGCCCAATAACTCCTGCTCTCTCTTTTCTGCGTAAAACCACCTTCCAAAAATTAAGACAGAGGTATGGCTAGACCTATTTCAAGAAAACTGGATGTCAGTGGAGGAAGACTTGGCCTCTAGAGCACTCTCTATCTCTACTTCTTAGCCAGCCAGGCCTAGCTGAGTCCTGCTCCTGAACCATCTGGATCTAAGGATAATCCCTGATGACACAAGAGTAGCCAGCAGGCTTTGCTCATAGTCCAAACATCATGTAAAAGTCCTGGGTATAATAGATATATAAGTCATCATACTAGAGCATATCTGTAAGGGCAATTCCATGGGAAAAGGTCATTACCAAGTCCGATGTCCTATAACACTGGCTTTGTAGACTCTAGAAGCAATCGTAGCTCAGAGGAAGTGACTTATCAAAGGTTATATGGCAGATCAGCTAGTACTATGACCTTAACTAACAGTTCAGTGTTTGAATCCTTGATGAATCCATGGTGGGATCTCCATTGTATGTAGTTAACTCCTCCATTATTACCAAGGCATCCTTCTCTCTAGGATCAGTATAATATAGCAGAAAAGGACTGGAGTTAGGAAACCTAGGTTCATATCCTGGATCTAATGTTTACTAATTATGTGATCTCTCTTTGACTCAATTTTCTCTTCTGTAAAATGGAGAAAATAACATTTTGTGCTATCTCCCTCATAGGGTTGTTCTGAGAAAAGTTCTTGGTAGGCCTTGAAGCTCTATATGTAGGTATTGTTTATAATTTGTTATTATATGTAGCACTCTTTTCAGCTATAGCCAGGTTCAGGATACTATTCTGGCTCATCATCTATTCAAATCCATGGCTCTGAGCCCCCACCTATACATCTTTATGCCAGATCAAGACAGATGACACGTGAATTAGAAATAAAAGGCATTTAAAAAAAAGGTCTAGCAAAGCAAATAACAAGGAATTGAATTAGGTAGTAAACATTTTCCTCATCCATACCAAATCAATGAATTCTACCTCCAAATGTCTCCAGAGGAATCCTAATTAATTTTCTGTGTCTAGAGGGAGAACACAGTTCAAACTCATGGTACACTTATGGAATTTTACATTCCAAAGCTGCTCCGCCTGATTATTTCCCTTTCAATCTTAGAGCAATAGTCTAGACCACACCAGTTCCTTGGTAACTGGATAGGAAATATTCATGGTATTGGGATGGCTACGTCCATGATTTCTTTTGTCTGTCTCCACACCACTGCCATCTCCAGTGTCTGACACTAGCCACTCAGAGACACATTCATAGCCTAGTTTCTTAAATCTCTTTCTTTCCCTTCCTCTATCCACCCTCAAACCTGGGCATGCTCACCAGAGGTTGCACTGAATGATGTCATCATGCAGTAGATTCATCCGCTGCTTTCTGAGAAGTGTGGTCTAGAGGATTTTCCTCCAATGAATAAGGTTCACAGACCCCAAGCACTGTTGAAAATGAAATCTACCCACAAACATGTTCTTTTCATATGTGCTTTATTATTACCCTGTCTCAGCAAATACTTCCACGATCTTTCCCATGCTATGGTCCCTTTGGTGTAGGTTTTTGCCTCATTTCAGCCTGGTAAAGATTCTGGGGAGTAAAAGTATGATCTGTTCTGGATCAACTTCCCCTCCCTCCCTCACCCTTTCTTCCTTCTTCCAAAGTACTGGGTCTTATACTTCCTGGGAATAAGAAATAGCTCAGAGCACTGAAAAGGATGATGAATTTGGAATCAGGGGGCCCAAGCTCAAATCTTAATTATTTACTACCTAGAAGAGAATACAGCAGTGAAAAGGATAGAAAGTCATGGCAGGGACAGCAACTGTTCCTCCAACCACATAGACTGTTTCCCAAGCTTCCTGCCTACCCTGTATCTTGGCTGCCTTGGGCGATTTCCTTAACAAATCTGAGGCTCATTTGTTGCCTCTTCTATAAAATGAGCAAAGTCAGTACCTTCTAGCTCTAAATTTATGATCCTCTGACTTTCCCCTAAACTGCCATCCTCCAACCAAGCTGTGCAATGATGGGTAAGTCCAATCTCACTGGGCCTGAATTTCATCATGATCAGAGGAAGTGCCTCTCAGTTACCCAGCTGGGGCTGCTGGGGCAACTAATTAGGGAAGGGAACAGTGAAGTCCCAAAGAATGTGAAAATACACACACACACACACACACACACACACACACACACACACACACACACACACACACATACACGCAGTGTAGCATCTATTTGGAACAATCCTGGGGCTGAGCCAGCTGGAAGCAGTAAACATAGCCTCTTTTCAGAAGAAAGTGAAGTCCCTCCGAGCATCAGGAAGCCACCAGGGCAGCTTCTTGATGCCCAAACAATTCGCTGGGAGTCTTACTGGGTCTTCCAAAAGAAGGCAAATTCTTCCATTCTTACATATTCAACAGGGCAGTCATATCAACCCAGCAAAGTCAAGCAACCAAACCAGTTACCTGCAGAGTTTCCAGGGAGGGGCTGAACAGGATAATCTGAGAGAAGTGAAGGCCAGCATTGAGCCCCTGGTAGTCCCAGCAACTCATTCTATGAGCTCAGGTTCCTGTCCCAGATACCAGAATAGGCAACAATGGGCAATAGGCAACATTCTACAGAAAATAGTGGAAGAGGAGATGGAGCTAGAGAAGGAGAAAACGTGAATGTGACGGACAGTATTGTGATTCCAAGACATCACAGAAATCAGCCTGTCCGTTATAGGATCCAGGTTCTGTTTGGGCTCTGCCAATAATTCATTCCATGGTGGCTTTCGATTTCTTCCTCCGTAAAACAAGTGGCTTGGACTGGGTCTGACTACATCACGCCCCAGCTCAATAACTTCTAGTGTCTCACTATTACTTTAGGGTCAAATACGAACTTCTTTGTTTGGTACATAAAGCCCTTTATAATCCCAGCCTACCTTTCCAGCCTTATTATGCATTAATCCCTTTCAGTCTCAGAACTGGACTTCATGCTTCTTGTTCACTTCAGGAAGAATTGACCCTGAGGCCTCTCTCTTTCTCTTCCTCTTCCTTTCTCTCTGTCTCTCTGTCTTTCCATCTTTCTTTCCTTCCTTCCTCCCTTCCTCCCTTCCTTCCTCCCTTCCTCCCTCCCTTCCTTCCTTCCTTCCTTCTTTCCTTCCTTCCTTCCTTCCTTCCTTCCTTCCTTCCTTCCTTCCTTCCTTCCTTCCTTCCTTCCTTCCTTCCTTCCTTCCTCCCTCCCTCCCTCCCTCCCTTCCTTCCTTCCTTCCTTCCTTCCTTCCTTCCTCCCTCCCTTCCTCCCTCCCTCCCTCCCTCCTTCCTCCCTTCCTTCCCTCTTTCTTTTTCTTCCTTGCAGCATCCCTACTCTCTATGTCTGCACAGGCTGTCTCACATGCCTGGGAAGGACTCTCTTTTCAGCTCAAAGCTCACCTTCGGCGATATCTCTCATAAGGCATTTTCCCAGACTCCTCCCTTAGCCCCTCCCCAGCTACTAATGCCTCCCTAACACGTTACCTTGGGTTTTTTTTGCATATTCTTATTTTGTATATTGTATATTTTATATATGTGTATCATTTCCCCCTTGAGATCCTTTGGATGCAAGGATTCTCATTTTTGTCACTGTGTCCCCAGTGTCTTACCTACTGCCTGATATATGTTTGGTGCTTCATAAATGCTTCTTGATTGATTCCTTCCAGCTCTGATAGTCCACATTTTATAGTCTAAGGTTTCTGCCAATTGCACCATTCTTAATTCTAATCCACTGACCTTGACTTCTTTTCCATCAAGTGCTTTCTTTTTCCTGCAAAGGATGTCTAGAGAAACAAAGACCTGGTTAGCTGATGGCTGAGGTTGTTTTCTATTTAAGCAAGACTGGACCGCACGGAGGGGTAATCAGTTGCTTAACCTACAGATCTGTGGCTGCTCTAAAAATACATTTTTTTGGTTAAAGAAAATGCAAAAAGAAAATTCTGTCTCTTCCCCCTACCCCCCATGCACATCTTGCAGTGTGAGGCAGTTCTTGCCGCAAGGGGTTGCCATGGCAACCCCAAGTGGGTCTGCTTGAAAAGAGATGGAACCTTCCCTGTTCGCAGACCCTGGTGTGCCTCGAATTCCCCCCACCCCCACCCCGCCTGCCACGTGCCACCCCCTGGGGGCCGCAGCTGCCCCTCCGCTTCTCTCCCCTGCCATCCATACCCATCTTTTGTGGTTACAAAGAGGGGGGCCACACAGTATCTCTTGTAGTCCTCACCCAGCAAGAACAGGGAAGTGGGCATCACCCTCATCTTATCACTGGCTAGAGAATAATAATAGCTCTCATTTTATACTGTTTTAACGTTTGCAAAGCGCTTTTCAAAATTAGTGTTTGATCCAGTGCTCTATCTGCTTCACCTCCTAACTGCCTCCTCCCTTCCTCTCTCCCTCCCTCTCTCTCCCTTTCCCTCCCCTTTGCTTTCTCTTCTCTCCCTCCTCTCTCCTTCCCTCCCTCCCTCTCTTCCCCTCCCTTTTCTCCCCTTCTCTCCCTTCCCTCTCCCTCCCTTTTTTCCTTTCTCTTCCTTCCTTTTTCCTCTTTCCCCCTCTCCCTCCACACACACACACACACACACACACACACACACACACATATACAGAGAGATATAGATACAGAAAGATATATACACATATACATATATAATACACACACGTATGTATGCATGTGTATATAACATATGTATACATACACCTAGACAGACAGATAAAGCCTTTATTAAAATCTTACTATGTGCCAAATACTGTACTTAATAGTGAGGATGGAAATAAAAGCAAAAGAAAAAAGGCAGTTCCTGTTCTCAAGGAGTTTATATTCTAATGGGGAGAGGTGACTTGAAAGGTGACATGAAAGATATATTTCCTCGCAGATGAGAGGGACCCTAAAGGTTAGGATCACACAAGCATGTGCGCCTATTGTCTCCTGACTCCAGGGTTCTCTTGGTCTTGCCACCAAGGTTTTGCTGAGACACAAAAGACCACTTGGGGAAGTCGGGGGACAGGAAGGGGGCTGCTGAGGGCCAGCAGGGCTCTCTTCCCTTCTCCACCTCCCCATGGCCAAGCAGCTTCCTCTCAGTGTGTGTTTGGGTGTCTGTGTATGTGTTCCTTTGGGTAGACATGTGTGTGGGCATGTCCCTATACAGGTCTGAGTATGCTGGTGTATAAAAGATAAAGACCTAGGTACAGTTAAGTGAGACACAGCCGGGTGGAAGGGAGAGCTTTGGTGTTAGGGCTCTCCTCTGCCCCACAGAGCTTGCCATCATTCCCCCCTCAGTGTCCCCAGGCACCCCTCACACTATACATTGCACAGCATGTTCTTCCCTCCAGTCACAGGTTCATAGACTCAGAGCTAGAAGCAACCTTGGAGACCACGGGCTCCAGTGCCTTCATTTTACAGATGAGGAAACTGAGGCCCAGGAAAGTTCAAACTTGCCCAAAGTCACACAAGTATGGTTTGAAGAAGCAGAACTTTGAACTCTAGAGTCACAGATCTTGTCCAAAGGAACCCACAGCCTTTCAGGGTGGTTCTCCCCAGGATTCCTTCTATCAATGAAATAATGTCTCGTTCAAAACAAGTATAGGGATGTATATTTTGGTGTATGAGTCTGATTGTGCATGTATGTGTGTGAACATGGTGAGGGTGTACTTGTATTGTATCAATGAGTATATGCATGTACATGTGCACATGCATGTATTTGTGCAAATGAATGTGTAGACATATGAGTGTGGGTGTCCATATAATAGGTAAGTGTGCATGTAGATGGTAAGTGAGTGTATATGTGTGAGAAGTCTGTAGATGTATATATGCAATATATAGAGATATATTTGAATGTCTTTCTGGGGGGATGTTGGGGTGTGTGTGTGTGTAAATTTGTGTCTGTGCATAAATGTTTTTGTGTAAGTATATGCAGGGTGGCACAATAGATAGAGTGCTGGGCCTGCAGTCAGAAAGACCTGAATTCAAATTTGACCTCAGATACTAGTTGTGTGACCCTGGGCAAGTCATTTGACCTCTGTCTGCCTCAATTTCCTCAATTGTAGAATGGTGATAATAATAGCTATTACCTCCCATGGTTCTTATGAGCATCAAATGAGATGACGTTTGTAAAGTGCTTAACCCAGTGCCTGGCACAGAGAAGGCATTTAAGAAACACTTGTTTCCTTCTCCCCTGCCTCCTTCTCCTTTGAGAGGATTGTATGTATAGGAGAGTGTATATGCGTGAGCCAGGATGATTGCTCCCAATGTTGTCATAATCAACATTTCCAATTTAAGAACGATGCAGGAACATGCTCTGAGACTTTGGCCAGTAAAATAAACTCCCACCGTTCTCCCTTTCAAGGCAGAATAATGACAACTGTAGAAGCAACAACATTAGCTGGCACTTCCCTAGCTCTTTCCATGTATTAACCCATCTGATTCTCACAACAGCCCCGAGAGGTGGGAAACGTTATTATTTCCCTTTTTACAGATGTGGAAACTGTGGCTGGAAGCAGCGGCTTGCTGAGGGTCAGGCTGCTAGGATGTTTCTCAAGCAGGTCTTGCTCTCAGGTCTTCTGCCTCCAAGCCCAGCTCTCTAACCATTAAGCTGGGCTACCTTTCCTGGCATGGACACATGTGGTCTGGCTAAAGCCCTGTTCTTTGGTTTGAAGTGATCTGGGCCATGTGCGGATCTGTGACTATAGCCCTGATCAAACCAGAAAGGAAGGACTTGGAACAGCAGAATAAATGGCTGGGATTAAATCATTTATTTGGTTGTTTCTGATGATGATCCCAAGACCTCACAGGGGGAAAGATCTGGAGGAAATGCTGTGCCTGGACATGACCTCAGGTGAGTGCAGGGGCTAGGACCCTGCCTCTGAGGAGGGGGATGGGTGTGTGGGACCCTGCCTCTGAGGAGGAGGGTGGGTGTGTGGGACCTTGCTCTGAGGAGGGGGATGGGTGTGTGCATCAGGAGACAGCAATCCAAGCCGGAAGTCTTTGGTGGAGGTGGGAGGGGGACCAGAGGAGCAGCAGCGGCGCTCACTCCAGTCACCATCTGGTAGCTTCCTATTTTAGCTAATTATTCCTGCTAACTAGGTGCTAATTTCTGTTATTTTTAAGCTGTTTCAGGGTTACACATGCTGTTGGTGCCCTCCAGATTTAAAATCCTGGGGCAAAGCCCCGATCACCCAGCCTTGGTTATGACTTTGCCAACAGGTTCCTGGACATTGGTCCTGGGAAATCCAGGCCAGGTCTCTTACTTAAATTCCAAGAGGAGTAGCATCCATTGGGCTAAATTAATGATAAGAACTTAAGGAGGGGAGAAAACGTTCTGAAAGCATCATTTTAATTCCTGGAGGTCTCCTTCCTATTGATCCTTTTGCTGCTTCAGGAGTAGAGAATGAATGAATGAGAAATCATTTATCAAGCATTTCCTATGCATTAAACCCTGGGCTAAGTACTGGGGAGACAAACATAAAAACAAAGCCATTTCTTGCTCTCAAAAAGCTTACGTTCTAATGAGGACAGCAACAAACAAAAGTAGTGATCCTCAGGAAGGAGCAGTTGGTCTAGAAAATCACAGGAATGGTGGGAGCAATATTGAGGGGGGTAAAGGGACTCTAGGTGAATTCCATAGTACATAGAGTGCTGGACTGAGAACCAGAAGATTCAACTTCCTGAGTTCAAATCTAGCTGTGTGATCCTGGGCAAGTCACTGAACCCTGTTTCCCTCAGTTTCCTCATCTGTAAAATGAACTGAAAAAGGTAATGACAAACCACTCCAGTATCTCTGCCTAGAAAACCCCAAATGGGGTCATGAAGAGTTGGACACAACTGAAATGACTGAACAACAACCAAAGATTGACACATCCCATCCAGGAACAACAGCAAGATTAATCTGACCATGCTTCATGGGTCCAGAATGAGGGATAGGGAGGAAGGAGACCTATGTAAAGACAAGGCATCTGGTGAGGCTTTGCAAAAGATGGCTAGAAACCTCAGAGTGAAAAGGACCAGTTAGCTGACCCAAGACCTAGGCACTTGTCTCAGCTGTGTTGTGAACTTTAGTCAATCAATCAAAAGCATTTATCGAGTGCCTACCATGAGCAGGGCACTATGATCTACTCTTCTCAGATGACTTCTAGAGTATAGACTTCATATTTTAGAAGAGTTGTTGAAAGCTACAAAGTGTTCATTGGTTGAAGGAACTGGGGATGTTTAACCAAAAGGAAATAAGACTTATAGGGACAACTTTTAGTGGAGAAGAGAAGACTTTGGAGTATTTGAAGGGCTATTTCGTGGGAGACTGATTGGATAAGTCCTGATTGGCCCCAAAAGATAAAAGTTAGGTGCAAAGGGTGGAAACTTTAGAGAGACAGATTTTTGATTCAAGGTAAGGGGAAAAAAAATCATGATTAAATTAGAGGTATCCCAAAACGGAATGACTAGTCTTTAAGGTAGTGTTTCCTTCTCACGAGGAGTCATTAAATGAAGGTGGGCTAGCCACATGCTAGAGATATTTTAGAAAGGAACCTTGCCTAGGTATGGATTGAACAGAGAAGCAGCATAGTAGAGGAGAGAGTTTGCTATGGAGTTAATATGACCTGGATTCACATCTCCCCTCCAATATAATGGCTGTGTCATGCTGGACAAGTCACATCCTCTCTGTACTCCCAAACAACACCCTAGAATGGTGGTTCCCAACTCTTTTTTTGCCCTGTGAACCTGTTTCAACAATTACCCCCAAAAGTGTTGTGAGCCCCTATGGCATTTAAATTGAATACTCATGCTGTTGAGTCTTGGATTCCATCCCTGAAGCCTGGTCGGATCTGCTCCTTTCAGCGCTGAGCCGCCGCAGGGTTGGGCTCTGCTCCGGGTACAGGGCGTGAGGGACCTTTTGCGAGAGGTTTTCAGGCTCTCTGAAGCAGAAATCTCGTCTGCTCTGTTCTGTGGCTTCTGCTGCTCCAGAATTCGCCCGTGGTTCTTTTTGTTACAGGTATTCTATGGGCAGTGGGTTCGGAGGTAGCATATATGTGTCTTTCTACTCCGCCATCTTGGCTCCGCCCCTCATGCTGTTGAGTCTTGGAAGCTGAAAATTAAATTGCCCTGGGTGTTTATAACCCATTTTTGTTGTTGATGAAAAAGGTCCATGGAATGGAAAAATATTGGGAATCACTCACTGCCCTCTACTGATGAAATCACCAGTCCAGACCAAGAAAGAAAATGGCCAAGACTAGACTAGGTCCCTGAGGTTCTGCCCAACTCAGAAATTCTGTGATTCTGTGAAAATATTGTTTTCACTAACTTCTAGCTGTAATTGAGCATTTGTTTCAGTTATTTAAAAACATTATTCTATGAAGAGAAGTAGTAGATACAGCCCCTGCCTTCACTGGCTATGAGGGTCTCACATCATTGTCTCATAATTGCAGACCAGCCTACTTCTTTATGAGGCTGTTGTAAGGATCAAGCATGAAGATAAATTAGAACGTCCTTTGAAAAGTACAAGAACTGAGTACTTCCCAAGAGCTGTGAATGAGTGGACTAACCATGTGGGCACACCTTCTATGTCATAGCAAAATTCTTTAGCTGGGTTTCTGGGACTTCTCTGGCCAAAATCAAATTCAGAAGCTAGCTGCTGCTCTGGTGATGTACCTTCTAGAGCTTAGCTGGGCTAGTGCTTGGACAGTAGACACCTGGTCCAATACCGAGCACCTGCTCTAAGTTTTTTTTAACTTGGCAGGACCTGCTGGAAATTAATTTCCATTGGAGGAGCTTTCAAAATCCCAGGGTATCTTCAAAGTACAATGAGGCATTGGAGGAAATTAGTGGAGGGGAAATGGAGGCAAAACAGTGTTGTATAATAGAAGGAATGCTGGACGTTGAATCGTGAAGAGACCTGGGCTCACTGGTACTTGTTAGCTACGGGGTCCTATGATCAGCTTGCCCATCCTTACCTTCACTTTCATCATCTCTAAAATGGGCATAATGATACTTGTACATCCTAGGGTTGTTATGAAGATCATTAAGATAATATAGAAAAAAGTATTTTGCAAATCTAAGAGGATAATTTGCATGCCAGCTATTATTACAAAGGGCAATTAAGTATTATGATCCATAGAAGGCTAGATTTAGACTAGCTCTATGTAAATGCTGGCTATATTATTGTCAATTGTTAGAAAACTAGGGCAGATTGTTCTCCTCCTCCCCCACCCTACTTCTGAATCTGACTTGACCAGAGTAGGCTTATTCTCCATGCCTGTCCCCTTCTATCTCCTCCCTGAGATTAGAGTTGCTTGGTAGGACCGTCCCAGCTTTGATGGACTGTTTGTCCTCTGTGGGCCTCTCCCCAAATGAATTTTTTCCCAGGTGCCAAAATTTCTTGTTATAGTTCCGGTGCCAAAGACAGACATGGCGGACTTCCCAGTTTCACTGCCCAAGGGCTGGCTTTGTCTGATGACTACAGGGCTTCCAAGGTGAAAGGCCCAGCCAGCTGACCAGAGGTCTACAGACCTGCAGGCACCAAGGCCCAAGGACTGGGCCAAGCTGGATGACCAGAGAGGAAGCTGTCCTCCACTGCTGCAGCTCACTACTAATTAGCAGGGAGAGGTATGTAGGGAAAATGGAGGTACCTTGTAAACCTAGGCATGGAAGGGAGGTTGGCTAATTAGGCGGGGGTGGGTGCTTGGGGTGCAGGGTGTGGTGCTGATTTCGGGTAAGAGTGTGGTGATCAAAAGATTAGAATTGACTCTGAGTGTAAAGTGGGGGTGTGGGGAAGGAGAATTAAGTCTTTGAGGTGGGAGGGTGTGTTGGGAATTTGGAAAAGTCTGAGGGTGAGAGGAGCCATTCACTACCCATTTTATTCCATTCAATCCACACCATACGGATTGTGAAGGGGTTCTATACATTACCCCTTATAGCTTAGAGAGAATGTGGTTTTGGGGCAAGTAGAAAAAGAACAGAAAATACCCTCTCTTAAGGCAATAAATGGACCCTCAGGCTTTTGGGCAACAGAGTCTTGGGGGAGGACTGAATTTCAGCTTTTATCCTGTGCCCCGGAGTGTTAGAATCATGGAACCCTACTCCCACTTGACTCTGGACATGACCCACTCTTGCTTTCTCCTGACTTTTCTATCTTTGTAAGCCTGATGCCAGCATAGCGCTGGACTCATAGTTGGTGCCTAATCAATGCTTGCTATTGGCTAATTTGTTTCTTACTGATGGATTGCTCCTACTTGCCCCTGGATGCCAGGGTTGCCACTCTGTAGGAGAGCCTTTGTTCAGTCCAGGACTCCTGTCGTACCCTCTGATCCAGACTCAGATTGCTCTGATGTCTTCAAAGACCTCACTTTAGGACTAGATCGTCCAACTCTTTCAGAGGCAGTAGAGTACAGTAAGAAAGACCTCGGATCAAATCTTGGTTCTGCTATTTATTCCCTGTGTGGCTTGGGAGAAATCATTTAACCCATTGGGGCCTCAGTTTCTTCATCTGTAAAATTAAGGGGTTGGGTTGGTTGACATTTAAAGGTCTTCTGAGACCAAATCCCAAGGAATGTGTATTCTTTGGCTGGAATATTTTTATAACTGCCTCGATCATAGAGTCTTGGGGTCTGGAAAGGACCAACTCCTAGGCCAAGAATCTCTCCCACAACATCCCTGACAGGAGGTTCCTCCAACCCTTGCTTCAACGCTATCAGCATTGTGGGATATTTCTAGCTGTCACCAAGTCCTTTTCTCTATTGACCTCATATCTGCCTTCCTGTAACTTTCACCCATCTGTCACCCATCTGTCCTAGTTATGGCATGTGGGACCACTCAAAACATCTGTTCCTTCTTCCCTATAACTGCTCTTCAAATAATTAAAGACAGTGGCTATTTCCCCCTCAAGGGTTCTCTCCAGACTAAATATCCTTGATTCCTTCAACTATTCCTTATATGATATAACTTTGAATCCCTTTTCTCCATCCTGTTCACGTAACTCAGTTTACTCCAATTTGTCAATGTCTCCTTTACTGACACAGCCCTTCCAAGTGGACATTGCTCTCTCTACAGGGTCTGATCAGGAGAGAATATAGTGAAATTATTACTTCTTGGGATATTACTGGTATATTTCCATTTCTCTGTGGGCCCTATACTCTGTGTGGCTCATGCAGAAAGTAATCCAGACACATGTAATATCTATAGGTAACCTTTGGTGGCTAGTGGCCTACAACTTTACGATTCTTTTTGCTTCCCTCCTCAACTCTTCCTTTAAAGGTCTTCACAATTAGACAAGCCATTTGGATGTCGCTTATCCTAAGACCAGAAGGGAAGATGTTAAACAGTATATAGAGTCTGAGCCTCGCTGGGGCCAGGAGGTGGGGAGAGAGACAGCACCAAGACTACCAGGAAGAAAATGAGCTTCTCACCTTGTTCCCCTTCTCTGAAGCTTGAAGGCTAAACCAATGAAACTGGAGGACATTGAGGATCATAAGCCCTAGAACTCCAAGGGGTCTTAGAACTCAATTATCCATTACTCAGCAGGCATTTATGAAGTGACAGCCTGCAAGACTTAATGGCTAGAGAGTTAAGGAAGACCTGGCTTCAGGTTCCACCTTTGATACATACTAGCTCTGTGACCCTGGACAAGTTAGCCGCCCCGGCAAGCCTTTAAGATTCTAAGGCTCAGTGGAGAAGGTGCTCTTTGTGTTTCCCTCTGCATTGGGAGAGTCCTCACTGGGAATTCCTCTTATTGGTGAAATAGCAGGTCTGGTCCTGAGCTGTCTCTCAGGACATCTCTCATTTCCTGAGCTCTTTGCCAAGGGCTGGGTAGACAGACAGAAATGAAGCATTCTATCGGTGATGAGGCAGGTTGAGGGGGAGAACTAACATATACACAAATAAGTATGTATAAAACAAAGGCGAGGTTATGGAGGGAGAAAATGAAAAATAGCAGGAAGGGCATCAAGTTGGAGATGGCTTTGTTGGTAGCTAGAGATTCTAATGGGCCAAGATAAATCCCAGACATGGAGGATAGTGTGTTCTGAGAGGGAAGATAGCACGTCATGTGTGAGCCACTCTCATTTTGTCTAGCACTTTCTTTTTACAGATGGAGAGGCAGATATATATATATATATATATATATATATATATATATATATATATATATATAGAGAGAGAGAGAGAGAGAGAGAGAGAGAGAGAGAGAGAGAGAGAGAGAGAGAGAGGGAGAGAGAGGGAGGGAGGGAGGGGGAGGGAGGGAAGGAGGGAGAGAGAGAGAGAGAGAGAGAGAGAGAGAGAGGGAGGGAGGGAGGGAGGGAGGGAGGGGGAGGGAGGGACGGAGGGAGGGACGGAGGGAGGGAGGGAGGGAGAGAGAGAGAGAGAGAGAGAGAGAGAGAGAGAGAGAGAGAGAGAGAGAGAGAGAGAGAGAGAGAGAGAGGCACAACATGTCACACAGCTAGGAATTTAGCCAATCTGGGATTCAAATCCCTGTCTTCCAACTACATATCCTGTGTTCTTCTCATGGTACTAAGCTGCCTTCCTCATTGATGGAGAGACATCTCGGCCTCCCTTATTTAATCTACCATTCCCCACAGAGAACAATGTGGAGATATTCAACATCTATCCTTCCTTGGAGTTATCAGAAGCTCTAGCCAGATGTCTGTGTATCCCTCTGGACCTAGAAGAGGACGCCAGTTATCTTCTCTGTTCTTCCTGGAACTGGTCCCTCAGAACTGACATCTCACCTCTTTCCCACCTCACTGTGAATGGCTGGGGCTGGGGGAAGAGGCTTTGGTCTGGGTCTTCCTTGGCCTGAGGTCACCTTCCTGTCCCAGATAGTCTAACATCCTTTAGTCATTTATAGGCTGCCCTATTCCTCTGGTTGACATCAGTGATTGGTTCTCCAAACCATTTGATTTTCACAATTTCTTTCTATCTTTCATTAAATTTCATAAACAAAGCTCTGAACTGAACTGGGACCCCAGAGGTCTGCATTTTCATCCCAGCTTTGACACTCATTGACTTTGGGAAAGTCCTTTCTCATTGGCTGTTTCCTTATTTGTAAAACAGGGGGTTGGATCAAGTTCAAACTTCCAGCTTGAAAATTCTGTGGTTCTGTGACTCCATGGGGTAGAACTCTATCTAGGAAATCAGTTTTTCTTCACGGAGCCCACATTTTCTCTTCCTTCAGGAACATCTTTAAAGCAAAACCAACTTCAAAGTGATATGTAGATCCAAGACCTGCATGCAGCCTGCCCCTTTCATTCCTCCAGCCTTCTCTTTCCACCTCCCTCTTTACCTCTCTCCTATCTTCCCTCTCTCTCCCAGCCTGGTATGCTGGCCCATATAGGCAGGGACTACTTGACTTTTCCCTCCCCCCATCACCGTCATCTTCAGCATCCTTCTGCCCCATGGAATGTGGACAGCCCTGGGCCCCTGCCATGAGGAGGATGCACCAGGTAGATGCAGATAAGAGTCCATGACTGGGGGCCAGGAAGCCAGCCTTCCTGTCCCATTTCTACCACCAGCTACATGATGATGTTCTGCCTCTTGAATCCTTGATTTCTTCCTCCATGCAATGGCTCCAACAAACTCCAACAAACAGATAACCATGTGGGACCCAAGGGTTCTGAGGCCACACAAGGACTCTTGGATGTGCTGTGGTAAAGCAAGGGATTCTACTTTCTGGGCACCTGAATCCCCAAGTACTATTTCTCTGCACTAATTTGGAAGCAATAGAAGAGAAATGCAATGTAGTGTGGTAGATGAAAAATGAAGCCCACCATGGAGAGATCTGGGAGAAAGGCTGCCTTTGACATTTAGTAACTTTGTGATGAGCTCCTTCAGTCTATGAGGCTTGACTTTATCATCTGTAAAATGGGGTTGATGTATGCGCCACTTCTGTGAGGAACCACTTTGTAAATCTTAATACCCCATAGAAATGTGAGTTATTATTCTCAGGAGTGCTTATGCAGGGTGAGGAGGAGTCAGTACCCAATGGAGAGGGTGCTGCTAAATTTAATGCCCATCCAATGGGAGTCTCTATATGGGAATCCAATATAGGAAAGAGTACTGGGAACCAGTGAGGATTGCTCCTTATTTTTCCAGAAAATAACTTCTCTGTGGACAGCAGGAAACAGGAGCCGCGTGTCCTTACTGTACTCAATTTACCTCGTTGCTATCCCAGGTCTGTGTCAAATAGAAATTCAGCATTTGAGGAGGTAATTGGCCTGTAATCTCACCATCTTGTCTGTGACTCTACTCAGTCTCTGGTCATTTCCAAACAATATCTATCCAAAGAGATGAGAGGAATATGTATTTTCTGGGAGGCATCCTAGTACCCAGCTGGTGGAGCTGTGAATTGGTCCAAAGGTTCTGGAAAACAGCCAGAAACTGTTCTAGAAGTGTCATTCAACAAAGGCACAGGAGACATTATATGCAAAAATATTTATAGCGGCCCCTTATGTGGCAGCAAAGACATGGAAGCAAGGTAGGGGCCCATCCCCTTGAGAGCAGCTGAGTGAATTGTGGTGTAGGCATATAACTGTATCATAAGAAATGACAAAGATGAAAGATTTGGAGAAGCTCTGGAAGACTTGTTTGAACTGCTAAAGAGTTAATTAAACAGAACTAGGATGACAAATTACCCAATGACCTCAGAAAAAGATCAGGAAAGGAGCTTCAGAACTCTGATTAATGGAGTGACCAGAAATGATTTTGGAGGACTGAAGGTGAAGAATGCCTCTTTCCTTTGGGCCAAAAAGTGGTGGATTATGAATAGAGAGTGAGGCTTACCTTTTCAAGCTTGGTCAATATACTCGTGTAATTGCTTACCTATAGTTTCGTTTTGTTTGAGGGAAAATTCTATTGTAAAGATAGGGGAGAATCACTGGGAAGTTAGAATAGTGTAAAAAGAAGCAACAGTAAAATATTTGTGTCTTGAAAAAAGAAAATGTGAACATTCATTATCTAAAGACATGTTACTTAGCAATACACATATTGTATATGTCACACAAACATACGTACAGTCTCTTCCCCTATTTAAAAATATTTTATTTTTTCCAATTATGTGGTAAAGATAGTTTCAGCATTCACTTTTATAAGATTTTGAGTTTTCCAAACTTATTTTTTCTCCTGCCTCCCCTCCCTCTCCCCCCTCCCCAAGATGGCAAGCGATCTGATATGGGCTATACCTGTGCCATCATTTTAAACTTATTTCCGCTTTAGTCCATACATGCGGTCTTGAACATGCATTATACAAAGGCACAGTGACCTTCCCAGTACATAAATACTCTCATACAGCAACACATTCACAGATTCACATAATTTCAGAGGCAGAAGCGACATTAGAGTTAAACACTCCCTCCCCCATTTTATGGTGCAAAGTGAAAGAATGAGTTGCTCAAAGCCCCCCACCTTAATATGTGGCAGATCTGGGACTTGAATCTAGTATTTTTGATCCCTACTTTAATGACCTTTCTATTATCCGACCCTTTGGGCTCAATTAGAATCCATTGCTCCGGATTTGAATCCTGACACCGCTACTCATCCGTATGATTCTGAGCAAATCAGTTCATCTATTTGGGCCTCAATGTTCTCCTCCGTAAAATGGGAAGGTCAACTCTAAATGAGCTCTGAGGTCCCTTTCAACTTAAATCCAATGACTCTATGATATGTAAAACAGAGCTAAGCTACTTTTACCACCAAACCTCCCCAAAGCATAACCCTTTGTATTAGCAGGGCACCTGCATTAGGTATGGCACAGAGGGATCCTCATGGACTCTTAAGAGAATGGAACTGAAAGAACACAAAATGCTAAAACATACTTTCTCATATAAACTTATATACTTGATAAGGTCACATATTAGGTACAAACCTGAATGGTGAGCCCCAGAGAATAAGAGCTGTATTTACTTTTCTGTATATGCCCAGTGCTGAGCATTGTGCTTGACACATGATAGACATGTAATAAAAGTCAGGAAACAGACCCACTCAAACACATACATATCATCTTTTCCATTTTTCAGTTTTTATTTAGTATCCCAGCCAAGCAGGAGACCCTGATTCAGCTGGTTGGCAGAATGTGGGTGAATTGGAATCATATCTGCCATGCCAGATCCCTGAATGAAATTACACCATGTATCAGTCCCTTAGCTTCAGAGCATCACTGGCTGGGAGAGAAAAGTGTTCCCCAGCTTGGGTCCAGATTGCACAATGATGCAATAAGGGTAGGGGTCAAGTCTCAATTCAAATACTTCCTTGCTATGCACCAAGCTTCCATCAGACAGGTGGAGTAATAGTTTTACTACCTGTCTGATGCAGTTGTTGTAAAGAAAGCAGGATGTTTTCCTTAAACCATCATAGAAACGTGAGCTCTTGTTAAGACTGGTAGCTTGAGGGATTTCTACATCACAGTTGTCACAATAAACTCTTTCTCTCCTTGGATGGTGAAGGTGGCTAGCCCATTTCAGGGCCTTACATTTTCCCCCGTCATAAATGCCCTCATACCCTACTTCAGTAAGCAGCTCTTACAGAATTAGGAATAAAAAGTCCTGGGTGGCTCACCTATTTATCTTTGTGATCTCAGGCAAATTGTTTCAGATATCTGGGCCTCCATAAAATGGGAAGATTGAATTAGATGAGCTCTAAGTTCCCTTTGAACCCTAAATCTTATGGCCCACATAGGTGTGACAAGAACCTCCTTGTTCTGAGAGGAATTATTTTAGAATGATAGAGCTGAAAGGGACCTCAGGAAACAGAATATTAGAGCTGTAAGGGACGTTTAGAACAGAGATATGTCAAAACTTGGAGAGATCTTAGAAAGTAGAGTGTTAGAAGATAGTCTGTTAGAGCTGGAAGAGATCCTTAGAACACAGAGTGTTAGAACATAGAATGTTAGAGCTGGAAGAGATCCTTAGAACATAGAATGTTAGAACATAAAATACCAGAACTGGGAGGGACCTTAGAAAGTAGACTGTTAGAGCTGAAAGAGATCCTTAGAAAACAGAGTGTTAGAACATAGAATGTTAGAGTGGGAAGAGATCCTTAGAACACAGAATGTTAAACATAAAATACCAGAACTGGGAGGGACCTTAGAAAGTAGAATGTTAGAGCTGGAAGTGATCCTTAGAACACACAATTTTAAAGCTGAAAAGGATCCTTAGAACACAGAATGTTACAACATAAAATACCAGAACTGAGAGGGACCTTAGAACATAGAATGAATGTCAGAGATGGTAAGGACCAGAGAGATCAAATGTTAGAACATGAAGTGCTAGTGTTAAAAGGACTCCTAAAATATAGAATGTTAGAATATAGATAGAGCTTAAAGGAGACCTATGGAACAGGGAATGTTAAAATGCATAATGGCAAAGCCAGAAGGGACCCATGCATCAAAAACAAGCAAACAAACATAGAACACAGAGCTAGCAGGGACTTTAAAGCAGAATGTTGTAGTTGAAAGGAACCTCGGAGATCATTTCATCCAATCATCTGCTTTTATAAGTAAGAAACATAAAGCTTTGAGAAAGGAAATGAAATTCCCCCAAACCCCCAGTTAGTTCTAGGCAAAGTCAGAGCTCAAACTCAGTTTTCTTATTTACTGTCCTTTGCTTCTCCCACAACAGCGCATTAGGCACTGACACAGATGAATAAGTGTTTCCAGGCCATGGCATTTCATAAGTATGTGTTGTTTTTACAAGAACTTGGCCAATTTTTTAAAACTGATCTTCAGGTGTCATCTTGTCTACAAGTGAAGTCATTAAGAGCTTTAGAATTCACAATTGCTTACAATATTAAATTACTTGAGGCTGTTGGTTGTGTAACCCTTTGTGATAATACCAGTGTTGCAGAAGTAGCAAAGGAAGGATGGTGTCTGCATCGGGAATGTTAGAAAGAATCTTCTCATCCTTGAGAAGACCTGCCCTCTCCCTCTAGTCCTGCCCCCTGCCCTACAGACATACCCGAACTCACAGAACACCCATTCAGGATGCTTTTAAAGTCTGTAGAAGACTGCTTACATTAGAAGGCATTTGGTAATCCTCTGAGAATTTGGAAATACATAGTTCTGGAACAGTGTCATGTAGCAAATGTCCTGTTGGACTTGGAATCAGGACAGATGAGGGTTCAAATGCTACCCTATACATGCGCTTACTCTGAGGCCTTTGGTGAGTCAGTTTAACTCTCTGAGTCTCAGTTTCCCTAATCTGTATAATGAGGATAATATTATCTGTAGCACTACCTTACAAAGTTGGTGTGAGGTTTGGATGAGATAATGCCTGTAAAATACTTCAAGTTGTAATATAATGTTCAGTTACATGATAGCTCCTTGGATAGTGTTTGTAAATTAAGTGGTTTTGTTTTTTTTTTTTATCTTCAGAACTATGGGGGCAGCTAGGTGGATCAGTAGATAGAGCACCAGCCCTGGAGTCAGAAGGACCTGAGTTCAAATCTGACCTCAGATACTTACTAGCTATGTGATCCTGGGCAAGTCACTTAACCCCAATTACTTAAAAAAAAATAATGAATTATTTGGAAATACATCCATGTTGTAGGCCCTTGGGGGAAAACAAAACAAGTATGATTTAATTGACTAGCTTTCAGACAGCATGAAAAGAATGTGAAATGTGGAGTCAGAGGGAGGTTCTGCATCTGGGTCTGAATCGCACTTTCTGTATGATACAGAGCATACGATTCCTCTGTCTAGGCTTCAGTATAGTCCTCTGGAAAAACAGGAGGTTATAAAATAGAGTCTCGTCTATTCTATAGAAGCTAGTATAGTTACTAAATCACTGGTTAAGGTTTTTTCTAGCTCTAAATGATTGACATTGTGAGTTGAATGATTCCCGGAGACTCTTCAAAGTTCCAGAGTCCCTTAACAAAGTACAAATGCTCTTGTCTATTTTCTCATGTCTCCTTTGAATGACACCCACCCTCCCCCCCCCCCCCCTGCCATCTACACTTTTCCTGCAAGGCCTCCCTCTCTCTTGTGTGTGTTGGAAAACAAATTAAGGTAGTCTACTACAGATGAGCTGCATTTTCCTGGGGGAGTCTGGGTACCAAAAAGTCTTCCAAACCCAAAGGAACAAATGTCCAGTGATGGAAATTCCAGCACCATGACAAGCTGTGTGATAGATATCCTCTCCTGCTGATTCCTAAGTCATACTCTGTAGGCTCAAGAGTGGCTTTAAATTCAAACCTGCAAGAATTCCGACCTCCTGTCTCCTCCTCCTCCTTGTGCCCTGGCTGCCACCCTGGAACCCCTCCCAGGCAGCTGCTCTTCTCATACCTGCCCCAGAGATTTCCTCCATGAAGGGCTGACCCCCGGCCCAGCGCCAAGACAGAACACACATTGTCAACACCCTCCTTGGGTCCTCGCCAAGCCCAGTAACTTTCCTCTCTCAGGAGTTTGTGCTGGTTCTAGCAGGAGATAAAATATTTACCCTAGGAGGAAAGTTGCCCCTGAGATATGAAGGGAGGATCTTGACTCCCACACAGAGAAAAAGGCCCCTCCTTAAGGAAGAAAAGCATTTCTCTAAGAGGGATAATAGCACAGTCAAACACGTAGTCCCCTTGAAAGCGTCTGCACGTGTGGCTTAGCAGGGACTGAAATACCCTTGAGCTACTTGTCAGGCTCCAACAACATCTGATGGCCAGAGTCCCATGATCTCTGGCCCAGGCACACCTTGAGGAACGTGCAAGGGTCTTAGGGGTGCTACTGACCTTGTGACACAGAGGTATCATTGCCCCAACCCTCCAGTTTGCCCTGTTTCTACTTATGAAGTCTCTTCTGTGTGGAGAACACCATACTAGGCACAGGGGGAGATACCTAGCTAAGAGACAATATAATGTAATAGAAAAAACGTTGCTGGACTTGAAGGAGCCTGAGTTTAAATCTTGCTTTTGTCACTTAAAAGGTTTGGGGCTATGACAAATTCTCTTAATAACAATGAGCCTCAATTTCCTTATCTGTAAAATGGACAAAATAACACTTTAGATATCTATCTTACACGATAGATGATACAATATTTGCAAAGCATATCAGGGAAGTTGAAATCTAATATAATTGTTAGCTATCATTACAGGCTGGGGCAGCTGGGCAACTCAGTGGATAGTGCTGGGTCTACAGTCAGGAGGATGTGAATTCAAATCTGACCTCAAACGCTGACCCCAGGAAAGTCACTTAACCCTGCTTTCCTCAGTTTCCTCATCTGAAAAATGAGCTGGAAGAGGAAATAACAAACCACTCCAGTATCTTTGCCAAGAAAACCCCAAATGGGATCACAAAGAGTTACACATGATTGAACCAACTGAACAACAACAACTTTATACCCTTTATCAGGCTGCCTCTTATCAATTAGCTCAGAGATTAAATAAATACTGATTCCTCTTTTCTCCACCAGCAGGTAAGGTCTTTGAGGTCGGGAGCCAAGTTCTCTATTTCATTGTATACCCCAAAGCAAAACCAGGCCATGGTTATATCTGCCTCCTCATTGCCCCTCCCCAAGTCATATTAAGCAATCCTTTGCCCCCTTGTTTTGTGAAGATAGAGATTCCGGTGGCGGCGGCAATGCAAAGAGATGAGCACTATAAAATTCAAACAAGCCACTAGTCCAGCTCAGGGCTGGCCAGCTACTCAATCGGAACTGGTTAAATTTTAATTGGGAAATAAAAAACATAATAAACCAATTCCAAGCCAGAGAAGAGAGTAATTCTGTATTGCTTCCTCTGGGAGTCAGTGTGGTGTAGAGTCGCCATCAAGGGCAAGTCAATGGATCTTAGAAGGGCAGAACTTCAAGGGAACTTAGAGATCATCAAATACAACCCTCCCATTTTACAGATGGGAAAACTGAGGCCCAAGAGATATTGTCATTTGTTCAAGATCACATAAGTAGTAAGGAGACAAATGGGATTCGAGTCCAGGATACTGGCTCCAAATCTAGTGCCTTGAGCCTCAGCCTTCTCATCCAAAAATGTGGATAATAAAACTGGCCCTATACAACTCCCAGGGTTTGGGGGAAGAAGGTACTTTGTAAACCTTAAAGCTCTTTATAATATAAACTTGAGTTCTTATTAAAGAAAAGCATTCTTGTTATCTGTATGTTTCTGATCTGTTTATCATATACTCTGAGAATGTCAATCCTCTCCTCCTTCCTCCTTCTCCTTCTCCTCCTCCTTCTCCTCCTCCTCCTCCTCCTCCTTCTTCTTCTTCTTCTTCTTCTTCTTCTTCTTCTTCTTCTTCTTCTTCTTCTTCTTCTTCTTTTTCTTCTCTTTCTTCTCCTTCTTCTTCTCCTTAATCTCCCCTTTCTTCTTCTTCATTTGGTGAGGAAGCTGCCTTAAGGTGATGGCTCCTGTGTTTCACTAATATAATACACAACTCTTTCCTAGGATCTTTTGTTGTTATTTTACAGATCCTTTATAGCCCATTTTTCCATTTTGGAAGTGCTGTTATTATAATTTTTGGTATTATAGAAAAATCATTCTCCTCTAAGTTGATAGAGTTCCGATAGAAGCAGTCCTGGTAGGAGTTACTATTCTGCTACTATGTTTTAAACTTGACTTTCTGTAGATCGTTACAAAACTGAATGAAAGAACTGTCTTTTATACTTGGACAACAGTACTGGGCTCATTTTCTGTCAGCTCACCAAGAACATCCTCAGCTCAGCTTCAGGACCTTATAGGAAAATGACCATCTCAATGTCACCCTGACCCCACAGAATTTTTATTCCTTCCTTTAGGTTTTCTAGACTGAAAACTCTTTGTTCCACGCAGTTTGGAGGCTGTAAGTACTGGTCATGATGAAACCCATGAACGATATTGTGCTTAAGATCACATAGGTCACTGGTGCTGAAAGGCAATTGCAGATAGTTGGAAATGAGAACACCTTGGATCCAGTATGGTTTATCACTTCAGTTCTTCTGAAGGCAGTACTGCTGGCTGGTGATTTGTTATCTGTCAGTCTGTGAAAGATAATGAACTTCTTTCTGGAAAACTTTTTACAAACTGATATTTCCTGAGAAGGTATCGAAAAAACAGAAGTAGAAGCATTTTCCCTCAAACCCCTGGGGGCAAACTCTCTGCAAGACCCCTCCCTTCCATGGGAGACTGAACTCAATCTTAAAGCAGTTTCTACATAGTATTCACCCCCACAACGTTCACTTTTAAATCCAGCACTCCTAATGGACAAATTGCTATGGTTCCCTCCTTGGCTGCCTTTGATCTAGGCTGGGTCAAATGGATTACTCAGGCTTCCTACAAAATCTGGCTTAGCCTCTGGATCCTAGAGCTCTTGTGGCATGCCATTCTGGCCTTTCAAGATTCATGAGATCACAGCTGTCTCCAATACTCCTTCACCCAAAGGCAGGAACTAACAAAAGCAGAGGCAAAACGAGACAGGTCACATAACGGCCAGGAATGGAAAGCCCAAGGTCTTTCCAGACCAGTCTTGCAGAAGTCTCTCTCTCTCTCTCTCTCTCTGTCTCTCCCTCCCTCCCTCCTTCCCTTCTTCCTTCTCCTATCTTTTCTCTCTTCCTCCTCACTTTCTTTTTATCCTTCCTTCCTTCCTTCCTTGCTTGTTTGCTTCTCTCTTCTCATTCTCTTTCCCCCCTCCATTCTTCTCTCTCTTCCTCTCCTTTCCTTTTCTTTTTCTTTCTTTCTCTCTTCTCTGTCTTTCTCCTCTCTCTGTCCCTCCTCTCCTCTCTTCTTCTCGTCCTTCTCCTCCTCCTTTTTCTTCTTCTTCTCCTCTTTTTCTTCCTCCTTTTCTCTCATTTTCTCTCTCTCTCTTGCTCTCTCCCTCCCTCCCCCTCCCACCTTCTTCTTTTCCAGTGTTTCATTCTATCCATTAGACCATATCTTGCTAGGTATTTATTTGCCAGTAAGTCATTTTGCAGCTTTCAGTGGTACGTTGTACAGTTACTCCTATTATTTTGCATAATCTACCTTGATCACTAAGTCCAGCCAGGCTCCTTGAAGGTTACCTTTCTAAAATTTCTGATGATTAAAACCTGGTTCTGAATTGCCACTTTAAATGTCGCTGTTTCCAGAAACAAATCTGCCTGACATCCATTTATTTGATGTTTCTCTGTCAACATGTTGTTAGCTGAGCACATGGCCAAGTCACAGCTCTAGGGAACTCTTCAAAACCTGAGGTTCTCTACCAATGCCAGTCTGCATTGGTAGAGAGTTTTGCCTCCTCTCCAAGTTCTCTATATCAACAAAATCTCAGGTCCAACCTGTGTATTAAGTGCCTACTATATACAAGGTACCCAGTGAGGTACTGGGACAAATACAAGTTCCTGCCCCAATGAGGGAGAGGACGAGTAAACAAATAACCAGAACATATAAACTACAGTGAGAGAGTGGAGAGTTGACAGCCAGTCAAAGTGCTATGGCATATTTGAGAAGGAAGAGATGCTTCTTAGTGTGTGTGTGTGTGTGTGTGTGTGTGTGTGTGTGTGTGTGTGTGTGTGAATACTTCATGGCTAAGTAGAATCATAGTTGGTCCTTGAAGGTAAGTAGGGCCTCTTCAACAGCAATGGTGGGCAATCACCCACCCTCTTCTCTCTGGCTTATTGTTTTCCCCATTCAGTTGCCATCAGAGACCCAAGTGACAGTGAGTTCCAACCAAAACACCTTCTTAATCTGTGGATGCAAAGTGATGTAGATTTGAGAAAAGTGAGAGGGAATGAAGACAGGAGGGTCTAGGATCCTTAAAACTGAGTTTCTAAGTATGGTGATGTCCGGGGCACTGACAAGCATTGACAGATCATAAGGGTGTCAAGGGAAAGGACAATCTCTGGAGCCCCTACAGCCTGTTCTGCTCATATGGTGGTCATCCCTATGCCAGAGTCAGAGACTATCCTTGAGAGAGCTTGGAGCACCCCCTGAGGGAAGTCATTTCATAGTGGAGGTGAGATGAGGGGTGAGACTTCAATAATAAAATAATATAAAACACTTGCTGAGCCAAGTTGAGGGTAAGGCATTCTCTCTTCCTTTTAAGGGCCCACCTGAAACACTTGAAAGACACTCATCAACCAGAAGAGTGGGACCCCAGGCTGGGAGTTCTGGACCTCCACAGTGTGATCTCTGTTCCTGGAGGTGTGGCAATTGGATAGAAGATGATGGGGGAATAGAGAAGGGGAGTAATCTACTCATCCATCCATCCATCCATCCATCCATCCATCCATCCATCTACATATCTAATCTATCAATCTTCTATTATCTACCCATCTACTCATCTATTTATCTATCTTTTATCATCTCTCCATCCATATACTTACCTAATCTATTAATCTTCTATCATCTATCATTCACATTTCTACCTATCATCTATCCATCCATTCATCTATCTTCTGTTCACCCATTCACCTATCATCCATATATCTATTATCTATCTAACTAGCTGGGAGGAGAAGTGAGACTGGTGACCTTGCACAGCCCTCCCTCAATCAAAACAAAGTCAAGTGCAAGTTATGTCATCATTTGTCTGATGGCATCGTCTTCTTTGGCAACGAAGGACGAACACAATCCTGTGAGTAGATGCAACTGGCTGAATGGGGACTCAGTTAGCTGGATAACTCAACTTCTCCTCTCCTGTCTGCCTCCCCCTCCCCTTCCTTCTCCTCTCCAAAGGACGGTAAATTTGGATGGCCAAAAGATACCCAGTTGATTTGGGTTTTACTAGCCCCCTCCCCTCCCCTCCCCTCCCCTCCTTTCCTCCTGTTCTGTTCTGTCCTGTCCTCTCGCCAAACCTTAAACCTACTGCACTCTGAAACTGGAATGTCAATCGGCCCCTGCCTAAGGGCTCCTCTTGGCCTTCCTGGCTTTAGAGTGATTATCAATAACTGTTGCCATTTCCCCCCCAGCCTGATGTCTTTCTTTTTCTTGGCCTCATTAAAGGGGCCATGCCCTGGCTACTTCTTAAACAGGCCTATTCAATGAATGGGTGTTGCCTCACCCTAAGTGAGTACCTGTAAAGACCTTGGCCTAAAGAGCCCAAGGTCTCCCAGTACATCCTGAGTCATCTCCAGTCATCCTGATGAGTATCTGGTCACTGCATTCAGATGGAGGAGAAGTGAGGCTGGTGACCTGCACAGCCCTCCCTCACTCAAAACAAAGTCAAGTGCAAGTCATGTCATCATTTCTCTGATGGCATGGTCTTCTTTGGCAATGAAGGATGAGCACAACAATCTAGCTAACATCCATCTATTTCTCATCTATCTATCCATTCACCTATTCATATATTTTTCTATCCACTCATCTATCTGTCTGTCTGTCTGTCATCTATCTATGTATCTATGTATGTATGTATGTATGTATGTATGTATGTATCTATCTATCTATCTATCTATCTATCTATCTATCTATCTATCTATCTATCTATCTATCTATCTATCTATTATTTATCCCTGGAAAGACAAGGTTAGGCCAAGTTGTGAACAGCATTAAATGCCACTAGGAGTTTCTTTGACCCTAGAGGTGATATTTCTTGAATATGGGAGTGGTACACTTAATAAGTATGACTGGAAGTCTGGTCAGACCAGCCCTTTAGGAAAGTTACCTTGCCAACAAGTGTGGAAGATGGAACATGGAGAGTTATAGGAGGCCAGAGCTTCAAAACAACTTGGAGATTGCTTATTTCAACCTCATCATTTAACAGATGAAAAATCTGAGGTTCAGAGAAATTAAGTGATTTACACATCTACAGATTCACAGAGCCCAGGCCTTTGCACACAGAACAATGTGCTTTACTCTACAGCAGACATTCCAAACTGCTTTTGTGCCATGGATCCCTTTGACCCTATTCTCACAATAATGTTTTGAAATAGTTGAAGCAAATGCTCAATGAAAATAAATAATGTTTTTCCTATCCAGGTTCCCACAAAATCTATCCAAGGACCTTAGGTTCAGAACCCCTGCTCTTCCCCCATGCTACAGTTGTTGGAAACCTCTTGAATCAGAACTTAGAGAACAGTGTTATGGTGCACTTAGGCTAACACTGGCTTAGTAGTCAGGGGTCTGGGTTCTAATCCTGGTTCTGCCACTTTACTATTTGTATGACCTTAAGCAAGTCTTAGTTTCTGTGAACCTCAGTTTCCTCATCTGTAAAATGAGGGCATTAGACCAGATGACTCCCAAGGTTCTTTCCAGACTTCAATCTTATGCTCTTATGAACTTCACATCTTTAGTTTTATGGCTGTACACCCTGAAATGACCCTGATCTCAGACCCTCCAGGTTGCCCTAGAGATGTTTAATTAGATGGGGGGGTTGGTGCTACAAATGGCATTCTGATCAGTGGGTCCTGATCCTCAGTTTCTGCCTGCAGACAGGCTGGAGCATCTCCTCTCCTGGCCTGGAAATTTTTAGACCAAACTATTTTTAGAGGGTGTCACATCCTTCTTGGAAGAGCTGTGCTGATGGTGGAGGCCTGTGGTTTGGAAGCTAGGGCAGGCCTGGGGGAGCCAAGGGCCCTCTCAGGGTAATGATGGAGGAGGGATGGTGGGTAGTCAGACCTGGAGACCAGTTTGAACACAGCCTCTCCTGGCTCCCCCTAATCCTATCCTGGAGCCTTTTCTGAAAAGGTTGAAAAGAATCCCATTGGAGGGCTTGGGGACTCCCATGAGGCTGGGGTGGGTGGGCAGCCAGGCAGCTTGGGCTGCCAGGCCTGGCTGGGCTGGCTCCATCAGCGGGGGCAGCTTGGTGAATGCTTTTCTTGGGTGCTTCCCCAGAAGCCTGGGAGGCCTGATGTGGCAGAGATAAGGTGGAAAAAGCCTGTGGAATGAAACTATGAGGACAAAAGCCATGAAAATGGAGAAGGGGAATAGGAAAGGAGAAAGGACATGAAGAGGAAGAGATCCAGCAGACACTCCTGGGGTGAGATCTGGGGCCCATCAGCAAGGTCAACTTGGTCTCCCAAACACCCAACTGAATTCATAGATGTGGGATTATGGAGTTAGAGGTGGGCAGGATATTAGAGACCATTGAATTCAACTCCTTCGTTTTATAGATGATGAAACTGAGACTGAAGAAGTTTAAGGCACTTGCCCAAGGCTGGTCAGTCAGTCAGTCAGCATTTACTTTGAGGCAGGTATGAGAAGAACAGCTGCCTAGGAGGGGCTCCAGGGTGGTCCCTTTGATTTCTAAAATCTATGATTCTTTACTAAATTGTCATCTGTCCTGTCCCCCTAGATATGGATATCTCTCAAGGGTCTGTCCTGGGCCCCCTCATTTTCTACATATAGACCCATTTTCTACATATAGACTCTTACAGAAGTTAACATGAGTTCAAGGCTCATTTCTTGGTAGATGACTCTCATATCTCTATATCTAGCTCTGGTCTTTCTCCTAAACTCCAACCTCACACCTACACTTGCTATTAGAACTCTCCAAACAGACATCCTATTGGCTTCTCAAATTCAATAAGTCCAAAACAGAACTCATTATTTTCCTCTTTAAATCTTATTTTATTCATGAAGGAAGTGCCAGCTGGGTGAGAAAATCTTCTTCTACCAATGTAGCTCACTTAGGGGTCACTTGGGGTACTTAGAGGTTAAATAGGTCCCAGAAACAGGAGATTGTTCAATTGTGACCCCATTTGGTGTTTTCTGGCCAAAGTTACTGGAGTGGTTTGCCATTTCTTTTTCCAGTTCAATTTCCAGATGAGGAAACTGAGGCAAAAAGAGTTAAGTGACTTGCTCAGAGTCATATAGCTAATAAGTGTCTGAGGCCACATTTGAACTCAGGTATTTCTGACTCCAGACTAGGCTCTCTATCCATTGGGCTACTTAGAAAAAGGAAGACCTGGGTTCAAGTCCAGCCTGTGACCCATACTGAGCCTTGCATGGTAGACATTTCAAAAGTGCTTTTAAAATGATCTTAGAACTGGAAAGGTCTTTAACATCATCTAGGGTATAGAAGATCATGTTGTTCAAGCACTGAAGACATCTGAGAGATCACATCTGAAGTCAAGTTGACCTGAGTTCAAATCCCAGGTTGGACGCCACTTAGCTGTGTGACCCCGGGAAAGTCACCTAACCCCTCATAGCCTCAACTTGTTTTATCCATAAATAATGATGATGACAATAACAGCTGTAGCACTTAGTTCACAGGGTTGTTATGAGGATCAAATAAATAATATTTGTGAAATGCATCCCAAAGTGTTCTCTTGGGCATATTCAGGGGGTCCCAAAAGTCTTAGTGAAGTTTTGGGATACCCTGTATAAATATGAGTGATAATTATTCAACCCTCCCATTTTACAGATGAGAAAACTGAGACCCAAAGATAGAAAGCATCACAGAATTAGAGCTGGAAGAGACCATCTAGTCTAATTCTCTCATTTTGCAGATAAGGAAGCTTAGACCCAGAGGTTAAGTAACTTGTCCAGGGCCACCCAGGTAGTAAGTAGGAGAGGTAAGATCCAAACCCAGGTCCTGTGACTCCCATTGTGTCAATGACCTGCCCAAAAGCCCAGAACAAATTCAATGGCAGGGCTGAGAGCAGAAACCAGCCCCCGCACTCTTGTCACTATCCCAGGCAGCTGAACAATAGCTGGCTCTCTCCCCTGGTTAGAGGGGCTGAACGCCAGCCTGAGTAGTTCTTATGGGGAAGGTGGCCAGAGAGCCTGGCCTGGCTGGGCCTGAGAGCCTTGGGGCTTCCACCCACGGAAACTTGGCCCCATACCGAGGAATAGGCCTCTCCTCATAGACTCTCAGCACCCTGTTGGGAAGGCTGGGTGGGCTAAGGGGGTCCTGTGGCTGAAATTCAACAAAGCCTGGGAGGGTAGATCCTCTGAGCCAGGGAGAAATGGGCCCCAGAGCTGAGCAAGGTGACACCATGAGCTAGTGGTTCTTCTTCATGCCTGGCCCCTTCTCCTAAGTCATCTTTGCTCTCTCTGGGGACAGGGACCTCTCCTCTGCCCCTCCAACTCTCCCTGTACTGGGGGGTGAATTCTCATGCACAAAAGACCTAATTTAAGTGTGATCTCTGTAAGTGCATTTTTTTTTGTTGATGGGGAGGGTATTGACCAGAAATAAATATAGCCCAAGAAAAGCAATCTGAGCCCAGGGCTGGGGAATGCCAGGCTCGAACAGAGACAGTGTGGTGCAGTAGGTAGGGCTCTGCACTGGAAGTCAAGATGACCTGAGTTTAGCTCCTGCTTCAGGCCCTTATCAGCTGTATGATCCTAGAAAAATCATTTAACGTCTCTGCTTATCTGTAAAATGAGGAGGCATATCCCTGTCATGCTTTCTAATGGGGAGAAAGAACCTGGTAGATCTGAGAACAGGTCTAAGCCTGTTGGATGACTATTCTAAGCTCTACAATAATATGATGAGCCCCCTGGAGTAAGGGAACGCCAGTTTGCCTGATGAGGGATGAGCCAGGCAAGGTCAAAATGGAACAGGTTAAAGCTCTTCAGTGCGAGTACTCTGTGTATGTCTAGCCTAGGCAAAAATGGGGGACTCATTTAAAAGTATAGAAGAAGTATACGTGAACGGATTTCAATTTCACACACAGGTAGATAGATGCATACATACACACATACATATGTATGTATATACAGGAACATATTAAATAAATGTATTGAATAAAATGAAGGAACCGGGCCTCTATGGTCCCATTCGTCTCCAGCACTATGAATGCTAAGATGGAAGTGAGGAGGGCATGTTGAAAGGATAAATGAGTGCAGCAAACAAAAAAAAGTAATGATGATCATGTTAGTTTCAGTCAACAGCAAGGTGAATTGAGAGATGGGAAGTCAGTCCAACAAACATTTACTATAAATGGTTGCTGTGTGCCTGGCACTCTGCCAGGTGATGGAGGTATAGGGGAAAGACCTCAACAGCCCCAGCCCTGAACGAACTTCTATTTAATAAATCCACGGATAAAGAAATACAAAGTCTGTAGAGAATGACAACAAAGCTATTTCTGGTGAGGGAGGACTGGGCACTATCAGCTGGGAGAAGCCTCTTCTGAGAAGAGACACCACTGGAGCCTTGCAGGGAATTAGGAGTGCCATGGGGCAGAGGTGGGAAGGAGGGTTGTCTAGGTATGGGAGCAGGCTAGGGCTCAGAAGCTTGAGGAGAGGGAATTCAGAGTGAGTCCCATTAGATGCCCTAGGAAGGACCAAGGGAATGCTTCTGTCTGGCATAAACTGTCTGAAGTCTGTCTTGACCTGAACTCCCCTGTCCTCCTTAGGACCTGAACTGGTGGCCTCAGGACAGCAGGATCCTCAATTAGGACCGAGAAGTAGAGTGGCTTGCTAGGGGAAAAATCTGGATGAGAACTCAGAGCTTCCTGCTCCCAATCCAGGGTGCTCTCTCTCTCTCTCTCTCTCTCTCTCTCTCTCTCTCTCTCTCTCTCTCTCTCTCTCTCTCTCTCTCTCTCTCTCTCTCTCCCTCTCCCTCTCCCTCTCCCTCTCCCTCTCCCTCTCCCTCTCCCTCTCCCTCTCTCCCTTTCGCCCTCTTTCCCTCTCTTCCTAACACCATGTTATCTCTGGAAAGCAGCTTCTACTGCGGTCACAGGTGCTTCTTCTAGACTCAATGCACCAACCTTTGATTCTATGCTACCTTGACTTTCTCTCCAGTGACTTTATTTCTGGGCCTCGGTTTTCGTCTTTGTCAAATGAGGCAGGTTGGATGATATGATCCCTAAGGTCTCTTCCAACTCTTGATCTATGACCCTATGACCTTTCTGAATCTTCTCTATCCAGTGGTGGTCTCAGTTCCCTGGAATATTTTCTAGTTGGCACTCCTCACCACACTTAGTGCAGAGCTGGACAGAAGGTAGGTACTTCAAAATAGTTGTTAATTGAATCATTTCCAACACTCTTTTCTTTCCTCAGCTGTGATGGGAAAAGACTAGAAACGCCCACAGGAGAACCCAGACTTAGGGGCTCTTTCAGGCAGTGAGCATGACTCTAGTAATAGATGTAAATTAACCAAACCAACAAAGAACTTCCCTCAGGAAGGAAAACCTGATATGGGGTTCTGCCTCTGATCTCTTTTGGCTTTATGACCCTGAGTCAAGTCACCTGACTTCTCCATGTACAGGCAACTCCCCAAGACTGTAAGTTACAAAGAAGGGGCAGTTTTGCCTTGAATGAGGGGATTTCCTCACGAGGAGTTCCCTATACCAATGAAATCAAGTCAAAAAGAAAACCAGTAACAGTTTGCAATTTGTAATCATGATTTGTATGATTTGTAATCATGATACATTACACTTACTTCTCCTTTTAGTCTCCTTGAGGTTCTTTTACTTTAATCATCTCATTGATAGCACCACAATATCCTCATTTTACAGAAAAGTAAACTGAGGCACCAAGAGAGGGAGGAAGAAGATGATTGTCCACTAGCATGTGCCAAGGCAGAGACCACTGAGGATGATGAGATTGACTTAGGAAGAAGATCAGTGAAATGGCTCAGGGATTTATAGGGGAAGGGGAACAGCTTGAGAAAGGAGGGCTGGGGATGATACTCATCAGATATTTATACATAAATTCAAAGAACATGTGTAATAAAAATAAATGAACTAGAGATCTTCATACAAGGAAGTGAACCTGAATCCACAGGGTTGGTTTCCTATGAGTTGTGATTGGCATTTAGGTGTGAAAAGGGTCAGTATTTAAAAGGAATGGCTAAGATAGCATATCAATATTAGATAGAATCTAAGAGATGTTAAGTCTAGGGCTTTATGCTGCTCACATACAGATGTCCCAGATGGTGGCAGTGTGGCTAGACCATAAGTCCTATTTTTAAAAAGGATCTGGGGGTTTTAATGGACCATAAGCTCATCATGAACTGACAGTGTAACATGGTATCTAAAAGAATCCTAATGAGATGTCTGTGTCACCAGAGTCTTAGTGTCTAGCACTAAGGGGTGATAGAGACTAATGCTCACTGCACTCACTAATAAATCCTTATTGACTGACTGATTGATGACTATGTCCTTGTCAGAACACATCAGATGTACTGAATTCTACAGACATTGTGTTTTAGGAAGGTCATTGGAAACCTGACATGCTTCCAGAAGAAGGTTACCAGAGTAGTGAAGGATCTCAAGACTAGACCATACAAGGATTGGGTAAAGGAACAGGGGATAGTAAACCTGGGGGAGAGAAGACTGGGATGGGATTGGGGGAAGTGGTCACGTGGCAAGGAGATTCACCTACTTTGCCTGGGAGGATGGAACCAGGATCAGTGGCTGGAGATTCCAGACAAGCAGGAGGGGGGCGGGGTGCAGGATCAGGAGAAACTTCTTGAAAATCATAGCTGTCCAGAGCTGATAAGGTAGTGAGTTCCCCATCAACCAAGTTCTCAAAGCAGAGGGGGATGGTTCCTCATTAGGCATTCCTGTTCAGGTAGGGCTTGAACAAGATGACCTTTGAGGTTTCTTCTAGCTCAGATATTCTCTGAACCTAGAGGAAGAGTCTTGCCCAGGGTCATTTAGGGATCGAGGGCAGAGCCAGACTTAACCCCAGTGCTTCTGATTCTGATCCATAGGCAAGACCACTGACCATTCTTGGAAGTAGTTTGTTAAAGGTCAAGAGGAGTAAAGAGATACTCACAGTTTACGGTCCCTGCTTTTTTTCAGAGATCTGAAGGAAAATGAATTTCTAGCCTTCCAAGGGTTTTTTGGCCTTCGCCTCTCTTGCAGGATCATTTCTTCACTGTCTCCAGATGAAGGAACAGGACCAGCAGCCCCACATGCCTTGAGTCTAGCCTCTTCCTCTCCTTGGTAAGCCCGACCAAGCTTGCTTGATGAAGGCCATGTGGCTGAATAGACAGATGTCTGGCCCCTGCATCAGGAGAGCTGAATTCAGGCCACAGTCTCTACTTCCAATGGGAAAAATACTATGCACCCAAGAAGCTGAATCTCTTGCGAAACTCTCCTAGGGAAGCCAAAGACAAGACTGGAGGCCTACTGTGGCAGAATATCAGAGCTGCAGACAGTGATGATGGTGATAGTATTAAGGTAGTGATGGTGATAGGGCCAGGAGATTGAAGGAAAGAATGAATGAGTGAGCATTTATTAAGCTCTTACTATGTACAAAGCACTGGACTAAATGCTGGGGATATCCTGCTCTCATTTTAATGGTGGAGACAACATACATGGAAGATTTCAATTCAGGTTAGATGGGCCCTATGGTCCTTATGGTGCACAGGCAAAGCACTTGATAATGCATCTCTTAAAATATCATCCCTGCTGATGAAATTGTGTCTGTTTCTGATGTTGAATCATTGGATGGTGCCAAGAATTGTGGTGGCAAGAACCTTCTTCTCTGGGTCTTCAGTGGTTATGTCTGCAGGACACAAAGAGACATTTTCCAGGCTGCATTTCCTTGGTAGTTGCTTGATGAGATAATGGCATCCAGAGCTGGTATGGAAGCCTGAAGGGTGGTGTTGGAGTGTGTGGCCTCTCTTGGCATTCTTATATTTACCTGTCTGTCCATGAATGTTCATCAGCCATTGGTGTGGATAATGGTGGTGAGGAGATGAGTTCTTTCTCTGCATTTTTCCCCTTCATGATAGCTGACAACATCTGAAACTCACATTCATAAAATACTTGAAAGTTTGCAAAGTACTTTCTTTCACTTAAGTCCCATAACAACCCTGAGAGCTGGGCACTATAGATATTAATATTCCATTTTTACAGATGGGGAAGAAGATGAAAATGGTGAAGGCAATAAAGGTAATGATGGTGATATAGGGGTGGTGGAGATGGGGATGAGATTGGTGCAGATGACTCAAGGAAATTTACCCTTGAGTAAAAGACTTAAAAAACACATCAACACACCAATGAGGTCTTGACCATCATCTATATCAATGATATAGAAGCTGGCTCAGCTCCTGAGTCACTGGGTAATTTTGGAGCAGTCATTAAAGCAATCCAGCCAACTGGTCCATTTAAGCCACTGGACAAATGGAGCTTAAGGGATATTTCCACTCTTTTGGCTTTGGAGATGGTGTTTTTGTTTGAGGGTACTCAGGGCAGGATGGCAGGCAGGGGGTAGTGGTGGAGTGGATGGTGAGATTTGTGGGGAGAAGTAAGGAGGATATTTCATTCTCCATTCCATTTCCCTTGATGAAGCTATGGGGCATATGTCCTCTTGAGTTGCCATAGATACATGTTTCCCCCTTGTTATGGAGCATCTTGCAAAGGGGAAAGTCCTGAGTTTGGAGTCCATACATCTGGGGATAGAGTCTCAGCTTTTTCACTTATTAGCTATGTGACCTTGGCCAATTACTCTCTCTCATTTTTTTTTTTTTATTTTGTAAAATGGGAATGCTATTTCTTGTACTGACTATACCATAGGATTGATATGAAGTGAGCCCCTGTAAACTGTAATGCACCTTAGTTTCAAATAGGAGCCTTCAAAACCTTTAGTCTATGGAAGGGTGGCTGTGATACTCTGGGGAATTAGGGTTAGGATTAGGGAAGAACTTAGGTTTAGGAGGAAGGTGGGGCCTTTTGGTTTTCAGCTGACCTTCAGATCACACCACTTCTCTTCCATCTCCCTCTCCAGTTCTCATGTCCAGTCTGCCTGGACATTCTTTCCTTCTTATCCCCTCCTTCCTCTCACCCCATTTATGCTGGCTCCAGCCTGCCCTGGGGCACCATCCCCCATGATCTCCATCCCAGGACTGCCTGTTGGCTTCCAAAGAGCTGATTTATTTTCCTTTCGGGTCCCTGGGAGAGAAGACAGCTGGGAAATGTACCCTTGGCTAGTGTGGGACCTGAAGGAGCCAAGAGAGTTGTGGGTGTTTTGACCATGAAAACTCAGACCAGTTCTATTCCAAACCAGAAAGGAAGGGTCCAGGCTTCCCTGTGTTCAGCCTGGCCCAGGACATTTTCGTGGGCAGCCAGCCTTCCCTGTAACATTATTCTCTGCCTCCCATGGATTCTGTTCCAAGCCATGTGCCCGTTTGCCTGAAGGCTTCTGGGAGTGTGGACAAAACCCAGGAACATCAATATGGAATTCAATTTGAGCAGGACTTCCAATTTCCATAAACAGAACCTTTGAGTAGTCTAATAATCCCTTCCATTTATGTGACCCTCATGATTTTCAGAGAGTTTTCTTATACATTCTCATATTGTATCCTCTCCACTGCCCTGTATAGTATGCAGGTAAAGAAGAAAACTGAGAACCAGAGAGTGTTCGCCCTCCTTCCATCCTATTCCCATTTTTCATCTTCAGAGGAAGAAATTTAAAGACCCACCGATCTAACTCACTTATTTTATAGATGGAGAAACTGAGGCTCAGAAAGATTAGTGACTACCTAAAGTCATGTTGCTAAGTTAGTAGGTAAGCCATAAATAGAACTGAGAGCTTTTAGTTACTAGTTAGGTCCTGGTTTGTCACTGTGCCACATTCTCCCATTATGGGATCCCCTTGGACATAAACCATCTAGACACTATACACTGGTGACCTCTGGAACCTCTGGACCAAAGTAGTGAGTGTGGTGAGTGAACTGGCCATGTTTACTATGGCCTGGGCATTGGGCATCACCAAGTCACCATTTGTCCCTCTTTCCCCTTTCTCCTCTAGTCAGAAAGGATGGAAAAATTCTCAGAGAATAGTCCAAACTAAAGTTAAGGCATGAATTGAGAAGCAGGAGAAAGGAATAAGTGGCAAGAAAAAAAGGGAGAAGAAATTGTAGAGTTTTTTTGGGAAGGCCTTGGAATTGACTTTGGGAAATGCTATAGGATTTGAGGAAAAGCTGAAGGAGAGATGGATACAAGCTAGAGGAAGGAAAATTCCCAAATAGAAGGAGAAGACAAACTCAAGAAAGAGGAAGAAGGACCTGAGGAAAAGGAGAAGATGGAGAATTCTGTGAGGAGGAAAAGAAGCATGACTTGGGGAGAAGTAGGTAACTGGGAAGATAAAAACTAGTTGGTAAGGCAAAGGGAAAGGTAGAAGGTGGGACAGGAGATTGAGTTTGGGTGGCAAAATGTGAAGGAAGTGCTAAGAAACAAGGAGGAGAATGTCCGGATTGGAGTTAAAGACTCCCAGTTTGAAGGAGAATGTCTAGAAATAATGACAAAAGACTGAAATTCTTACAGGATGTGTGGAGAACAAGGGGAATTGGGCAGAGAGAATTTTCTCATCCAGCAGGCCTCATTTCTCTCTCTCCCCCCACTCCCTTTCTCTTCTTTCTGTTTCTGTCTCCTTCTTCTCCTTTTTTTCCTCCTCCTTCTCTCTCTCTCTCCCCCGTTATAAATATGTAACATACATACGTGTGTCACACACACACATTATACATGCATATGTAACATATAAACCATGTGTGTATAACACATAAAAGCATATAGTCTGTGTGCATATAACATATCTGTACACATGTATTCTGGGCAGCTAAGTGGTGCATTAAAAAAATTAAGGCCATTTACCAAGAATTTCCTTTTCTTTCCAACTCCTCATCTCATACTTCTCAGATATATATTATTTACCATCTTCTCCTTCACTCCTGTCTCTTCTTGCCAAGAAAAAACTCTATATGCACCTTCAGTCCCATTCTTTCCTGTCTATTCCATTTTATTGTCCTCATTGGCATTTCCTTTTTCTCTTCTCTTCAGCCTTTTCCTATCTATTGGCACCTTTTTTTGCTTCTTACAAACATGTCCATGACTCCCCAATCCTTAAAAAATCCTCACTTGATCTGAACACTCCTGCTAGCTATCACCTTCTATCTTTCTTTCCTTTTTTGGGCTAAACTTCTTGGAAAAGTCATTTACACTAAGCACCTCCACTTCCTTTTCTTTCACTCTCTTCTTAATTCTTTCAACTCTGACTTTCAACCTTATCATTTAACTAAATCACTTTCACCAATTACCAATGGTCTCTTAATTGCCAAAACTAACATCCTTTTTTCTCAATCCTCATTCTTCTGGACTTCTCCACAGTCTGAATCATCATCTTTTCCTTGAGGCTTTCTTCTCTCTGGGTTTTCATGATACTCCTCTCTCCTGATTCTCCTTCTTACCTGTCTGTCCCCTCCTTCTCAGTTTCCTTTGCTGGATCATCACCCAAATCACTCTCATTGGCTCTGGATGTCCCTCAAGGTTCTGCCCTTGGCACTCTATTTATCCCCTATACTAACTAGCTTGGTAATTTCATTAACTCTCAAGTTAAATGATCACCTCTGTGCAAATGATTTTCAGAGTTATATATCCAACCCTAGTCTCTCTCCTGAGCTACAGTCCCACCTCACCTTACCTTGCTTTTTAGGCATCTCAAACTGAATGTCCCACAACACATCCAAAATAGAACTCATTCTCTTTCTGCCCAGACTCTTCCCTTCTTCTGAGCTTCCTGATTGCCATCAGAGGCATCAGCATCCTCTCAGCCACCTAAGCCCACAATATCAATTGACTCCTCACTCTCACCCACCTCACTTATTCAATCTGATGCCAAGTCCTATCACTTCTACTTCTACAACATCTCTTGTATACACCCACTTCTCTCTTCTCATGTGGCCACCACCCTAGAATTATCCCCATTCCCTCTAGCCTGGACTACTACAATAGTCTTTTAATTGGTCTTCCTTCCTCAAGACCCTCCTCATTCCAATCCACCCTCCATTCAGTGGTCAGATTGATATTGTAAAACATAAAACTCATGGTCAATAAATTCCAGAGGCTCCCTATTACCCCCAGAACCAAAGATAAAGTCCTCTAACATTTAAATCTTTTTATAACTTTGCTTCTGTCTACTTTTCCAAGTCCCTCCATGCATTCTATGATCCAATTTCACTGGCCTATTTAATATTCATCACAAATGAAGAACATGCATCCTGTTTACAAATGGTTATTCATAGTTTGCAATGATTTTTTTGAAAATCATTTGGCCTTTATATCTACTGTGGAAGGACTCTTGGTATTATATATTTCTATATATTCCCAGCATATTTCAGTGACAATTGCCACAAATATTTTTCAGCTTCATGAATTCTCATCTTATTCTCTCCTCCTTGATCTTATTTTTACAACTCTATTTTTATTTATTTATTATAATTGTTTAGGATATAAATTGTTTTGTCTTTTATGACCAGAAAAAAAGAGTACTGGATTTGAACTCAGAAGACCTCAGTTCAAATACTAGCTCTGACATTTACTGCCTTCATAATGTTGAGCAAATTCCATGCTAATCTATAAAATAAGATTGAACCAGATTGTCTTAGAGAGCCCTTTTAAGATCTCGATCCATGACCCTATGATATGATCTTACCCTTGTTTGGGTAAGATATCTCCTCCTTGCCACAGCTGTGCACAGTTGTTCCTCCTGTTTTTATTATTTTTTTAAATATTGTCAACTTCAAAAATATTCAGGTCCATTTTGAACTTATTGTGCAATACAGTACAAGATATTGGTCTAAGCATTGGCATCACCTACTCTTGATGGAGCCATGTTGGCTCTGTGTTATTAGTGCTTCCTTTTCTAAATGTAAACTAACCATCCCTTTTATTATTCAAGTCAAGCTCCTTAACCAATAATTGGCAGACTCCATTCTTTTTAACTTCTTGAAAAATTGGAATGTTTGTCCTGTTCCAGTCCTGTAGTATCTAGCTCACAGGATTGTTGAGGGGAAAATACTCTCTAAACCTTAAAGCATGATTAATGTGAGTTACACATAGTAGGTGTTTTAAGAGGGATTGATTTGCTACAGAAATAAGTGATTTTTTTTTTCTTGCCCTTTTCCCATTGAAATTGCTTCTGATTACAGAACTAAAGGAGGGGAAAAAAGGAACAAATCGAATCTAGTCGAGATTGTCAAGAGTCAGATCAGAGGAAGCCTCTGTGAATACTTTGGAGCTAATGTTCAGGCTGGGAAAGTTGATATTGTGTGGTTGCTCAGATACCTTGAAACAGGGGAACGCTTTCATGTATATTGGAAGGTTAAGTGTTTACTGTTGAGGGGAAGTAGGAGTGGGTAAGAAGGAGGGGTAATTCTAGGCACCATTTACAAATAACTTGGCCTAAAGAATGCCAGAAACTGAACTAAGGCAGAAAATAAGTCGCTTATTTCTGTCCTGCCATTTGTCTTCTGTGTCCTAACTCAAAGGGAAGGGCTGAGGGACCTGACTTCCTTGGTTCCTTCAGTTGTGGCCCAGATCTGGGGACAGGAAGCTCTTGTCCTGAGGAGACCTCGCAGGGAGAGTCTCTGAGTCCAGAGAGGCAACCTGGGGTGAGGAATCCAAAGTTAGCCTTGGAGGAAGGACAACCTAGGTTCAGGTCTTGTCTCTGACACTTATGGGTTATAGGACTTACAGAAAACTGCTGAACCTCTCAGTACTCCAGGTTATTCTCTGAGGTTTTTTGACACACAGCAAATTCTGGTCTAATTACTGGAAGGGATTTCCTCGTGGAGGATTCTCTCAGCATTGATGAAATCTCAGGTCTGCCAGATCACTCTGAATCTTTCTCCTCTACCCCAAGCTTAACATTTCCCCTTCCACCTATGCATGTCTCTCTGCTCACTTAGGGGCAAATTCACTGTCCTAGAATGTAGAAAATTCCTTAGAGGTCTTCAGTACTGTGGTGTCAAACTCAAATAGAAACAGATCCTTGTGGGCAGCATGTTGACTTAGAAAAACACAAATGAACATTACCTTGGGAATTGTATTTTTTTTATTTTGTTAAACATTGTCCAATGACATTTTAATCTGGTAAGGTCTCTCCTGAGGGCCCTGAGTTTGATACTTCTGATTAGTCCAATTTCCTCCTTTTACAGATGAGGAGACTGGGACCCAGATAAGTGAACTAATTCCCTCAAAGTCATGAAGGTAAGTGGCCAAACCAGGATTTGAACCTTGGTCTTCTGAGTCTCAATCCAGTTCTCTTTTCACTGGACCCCAGAAGTCGTCTAGGTCAATCCTCTTATTGAGTGACTAAGGAAAATGAAGACCAGAAACCACTTGTCCCTTACCATAGAGGGAGAGACAGAGCCAGGCCTGGAGCCAGCTTTTGGCTGTTGATAATTATCTCAACTTCATCGTCAGTCAATGGATGTTGTTTTGGTCTTGGCCCCAGGGATCCTGGAGAGGGGTGGGGAGCACACAGTGCTGGCTCATCTGTTGCTTTATCCTTGAGAAAGGCTTCTCTCTCTTTGAATTTTGGCTTTGTTACCATGGTAAGGCTTCTCTCTCTTGTGTTTGATTGCTGGTTATAAAGAGGACACTTCCCCATGTGGGGCATGACTCCTGATCAGAACCTAGTTTGAACATGTTCAGACACACCTGAGTTTATTTCCTTAAATCAACTCTTCTATTGGTTGCTATGCCAAGAGGAGTGAAGCAGCCATATTGAATGGAATCATAGATCCCTTGTTAATCATGACTTTATGATGTAGTTCAGTCCAGTGCCCATCTATGTGCCCATCCACCTATAGAGAATGATAGAAGATTCCAGTATTATTCTTTTTTATTTTTGGGCAAAGACTTGTGATTTCATTTTTGCAATGAGCACTAGTCAGAAAGTTCCCTTTGATTCGCAACTGTCCTGTAATGTATGATCAAACACATTAAAATATTTAGCAACTGTTCTGCAGCTAATGGTCAAATAAATTAAAATATTTAGCAACTCATACAATTTATGGTCAAATAATTTAATTAAAATATTTAGCAACTTTTCTGTGATTTATGATCAAATAAATTAATTAAAAATGCATTTATTGAGGTAAAAAGCAGTCATTTTAGGAAAAGGTGAAAAAAATCTACTTAAAAAAAAAAACAATGAAGCACCGGAACATTTGTTTGTTTGTTTTTTTTAAAAAAACAAACCTTTTCTCACTTGACAAAGATTGGTCTTAAAAGATGTATTGTTCTTAAAATGCACTGTTTTGCAATTTTAAAAAAATGCCCATCTTCCTTTCCTAATTAAATTAAATTAATTAAATTGTAAGCCCCTGGAAACAGAAACTGGGAAACCCCGGGGCCCAACATTGTCATTAATTCACTGTGACTTTGGCCAAGTCATGTCCTTGTTCTAGGTTTCAGTTTTCCTGTCATAAAATCTGAAGGTTGGGCTGGAGCAAGGCTTCTCTGCCTTTTTTTGAGACAGCCCCCTTTGGCAGTCTGGTGAAGCTGATAGGCCCCTTCTCAGAAGAATGTTTGTTATCTACATTACTAACTGAAAGAAACACTAATTTTTCAGTTAAAGGTTTGTCAAAATAAAAATGGAATTTGTTTTCCTACATGAGGATTCTCCCTCTTCTCCAAAATCTTTCCACAGTCTTGTTGTCTAGGGGTCCTAGGTTAAAGCCCTTTGCCCTAGATGACCTCCAAGGTCAAACATACTGTGTTCTATGTTCTATTAACTAAGATTCTTTGTTGCTTTACCATTCTCTGCCCTGTGTTCTAGCATCCTTTTAGCACTAATATTTTACATATATTTTACCGTTCTGTAGTCTCAGGCCCCTCCGGCTCTGGCATTTGGTCTCCTAAGTTCCCACAGGGCCCTAACATTCTACAGTCTACGTTCCTTCTGACACTGATGAGCTAAGTTTTTTCTTGGCAGTTGGTTTGCAGAAGGGCAGGCCATGTTGAAAACATCTCACTTCTGTGAATAGGTTGAACTGAGATACAGGGTTAAAGTGAGCTTACCAAGCCAGGCTTGTCTTTACCAGCATCATAGAAGCGAACACTTGCCGACCCTATTTGCTTAAAGGCAAATGATAGTTCTGAGGTTGATTCAGAAAGCACTGGCCTCCACTATTATTAGCCAGTGCAAATACCATTGGTAAACAGTTTGGAGCCTATGATTAGATGAATCAGCATTTATTCATCCTTCTCATTATCAGCATATAAACAATGTCCCCTGTGAGCTCTGGCAGATCTCAGCAGGTTGGTAGCTGACTATTCCTGTTTCAAACAGGAAGCAGGTGGATTCCACCCAAAACGATCTTTGGGCTCACAAAGGGATGACTGGGGTCCATTATGCCAGGACTCTACCTCCCTTGTTCTGTTCAGCCAAGTGCCAGACCCCTTTCCCAGACATGATGACATTGTCCATCCAGGCCCTCACTACTTCTCACATGGATGATAAAGGCTGCCTCTTCCAAGTTGTCTTTCTTGACTGAAGCCACACTCCAGCCCCCTCCATCCTAGATACCACTACCAGTAGCCTGGCTCACTCACCAGTTCATTCATCGCATAGACACAGTGAGTAAGGATGTCCTCGTGGGAGGGACTGTGGAGAAGACAAGGGTCATTTGTATAGTGTTCTAATATTTGCAAAGCACCCTGTGTGTGCCTCTCAGGACCGTCTCTGTGTGTGTGTATGTGTGTGTGTGTGTGTGTGTGTGTGTGTGTGTGTGTGAGAGAGAGAGAGAGAGAGAGAGAGAGAGAGAGAGAAAGAAGGAGAGAGAGAGAGAGAGAGAGAGAGAGCGAGAGAGAGAGAGAGAGAGAGAGAGAGAGAAGGAGAGAGAGAGAGAGAGGAAGATAGAGAGACAGAGAGACAGAGGGAGAGAAAGACAGACAGAGAAAGAGACCGTAGGCATCATGATACCCATTTTACAGAAGGAGAAAATAGGTTAAAGGAGACAAAGTTGCACAGTTATAAAGTGTGATAGGGATGTCTTCCTGTCTCTAAGTCCCACACACTAACCTCTACACCACACTGACTCTCTTGAGACATAGTCTTAGTTTTATGGAAGTGATGGGTAAGGGATAACAAAGATGGCAGGTACATATACTACTGTATTACAGGATAGAATGTGGTTAGATATTATGGGGTACACAAGGTCTCAGTTTCCTGTTCTATAAAAGGAGTGGGTTGAACTAGATGGTCCAGTTCTAAATCCTAAAATTCTAGGAATCCCTCCTCCTTTCTGGACCTTATTTTCCCCTCTGTAAAATGGGAATAGTTATACTACCACAACTATTGGGTCACAGGATCAAAGATTTAGAGTAGAAAGACACCTTAGAGGTCATCATTTTATAGAAAAAGAAACTGAGATATTGTGGGGACTGAATGAAGTAATAGATATAAATAACTTTGCCAATTGTAAAGTCCTTTAGAACTATCAATTACTAGTCTTATAACCTGAAATACCTATTTTATATTTACTTATATGACATTAATGTTAGTATTAAAATTTTGAACAGTCTTCCTAAATTACCACTTTGTAGTCTTCCCCTGCTGAAAACCCTTCCCCTGCTCCCTACTTCTAACACCCTCCATCAGCTTTCAAGGTCCTACATAAACCCACTCTCCATTACTCCATCTCCCCTCCCTGCCATCCAGTTGCCACACACTTGGACCTCTGGCCCTCCCATTGGAAGCTGGACTCTCCTCCCTAACAGAAGGTTGAGTGGATTTAATTCTAGACTCCCCTGGTCTGGACACAAAACAAAAATGTCCAGATGTGAGCCGAAGGCAGGCAGAGGCAGTAAGAGCATTGGACAAGGAGTCAGGATCCCTGGATTATAATAATGCTCAATCTGCCATTAAGTCACCATATGCCCCAGGCCAAATTGTTTCAGATCACTGGGCCTCAGTTTTCCCCAGCGTTCACTGTCCCTGTGGTCCTATCTGTTTTTAGGGTTGTACTGAAGATGAAGCAGTGAGCCTAGAAGATGGTTTACATTGTAAGACATTTTTGTTGCTGTTTGGTTGTTTTCAGTCACGTCCAACTCTTCATGATCCCTTTTTTGGGGTTTTCTTGGCAAAGATACTGGAGTGGTTTACCATTCCCTTCTCCAGTTCATTTTGCACATGAGGAAACTGAGGCAAACAAGGTTAAAGTGACTTGCCCAGGGTCACACAGCTAGTAAGTGTTTGAGGTTGGATTTGAACTCAGGTTTTCCTGACTCTAGGCCCCAGACTCCATCCACTGTGCCACCCAGCCACCCCAGGACTGCCCTAAGACTTTTATTCAAGTGAAAAAGCAAGTATTTCATCCACCCTTGCAATAAATCCACAGAAGAGCAGGGTAAGTCACCTACCTTGGGAATGTTTCTTTATGAATTTTATTTTTTTAAAGATGAAAACAAGATAAAAACAACAATAATTTTAAAAAATAAATTAAACGATCTTATCAATAGACCCCAAAAAGTGACATGGACAAAATACAATATTTACACCCCTGATATCAAATCACTTATACTGCTTAAGAAATACAGAGGTTGATGGATGGAACAGGTTAGTAAGTCAAGCAGTCAGTAAGCATTTATTAAATGCCTACTATGTGCTAGGTGTTGTGCTAAGAGCAGGAGATACAAAACAAGGCAAATGATAGTCTCTGCTCTCAAGGAGTTTATGACTTAATTGGGGGGGTTGGGCAAAGGGGACAATTATACAAACAGATATGTGTAGACAAGCTATGTACAGGATAAATAGGACATAATTAATAGATAGATGGTTCTGAAATTAAGTGGGGTTGGGAAATGTTTTTTGTAGAAGGTAGGATTTTAGGTGGGGCTTGAAGGAAGTCAGAAGGCAGAGATGAGGAGGGAGGGCATTCCAGGCTTGAGAGATAAGCCAGAGGAAATGCCTAGAGCTGAGAAACAGAATATGTTGTTCAATGAATAGCAAGGAAGCCAGTGTCACTAGATAGAAGTTTACGGGGGCCATATAAGATGTGTGTGTGTGTGTGTGTGTGTGTGTGTGTGTGTGTGTGTGTGTGTGTGTGTGTGTAGGAGGAGGGTTGGCAGGTTCCAGAGGCTTGTGTATTTGATTTTACTGGTGATAGGGAACTAATGGAGTTGACTGAGTAGGGGGTTTATATGGTTGGACCTGTGCTTTAGGAAAATCACTTTGGTGGATATGGAAGATGAACCCTAACCCTAAATGCCTCCTCTACCTCCTCCTCTAACCCTAAATGAGTCTCTGACCTTAACCCTCCTACTCTAATCCTAACCCTAACCTTAGAAGCAAATGAACATAGTAACCTAGTGTTTAATAAATCCAAAGATCCCAGTCAGTGGGGCAAAACCTCACTATTCTACAAAAAACTATTGGGAAAACCAGAAAGTTGTTCGTAGATCAACATCTCACAGCATATATCAAGATAAAGTACAAAAGGTTACAATGATAACTTACCTGAGCTCCTTCCTTAATGAAAACCATACTTTTATTCCATCATACCGTCTCATTTCTGTGATCCTGAACCTTAGCCGCCATTTTGGAACCTCATTCTCCATTCCCCACCCACTACTCAGGTATTCACATCCACCCAATTCAATCTGATCCTCCCACCTCAACCTTCCACTCTTACTGTCCCCCCTATGTAGAATGCTCTTCCTCTTCCTCTCCACCTCCTGGCTTCCCTGACTTACTTCTAGTCTCAGCTAAAGTCTCACTTTCTGCAGAAAGCCTAGTCATTCTTAATTCTACTGCTTTTCTGTTGAGACCCCCCCATTCTATCTCATATATATCTTGTTTGTATGCAGTCATTTGCATGTTCTCTCTCCCAGATTGTGAGGTCTTGGAGAGAAGGGATTCTTCTCTGTTTTTCTTTGTATCTCCAGTGTTTAGCACAGTGCCCAAAGCATAGTTGTGTACTGACTAATATAACTTCAAGACAAAGGAAAATGTCATAAACAAATTAGGGGGGAGCAAGGAAGAAATAACCTATTAGATCTCTATATGAGAAAGAGTTGCTAACCAAACAAGGGTCACAAAAGGTAAAATGGATGATTCTAATTATTTAAAATCAAAAAAAGTTTTCCAGAAACAGAAACAATGCAACTAAAAGTGGAAGAGAAGTGGGTAAATTGGAAAAATTGGAGCAAATTTCTCTTGATAAAGGTCTCATTTGCAAGACAGAGTAGAAGTTGATTCAAATTTATAAAAATGTCTGTTGTTGTTTGGTCTTTGTTTCTGAAGAGAAATAATCAGATCAAGACCTTGACCAATTGATAAATGGTAATAAGTTTTCCAAGGAAGAAATCCCAGCTATTAATAACTATATAAAAATGTTTTAAATAACTAGTCATTGGAAAAATGCAAGTTAAAACAGCTCTGAGGTTTCACTTCATATCCCTCGGATTGGCAAAGTTAAGAAAAAAGATGACAAATGCTGAGGGGGTTATAGGAAAACATGCATGTTATTGTACTGGGTAGAGCTTTGTTCGCCCATTCTGGGGAAGAAAAAAACACAACAGTTTGGAACCATGCCCCCAAAGCTATTAAACTGCGCACATTCTTTGACCCAGTGACACCACTACTAGGTATGTATCCCAATGCTATCAAAGAAAGAGGAAAGGGAGAAGTATATATAAAAATATTTATAGCAGCTCTGTTTTTGTGGTATCAAAAGATCAGAAATTGGGGGGGTGCCTATTAGTTGGGAATAATGACTAAACAAGTTAAAGTATTTGAATATGATGGAATATTATTGCAATGTAAGAAATGAGGAAGGGGATTTTTATTTTCAGAGAAACTTGGAAAGAATTGTACGAATTCATACAGAATAAACAGAACCAGGAGAGCGATCTATACAATGGTAAGAGCGTTGTAAAGACAATCAACTTTGAAAGACTTAGGTACTTAGATCATTATAATCATGACTAATTATGGTTCCATTAGACTCATGATGAAACATGCAACTCACTTCCAGAGAAGAAATACTCAGAATTAAGATATATGTTATTACTAATAATTCATATTTTTGTGTCATCTGGAAATTGGACAAGGAAGCCTCCTTTGCTGTGTCCAAATCTTCATTTAAAAAAATGTTAAGTTGTCAAGGGATATGCATAGATCTCTGGGGTACTCCACTGGAGACATCTTTCCAAGCTGACATGAATCCTTAATGACGATTCTTTGAGTCCAATTATATAATTATACTATTGTCCAACCTATTTCTCTCCCTATTTTCAAAAAAAATAGAATGAAATATTTAGACAAGTAATTGGTTAAAATCAAGGCAAAATAAATGTATAACATTTCCCTGATCTACTCTGTCAAAAAATGAAGGAAGAAAAGTTTGCCCTGACCTGCTCTTGATGAAATTATCCTGGTTCTTGGTGATCATTTTTTAAAAAATTTTTTAGATGTTAACTATCTCCTTAATAATTCTGAAATACAACTGTGGTCTTGTTGCAGTGGATGGAACACTGGACTTGGAGATAGGAAGACCTGAGGTTGAATTCTGCTTCAGATACTTAATAGCTGTGTCGTCCTGAGCAGGTCACTTAACCTCTGTCTGTTTCAATATTGTTAGCTATAAAATAGGGATAATAATAGCATCTACCTCCCGGGATTGCTATAAAGATGAAACGAGATAATATTTGTAAAGCTACTAGCACGGTGCCTGGTACAAAGTAAAGCAATAAATCCTTCCTTCCTTCCTTCCTTCCTTCCTTCCTTCCTTCCTTCCTTCCTTCCTTCCTTCCTTCCTTCCTTCCTTCCTTCCTTCCTTTCCTTCCTTCCTTCCTTCCTTCCTTCCTTCCTTCCTTCCTTCCTTTTTCTTTCTTTCCTTCCTTCCTTCCTTCTTTCCTTCCTTCCTTCCTTCCTTCCTTCCTTCCTTCCTTCCTTCCTTCCTTCCTTCCATCCTTTCCTTCCTTCCTTCCTTCCTTCCTTCCTTCCTTCCTTCCTTCCTTCCTTCCTTCCTTCCTTCCTTCCTTCCTTCCTTCCTTCCTTCCTTCCATCCTCCTACAATACAGATCCATATAGACTTTCCATCTGTACCTACCTATCCTGTGGGATTTATCCAGTCATCCTGATCTATATCTTGCCACTGGACTCAGATGGCTTTGAAGGAGAAAGAGAGGCTGGTAACTGCACAGCTCCCCCCCTCACTTAAATCCAGTTCATTTGCAAGTACCACCTTTCTGATGTCATGGTCCTCTTCATGAATGAAGGACAAACAATTGTCCTTCACAAATCTTGTTCTTGTTTCCCCCTAAATTGGCAGGGTTGGGTGAAGGACATCTATCCAGCCTACTGGGGAGCCATCTTGATTTTTTCTGATATCCCGAGGATACCAGTGCAGCACATAGGCCTTTAATTATTCCAGTCACCTATTTTTCCCAGCGATAACCTTTATTCCAGTTTTTCTTCAAAGCTTCTCATTTATTAGATGTTATAGCAGGTTCACACCCACCCCTGCCCCTCCATTGCCCACAGAGTGATTCTCATTTTCAATTCTTTAGAGAACATAGCGTTCCATGACTCATCTCACCATACAACAACACTGATAGGGTATCAATATTAAAATCTAGGTCTTCATTTTTAGAAAAGAGTTTGGGGTTATTAAAAGAGGTTTGAAATTTCCTGAAGACATTCCAGCCCACTCTCTTCCTCCTAGACTCAGGAAAGGGACCCTCCTCTTAATTCTAGGTTAACTCATTGCTTTTTTATACTGTCTATCCAAGATACACATACTAATCCCTCTGGGTCATCTATCCTCCTGCATATCAGCACACATTCTTCATTCCCTTGGTTTTTCCTTTGTGGATGGTTAGGTGGATGGCTCCACCATGCTCCACACCTTGATGGAAGCAGCACAAATGTTTTTGGCACACAATGGCATCTGGACGACCTCTCTGTGCATCTTAGACTCTGTGCTGGATTTCCTCCACTGTAATGAGAAACCCCTTTAGTAAACACATATTTCCCTGCTTCAGGCCTCACTTGTTACTTATGTTCAAGCTGTAGAACAAGTTTATCTCACTTGTAATATCTCTGAAGGGATCTTGAATGCTTTTGATGTATGGATGGAAGACATGTTGTTGGACAAGAATCTTTAAGATCAAATTTTGCTCAACCAAATCATGTTTTTTAGGATAAACATCAAACAGTAAGCACAATGGGATGATTCATTATCTACATCTTCTAGTGAACTGTCTGATGTTTATCTTCCGCTCCCTCCCTCGAAATATCCAGTAACTTGCCACATCTCTCCATTTGGGTCTCTCCCCTATTTCCCCTTCTCACTACTAACACACCTACCACCTTAGTTCATCTTCTTTTCCCTGGACCTTTGCAATGACCTTCTGACTGGTCTCTCCCAACTCCAATCTATCATTCACACAGTTGCCAAGTCATTTTTCTTTAATGAAGGTTTGACAGTGTCCCTGCTCTAAGTACCAATGTGTCTCCCTATTGCCGTTAGCAGCTCAGTGGATAGAATGATGGGCCTGGAGTCAGGAAGATCTGGGTTCAAATGTAGCCTCAGACCCTTTCTAGTCGTGTAACCCTGGACAACTCATTTAGTGACTGTTTGCCTCAATTTTCTCAACTGTAAAATGGAGATAATAATAGTGCCTGCCTCCCAGGCTTGTTGTGAAGATCAAATGAAATAACTATCATAGAGTGCTTAGCACAGTACCTGGCACATAGTGGGGACCATATAAGAAGATAGCTATGATGATGATGATAACATATAAGCTCCTTGTTTGACTTTTCAAACCCTTTACAACCTGGCTCAAAGCTACCATCCAGTTGTATTCTGTATTACTCTTCTTTCCATATTCTCAGTCTAGCCCAATGGATCTTCTTGGTTTTCCTCACACACAGCTCTCTTTCTCCTGTTATACAGACCATTCCCCATGCTTAGAATGCACTCACTCCTCCCCCCGGTCTCATAGAATCCCTTACTTCCTTCAAGACTCAGGTCAAGGACCCATTTTCTACGCAAAACTTTGCCAAATACAAATGCTCTCCCTCCCAAGCTATCTGGCATTTATTTTGTATTTACTCTCTCTATGTTGTCATTCAGCCATTGTCACGTCTGACTCCCCCATGAACCACAGTTTCAATGGGGTTTTCTTGGCAAAGATACTGGAGCAGTTCACCATTTTCTTCAGTGAATTAAAATAGGCAGACATTAAGTGACAGGTCCAAGATCACACAGCTAATAAGCATCTGAGGCCAGATTTGAGCTCAGGTCTTCCTGACTCCAGACCCAACCCTCTTGCCATCTTGTTGCTGTTATAAATATTTTAGTATTTATTGGGAACTTTCCCTTTATCAATGGTCTCCTTGAGATATAAGCCTAGTAATGGAATCTATGGGTCAAAGGGTTTGGATATTTTAGTCACTTTATTTATTCTGTATATGCCTAGTTATTTGCAATTGTCTCTCCTGATAGAATGTAAGGCCCTTGAGGGCAGGGGCTGATTTAGTTTTGTCTTTGTATTCCTAATAGGCACATAATAAAACATTATTAATTGATTAATACTATGGAATATTACTTGTGAATGCCTATTGCTCAGTCAGACAGTAAGCATTTATGAAGCACTTACTATGTGCCACATGATTGTGGTAAGATCTGGGGATACCAAAAACAGGCAAAAACCAGTCCCTACCCTCAAGGGGTCATGGTCTAATGGGAGAAACAGCCTATAAGTAGCAGCTATGCACAAACAAGACTGACCTCTCATTGAACATGTCCATGAGAGTTTAATTTATGGTTCTCATAAAACTACATATATATATATGCATATATATATATATATACATATATACATATATATACATATATACATATATACATATATACATATATTTGTATATATATGAAGACAAAGGTGTTAGTAGTTGTTGACATTCTCTTGGTTAACATTTTTGGCAATATAATAATAATACTGTAATAATACATTCCAGAATTTTGGTAAGAATCCAAGTCAAGTTCATTGGCCTATAGCTTGAGGATTCTATTTTCTTCCTTTTAAAAAAATAATTGGGACATTTTCTTTACTCTGGTCCCATAGAGTCCAGGGTGCCTTCTCTCTGCCTAATTTCATTCTTCTTTCCAATATCACTGATGGTGGCTCAGTCATCACATTCACCAGGTCCTTAGGACCCAGGAGGTGGCTCATCTGGCCAGATGACTTGAGTTTAAAAGTAGCTAAGGGCTCTTTCTCTCTTCTGACCTGTCTCAGATATGAATTGCTTTTTGATTGGTTGGCAGTTTCGTTTCAGGTCAGAGCCAGACCTGGGCCTCAGATCCAATAACTCCTTGTTCAGCAGCCTTTTCATCACACTTTGCTAACTGTGTATTTATAAGAAGTCCTTACCTACATGACTAAAGGAATAGCTTTCTTTGCTTGTAATTTAAAATAAGATTGGCTGGGAGATGTTTTCTTATCTGGTTAGTGTACAGCTGCAAAGAAACTTTTAGCAAAATTTGTGTGGTTTATCTAGTTAACACATCTTTGCAAAGATTATATTTGCCATCTTTCTCCATCTCTGCCTCTATTTCTCTCCCCTCCTTTTAATCTCTCCTTTCAAACTCCCCCCCATTTTTTTCTTTTCATCTCTCCCTTTCTCTTCCCCCCTTTTCTTTCTCATTCTTTGCTTCATATTTTGAAGTCCCAACAATAACCCATAATGAATGTATTCTTTCCATATGTATTTTTCAATCCATCTTTTGGATAGCTCTGAGCAGACACAGTGAGGGGCAGCTAGGTGGTCCAGTGGATAGAGCACAGCGCTTGAAGTAAGGAAGACCTAAATTCACATCTGGTTTCCAACACTTACTAGCTATGTGATGCTGAGCAAGTCATTTACCCTGTTTGTCTGTTTTCTCAGCTGTAAAATGAGCTGGAGATGAAAGTGGCAAACTGCTATCTTTGCCAAAAACCCCCAATGGGGTCATGAAGAGTCAGTTATGACTGAAACAACTGAATAACAAACAACAAGGAGACAAGTGATAAGACACTTGAGGAAGGGAGACCACTTGGGAGATTATTGTAGTCATCCAGTTGAGAGTTGATAAGAACCTAAACTAGGGTAGTGATCATGTGAATAGAAAGAGAGGAACATATACGAGAGATGCGGAGAAAGAAATGACAAGATTGACAACTAATTGACCATGAGAGGTATGTGAAAGTGAGGAGTCAAGAATGACTCCAAGGCTGATTTACTTCCCAGAACATTTGTAGGTTCTCTGGGGCTATGGACTATGGCTTCCATTTTTTCTTGGCACGGTGCTTAGCTAAAGGAAGGGTACATGATAGGCACTCAATATAAATTAGTTGATTATAAAAGAGAAAGTCATTCTTCTAAGCTTTCCCCAGCAGGCTCCTATAGTTCCATACAGAAGGGAAAAGGTTTTGGGGAAAGGAAGTTGAAGACCCAGGGAGGATTCACTGGAGTAGCTCATCTCAGCAGGCATTTGTTGAGTGGTTACTACATGTAAGACACCATTCTAGATATTGAGAATGCCAATTTTTTTTAAAGCTGCCATTCAGGATAGATTTTCAAGGGTCTTTAGAAGAGGAAAGATATCTAAAGCTTTAGAAAATTATTATAACAGCTGGGTGAAGGTTGGGAGAAGATAGACCAGATATAGGGACTGGGATAATGACAATTATAATAGCAATAATTATAGCTAACATTTATATAGAACTTACACTGTGCTAAGTGCTTTACAAGTTATCTCATTTGATTCCCACAACAACCCCGGGGGGTAGGTACTATTATTATCCCTATTTTATAGAGGAGGAAACTGAGGCAAGCAGAAGTTAAGTGACTAGTCCAGGGTTATACAATTAGTAAGTATCTGAGCCTGTATTTGAATTCACGCCCTCCTGAGTTCAGGCCCAGAGCTCTGTGCACTATGGTACCCCCTAGCTACCCTGGTAGTTAGGAGACTGTGATACTACCCCAGGGGAGAAAATTCAGGAAATGCCCTGGGGTTGTTCCAATACTTATCAATGGAGGGGAGAGGTTGAATTCAGAGCTAGAAGGGGTCTTCTTAGAGATTAGCCAGTCTACCCTCAGTTTACAGAGGAGGAAATTAGGGGAAAATAAGAGACTTAGCAAAAGTCACACTGTAGTCCCCTCTCCTTCCACCATGACTTTATGTTGTTCCAAGCAGTGTCCCAAAGGTAGGAGAAACTGTTCATGTGATGACGTATTCCGTGGAGAATGAGATGACTTATAGGCTCTGTAATGTTTTAGGTAAGCCCAGCAGAAGTAGGTCATTGGATCATACCAGGCCTCAAGCTGGGAACAACTGAAATTTGTCCCTGTCGATCTGAGAGCTGGCTGTAGACCAGGAGCCAGTAGATAGACTTCCACAGTTGGTAAAAGAAAAGGCAGCCTTACACCACCCCCTCCTGAAACCCAAAAAGGGCAGCAATTTGACCTGCTTTACTGGCAGTGTCAATGTGGGGAGTCACAGAGGTTGACCTTATCTCTTGGTCTTCAGATCATCCTTCAGCAGTTGCCAGGGCTGGCTTAGGCATGGGATGATGAATGCCAATCAAACCAAGAAATATTTACTATGTACCTACTATGTGTCCAACTCTATGCCAAGTCCTATAGGGGATACAAAGAAATATGTCACATATTTTCTGCCCTTTGGGAGCTTATACTTTTGCTGGGGAAAATAAGACATAAACCTGGGAAAAGCTAAGTAAAATAAAACACACTAATTGTACTTCAAGGTCACCATAGAAGAGATATCACAAGGCTTATTGGATAGTGATGGATTTGGAGTCAGAAGGACCTAGGTTAAAATCCTATTTTAGACATTTATTAGCTGTGAGCTTGGGGCAAATTATTTAACCTCCCTGAGCCTTGTTTTTTTCATTTATAAATAGGGATTTCTAAATGCATAGTACCTGACAGAAACTGGAGTTCAAGGGAAGGAGAGATCATGGAGGGCTAAAAATGATCAAGAAAGGTTTCATGGGGGAGGTAGAATTTGAAGTATATCTCAAAGACTAGATAGAATTTGGAGGTGCAGGGCACACCACACAAGGTGATTTACAGGAACAACACTTGGTGGAGGAGGACGAGACCAGTTTGTCTGGGATGTAGGGCACCCACAGGGGAATAGCCAGAGACCAATCTGGAAAGGGGAGGAAGGAGAAAATGAAGGAGGAAAAGAAGGAAGGAAGGAAGAAGGGAAGGAGGAAAAAAGAAAGAAAGGAAGGAAGGAGGGAAGAAAGGAAGGAGGAAGGAAGGAAAGAAGCATTTATTGTGTTTACTATGTGCCAAACAGGGTAGATAGACTAGTTAATCTCTCTGTCTCAGTTCTCTCATCTATATATTGAGGATGACTGGCTGATCTCTAAGATCTCTCTTAGCTATAAATCTACCCCTTCCTCTCCATTAGTACTGCATGGACTTTGGCTCAGGCCTTTTCCTCATTTTTCTCACCTGAAAAACAGTCTCCTAAATACCATATCTGGTTCTAGTCTATCCTCTTAAGCCAATCTTTCCTTCACATACATGCTAAAAATAATTCCTAAGCTCTGAGTATCTTCCCTCTTTGAGAATCAAATCCCTAAGGGCTAGGGATAAACAAATAAAGGAACAAGAGCCTGCCTTCAAGAAGCTTATATACTGCAAAGGGGAGATGATGTATTAGGGGAGTGGTTGGTAGAGAGGGGTATTTTGGTTTGGAAAATTAAAGGGATCTATGAGTGGAGCTATAGGGAAATAGACTGACGGCCTTCCAGGAGTAATGGCAGTACTGATTGATTTATGATTCCAGAACTGAAAAGAGTTGGCATTAGAGAAGATGCTGAGAGCACGCTCACTGAGAAAGAGGCTGATAAGAGAGTGACCCAAAATAAGGGAGACCAGATTTCTCTGGGAACACCTTGAGCTCAGTGCTGGGAGCCAGAATCACTAGAAATCAACCTCTGGCCAAAGTCATCAGGCAGAAGTTATCCCTAGATTCCCACTCCCAACCCCATCCCAGAGATTCCACCTCATCACTTCTGGAGATGGGCAGGTGCTTAAGTGTGTGTGTGACGAGGGCAGACAGAAGAGACTGGAAAATTGGATGCGTGTGCCTGCCCACATCTCATCTTGCTGGCCTTACTTGGCAAATAAGTCCTACTGCTCTCTGCAGTAAGATGACCCCTCTCGCACACTGGACCCACCACATGTTTTCCTCTTGCCTCAGCTCTTGATTAATTCTTCTTAGTCATTGGTCAAACTTCCTAAACTTTGAGGTATTGGAACAAGGAGCTAAGTTTAGTGACTAAAAAAATGTCCTTGTGAAATTCCTGGATTATACGTGGAAGCCAGTTAGGTCTTCCAGATGAAATTTCCCTGGGCATTCCAATGGGCACCAGTTCAAAGGACCCAGAAGGTTGTCAGAAATTTCCTTGGAGCATAACAGCTTAGAATAAACAAACAAATGCTGGTGTCCTGTCTCATTCCACCAAAAGTAGCATGGAGAGGCAGTGCAAGGTCAGATCTGTCCCCTTTAAATGTTAGAGGATTTGGCAGGGGGGCTCAGAGAAGCCAAGACTGAGAGGGCATGTCATCATCTGGTTACAGAACCAGAGGATCAGAGGGAACTTAGAGGTCGCCCGACCTGCTATTCTGTTGCAGAAATCCTCTTTAAAGCTTCTTGAACAGCAGTTATTATGCTTTTGACCAGAACCATGATTCCATTGGTATAAAGAACTCCTGGTGAGGAAACTCCCTTTATCAGTGCAGAGAAGTATCTGTTCTGCAGCTTCTAGATTTCCAGAGTTCCCCAGGGCACTGAATGGTTAAGAGATTTTCAGGGTCTCACAGTCAGTATGTGTCAGAGATGGGACTCGAACCCTGATTGTGCTGACCCCAAAGCCAGAGCTATAGCTGTTGTGCTATGTGGCATAATGCAGCTCTGTTTATTGAAGAAAAGTCTTCTTTTCTATTGAATCAAAACTGTGCCAGGTCATTTGAGATGGTTCTCCCTTCTGCAGTCACACACAACCTTTTCCTCCTTTTTCATAGAATAGTCCTTGAACTGCTAGAAGATAGCTATCATGCTTTTCCTCCTGTTCCAGATAATTTGATCTGTTGTTGTTATTCAGTCATGTCTGACTATTTGTGACTCCATTTGGAATTTTCTTGGCAAAGATACTGGACTGATTTGGCATTTCCTTTTCCAGCTCATTTTACAGAGGAGGAAACTGAGACAGAGAGCAGTTAAGTGACTTGCCTAGAGTCACACAACTGGTAAGTGTCCGAGGCCAGATTTGAACTCGTCTTCCTGACTGCAGGCCCTGGACCTAGCTGCCCCCTAAATAGTCTAATACCATTCACTTACTCTGCTATTAAACTGACTTCTGGCAACCTCAAAGCTTCTGCAAACCTGCTTATGAGGAGAAAAGGCCTCCAGAAATCTGAAACAACTGTGAAAAGGTCTTCTGACTTTGCAAGAGACACCCTTCACCTCCACACACACTCATTATTTTATTACCAAACTTGGTTCTCTGGTTTCATACCCCACAGAAAACAGCTGACACGTAACTAGTGTCCCAGAGTTTGTGAAGTGCTTTATGTATATTACCTCATATGGTATATAGGACATAGACAGACACATAGAACATCCATCAAGCACTTTCTGTGTAACAGACACTGTGTTAAATCCCAAGGATATAAATACAAGCATACAAGTTTGATCTTGCCCTCAAGGAGATTATATTCTAATGGGGGAAGACAAAAAAGGAGGGGAAAAAGGTAGTGGAAAGGCCAGGTGGGGCAGTTATAGAGGATGAGAACAGGAGGAGGTAAAGGAGGAGAGAGAGGAGTGCGCAGGGTTGTGAGTGAGGTGAAGCAAAGCAAGGTACCTTCCTGAAGCAGTGGTCCTGGTAAGTGAGTAGAGAGAGGAGGATTTCTGGGCAGAGGCTTCTTTAGGGAAGAAATGAGTTTTAGAGGCACTGACAGGGGCAAAAAGTACAACTTTGGGTAGTCTGATCTCGAGGGAAGAAATCAAAATAAAAAAGCAACAGAGTGAGGTCATTCAATGTAGGGACAAAAACTGTTCAGTAACTCCTGAGAGCCTTAATGGAGCACACCATGCTTTACAACTGATAGTCACAAGTGAAAACCCTGAGTCATTTAGAAAAATAATGGTACATTGTATTCATATAAACCAGCTTTACAGAAAGACTACTGGAGCTGGGGTCAGGAGGCTAGGGTTTGAATACCATCTCTGTTATTTACTACTGGTATAACTTTGGGAACCTCAGTTTCCTTCTTTGTAGAATGAATAATTTGGATGAATCGAGCCTGCCAGCACTCAATGCTATGATTCTGTACCTTGTTTCCTAAGGTGGGGATGTGATGTTAACCATGTTTAACATCTTGGCTTATCATTTGGCTTGTCTCTAGAATTATTAAAATGGTGTTGTGTTGCTTGGAGTCATAGATACATTGAGTGGTTTGAGGTCAATCCAAGTCACTCACTTTATAGGTGAAAAGACTCCGAGGAATGACTGGCTGAAAGCCATAGGGGACATGGCAGCAGGTTTCTTAACTCCTAGGTCAGTTGTATTTTTATTCTAATTAATGAAAGCTCACTCATACCAAAGAGTGTCTTGTTCCCCACAATGGTGGGAATGAGCTGCCATTGTAACTCTGTCTTCTCCAGTACTCACCAGGTGGATCACCTGGCCTCTACTTAAACAGATATCAGTTTGAGGATTTCCAAGGCTCCCTTACAGGTACCATTGTGTCTCCTACTTCCCCTGTTCTCTTGTCCCCCAGACCTCCCAGTTCTGGATTGTCTGGAAATTTAATTAAAATGTTGCTTCCCCTTCTATACCTCCTTCCAGTTCACTGATGAAGGCAGTGCATTGGATTTAGAAGGATTAAAGGAATGAATGACTTTCACTGTGAACCAGGGATTCTCAACAAATGCTCTGAGGCCTCATTGGGGAAAAGGTGATGGAATCTACAAAGGGCACAGATGAGCAGGGAAGGGAGGCTTGGTCTCAGGTGACCGACTTCCTTGCAGCTGAGATTGGCTACAGGCTGGTCCTTGTCTGCTGAGACTGCCAGCACAGAACAGATTTAGGAAACCCACCCAAGATGTAACACAAGAAAGGATTAGCATCTTGCTACGTTGCCATGTCCCCAGGACAATCGAGACTGAAGCTGGATCCCTGAGAAGGAAGTAGGGCATTTTGAAGGGCAGGAGGCAGAGGACAGGCAAACCTAATCCAGGATTATGAAGGGTAAAAGGCCACTGCCTGTTTACAGTTGGACAGTCTTCAAAGAGGGTCTGAAGAGGGAAGGGGCATGGGATCAGGGAGGAGGGTATGTTCCTGATTCAGTCTATGGTGTTTTAACTTTTGGGCTGCTGGGCTGTAGCAGCTACTGGGTGCAGAATTTGGGCCTCATTTTTCCCCATATGTAAAATGAAGGAGTTTGGAAAAAATCACCCAGCATTTGATTCTAAGCTTCTTCTAGAAATCCTGACGCCTGGCTGTAACAGAATTGTGACAGGTGACATAATACCAACTGGACCTCCTCTTTCTTTTTTTTTGGGGGGGGGGGTTTAAATGCTTTTTATTTTAGACAACCTACATGACATGTTTTTAAAAACAATGCCTCCACTCCAAATAAATCAAGGTCAAAAATAAATGAATAAAGCTCAAGATGACATCAGTACAAGTTTGTCCAAGTCCTGGTGTTGTGTAGATGACAAAAAGCAGCAGCCAGTTATGATGACAGGTGACTCAAAGTAATCAGCTGAATTTGTTAACATTTCTCCACTTCTAAACCATCCTTAAAGAAAATCATATATGCAGTCACACCATCCTCACGGAAGTCCAAGAGAGCCACCATGCCATCTGGATTCATGTTTTCACCTATAAAGAACTGATAGTTTTTAAAATTAGCAAGGATGTGTTTGATCTGTTTTGCAGCTCCCGTCATAAAAGGTTTTACTCTATCTGGCTTGTGTTCTCCAAGTCTGCCCTTGATTGATTTCATGTAGTCTTTTATGTAATTTTTGTAGGATTCTTTTGTGAAACTAGTTTCTTGCAGATGATGGTTTATTACTGTCAACTCCAGTGATTACAGGGGCATCAGTTCCTTCACCCTCAGGACCTTCAGCAGAGGCATTTCCACCGATGAGTGAATTATCAATGGTACCCTCTGTCCTACTGACCATCCTCCCCTCCACCTCCAGGCACAGCCCATTCGCGATTGTAAATGTCGGAGAACTTCTCATCATGGCTGATGAGGTCCCGGTAGATGATCCTGGCGGCCGCAGGAGGGTGGTGGCGGCGGCGGCACTAGCTCTGCGGGGGCCCGGAGCTCGGTGTGAGTGCGATTGGACCTCCTCTTTCCTACACACTCTTCTCTATCCTCATCCCCATACCCTAAACACCAATTGTCACACTTTTTCCATCCATCCTTTTTCTGAGAGGAAAGGATAAGCTGATCAAGGACAAATGGATGAAGTATTAGAAAGGAAAGTGTGTCCCTAACTCCATTCTCTTAATGGAGCCCAAGATCATATGACATAGATCGTGTTAGCTTTCTGTGTCTGTCATTTTACTCTTTGGATTCCGCTGAATTTGGCAACTCATTAAGCCATCTCCATCTCCTGTCTTTTGTTTTTAATGAAACCAATTATCTAGTCACATCTCCTCCATACTGTACATGAGCAGTTTTTTTTAAAAATCCATGTATGAGACATTATATTCGTACTTATTAAACGTCATCGTAGTCCATTTGGTCCATTGGAACCTTATTCTGGAGAGGGGTCAGTTAGTCAACAAGTTTTTATTAAGCACCTATTATGTGCCAGGCATCAGGCCAAATGTTGGGGACATAAAGAAAGGCAAAAGGCAATTCCTGCCTCTCCCAGAATAAATTAATCACCTGAAATCTCATCACCACCCAGATTGACTCAGATTTTGATGCTTCCTCAGAACCTCAGTTGTCTCTCCTCTTTGATTGGAGGACTGGAAGGTAGAGAGATCAACTCTTCCCAAAGCCTTCCTTTATATAGGGCTCAGGACTGTTCAGGTAAGTCTTCATTTTCCATCATGATGCTGAGGAGAGAATTAAGCTAAGGAGGAAAGTGGAGTGAGGCAGCCGTGGAGATGTGTGAGAAAATTCACTGTAGCAGAGACTGCAAAGTCCTGGATTTCTGTTGTGGATATGAAAGTTCCTGGGGTCAAAAATCCCTTAATCTAACTTGGGAGGGGGTAGGGGAGATTGTATATGTTTTAAGTTGGGAGGAACATAGAACTCTATAACTTTAGAACATAGAAACTCAGGGCTGGGAGGAGTCAGAACACAGATTGTATAACTCATGCATCAGACATCGATCTCTGGAACAATGGACTGGGTTTAGTCTCAAGAACCTCTGATAATAATGGAGGCTTGTGTCTCCTCCAAGAACATCAGAATCTGACCTGTGTGTCTTGAAGGGCCCTCAAAGGATTCAGGCTAAGGAAAGCACTAAATTGTGGACAGATTTATTTGAGGACTAATGAGCAAAGCAGGAACTCGTATCCAGCCCTTAGCAAAGCAATTGGGACGAGCCTGTCCTGGTGAGTCTGGTTTCACTTTTCAGAACTTCAGCAAAGTCCTGAGGAAAGACTGCCACACCATGCCATGATGCCCTTTCTCTGTGAAGAGATCATGTCCCAGTGCTGGTACACATCTAGCAGTTTTTACTCAACACTTGCTTTTCAGCCTCTGGTAGGTCTGTGACACTCCAGTCACCTCTCAAGGCTTTCTTGCTCTCACGTGGTCAATAATCAATCCATCAACCACCAAGCAGCATCTATTAAATGCTTACTACGTTTCAAGCATTGTGTAAGGTAGTAAAGATATAAGTGCAAAAGTGGAACAGTCTCTGACTTTAAGAAACTCGCACTCTTTTGGGGAGGTGGAATACTGTATACTATAAATAAATAACCAGATAGATAAATATATACTTTATGTATGTTTATATACAGATACGCATTGGTATGTAGAACATAGGCATGTATATGCATACATACATGTATACACACATATATGCATTTGTTGTTCAGTTAGTCACGTCTGACTCTTTGTGACCCCATTTGGGGTTTTCTTGGCAAAGACTCTGGAATGATTTGTCGTTTCCTTCTCCAGCTTATTTTACAGATAAGGGAACTGAGGCAAACAGGGTTAAGTGACTTGCCCAGGGTCACGCAGCTGGTAAGTGTCTGAGGCTGGATTTGAACTCAAGTCCTCCTAACTCTAGGGCTGTACCACTTAGCTGCCCTGAACATATATGCATACATATAGTATATGTGTACACATGTGTAGCATGTGGGCATATACAGGAATACATTACATTTGTGTGTATTGTGTATGTAGATGCATACTTATAGCATATGTGTGTATATAAAATATGCATTCATGTATGTATGTGTACACACATATAAGCAATCCATTGCAGACACGTATGCACATGCACTTGACACATACTACACACAGTACAATATACATATAAGCAAATATAAAGACATACATATATAAACATACACATACATACACAGATGTGTATATGTACATATATACATACATGCATACACATACATATATATACACCCATACATATATACATACCCATACATATATACACATGTATATACATGCAAATATGTAGGTATGTATGCAATTATCCTTGGCAAGTGGAAGGAGGTAAGCCGAGACTTGAAGTGGCCCAAAGCGAGGAAGGGGGGAGATTCTAGTAATGCTAAATGTCTTATACTAAGGTGGGAGATAGAATGCTGTGTATAGGTTTAAACAAAATTCTGGCTTGCCTGGAATGTACAGTGTGAGGGGGAGTAATGAGAAATCAACCTGGAGAGACAAGCTGAAACCAAAACTGGGGAATTTTAAATGCCACAAAGAAGAATTCATATTTTATCCTAGAGATAATAGGGAGTCTCTGACATTTCCTAAACAGGAGAGTGACATGGATAGATTTTGACTTGGGCAGCTGTGTAGAGGATGGATCAGCAAGGAGAGAGATCATCATGAGGCTGTTATAGTAGGGCAGATGAAGGGGTGATGAGGCAGTTTTAGTGCGAGGGGAGTGAGAGAGACAGTTACAGGGATGCTGAGAAAGTGCAATTGACAATACTTAGCTGAGGAATGGATGAGAAGAGGTTTTGGAGTGAGTGAGAGTGACAATTCAAGGTTGGCCCCAAAATTTTGACACTGAGTAACTGGAAGGATGGCTGTGTAACTGGAAGGAGGTTCTGTTTTGGATGTATTGAATTTGAGATGCCTATGAGTCCAGCAACAGCTGGAGATGAAGGATGAGAAATCAGGATAGAGATGAAGGATGGTTCTGTAGATCTGGGAGTCATATACATAGAGAAAATCACTGGATGCGTGGGAGCTGAGAATCTCACCAAGAGAAGGGGTGGTATAGAAATTAGAAAGACTGGAGTTCAAATCCTGCACAAGAAACTAAAGAGGCAGACAGGCGGGAAGAAAACTGGAATGGAGCAGTGTCATGAAAACTCAAGACCAGCAAAGTATTCATAAAAGAAGTGTCCAATGTTTGTAGTGGGGGAGGGAGGAAGAGGGTCAAGAAGGTTGAGGTGGCTTTGGAATCTCCTGCTTGATGCCTTCTAGATTTGCCTCTTGGGCATCCTCTGTGGGCACCTTTAGGCACCTGAAGTCCGGCTTCCTGCCCTTTCCTTGTGAGGGGCTGACTTAATTTTCCAAACTGGTGCATTCCTGATATGTTACTTTGGCATATAGACTGTTCAAGCTGATCCCTATGGCCCAGCCTCTTCATTCTACAAATAGGAGAACTGAAGCTCAACCAGATGATATGACTTAGGCAAGGTCACATGACTAGCAGGTGATAGATTCAGAACCCATACCCCTGTCTTCTGACATTCAGCCTAGAAATCTTTCTTTAGTGCCTTCTTTAAATGACGCTATCTCTCAGAGCAAATGCCAGAGTGCTATGCCAGCTCTGGTTTTCCAAGGGTTATTACCATTTCCTGTCCCATCTCCACCCCCCATTCCATCCCCAACTCCCACAACCTTCAAATTCTCCTCTCCTCAGTACTATGTTACTGGAAATCAAGTCTCCTCCCTGAGACAAAGGCCCTTTGTTATATAATCAGTCTCTGGTCTTCCCATACTCCCAGCAGGCTAATGGGTAGAAATCAGGAGAAGGAGGAGTGGGGAGGAAAGGGACCTCAAGTCAAACTGGGGGTGGGAGGGGAATGTGGTACTTCCAAACAGCAAGGGATCCAACAAGCCAGAACCAGGTTATGTTCTCTCCAGAGATCTCCTGAAGGAACCCAGAGAAACTCCCTGGAAAAGAAACTTTGCCAATCCTTACACCACCCCTAGCCTGCCTCCCCCATTTTCTTTTGAAAGTTGTTGACCTTCCTCTGTGCCAAGGGTGGAAGTGCCAAGTAAGCATTTTCAGCAACCAGTAAAGTGGAAAAATTGTTTTAATTAGTTTAATGGGTGTAGATTTTTGGTATAATCGGATTACACCAAAATATTGCAGCCTCTCAGACTGCTCCCCTTCCCAGCATCAGTTCCAACTCTGTCTGTCCGCCCATCAATGTTAATCTGATCTGGAGTATAAAGGAGGGAAGCTTGTTTCTGGGACCAGCCTTGGATGGTGTGTCTCATTTTGTACAGGGGCCCTGGTATGGGGAACATTTCTGTCTCAAGGACTCAGGAGCACTTTGCTGAATCAGTCTGGTGAATTCTGTCTTCCTTCCGTCTCTGCCCACATCATTCTTCCATGCCCAGAACACACGGTCATATTCTTTCCTTGTATCCGAACCTTTATATCCATCCTTCAAGTTAGTAATTCCCTCTGGTTAAATCACAGAAACCTAGAACTTTAGAGAAAAGATCCAAAGAAATCTTGGTTGAGTTGTTTTTTAGCCATATCTGACGCTTTGTGATCCCATTTGGGGTTTTCTTGGCAGAGATACAGGAGAGATTTGCCATTTCCTTCTCCAGTTCATTTTACAGATGAGGAAACTGAGGCAAACATGGTTAAATGACTTGTCTATGGTCATTCAGCTAGTAAGTGTCTGAGGCCAGAGTTGAACTCATGAAGACGAGTCTTCTTGATTCCAAGCATGATACCCTATCCATTGCTCTACCTAGCTGCTCCAAAGAAATCTAGTTGGCCCCCATTTATTTTGCTAGAAAAAAATGAAAGCCAAGAGAAATTATACCACTCGCCCAAGGTCACAGGGCTAGTAGGTGGCAGACCTGTATCAAAATAATAATGTTAGAATAATATAATTATTATATTATATATAAATAATATAATATAATAATATAGGACCTACTATGTGGCAGGTACTGTGCAAAGTACTTTACAAATACTATGTCATTTCATTCTTACAACAGCCCTGGGAAGTGGGTGCTATTATTATCCCTGTTTGACAAATGAGGAAATGGAGGCAGGTAACAGTTAAATGACCTGCCCAGAGTCATGGGCCTCGTTAAGTATCTGAGGCTGGATTTGAACTCAGGTGTTCCTGACTCCTAGGCCAGGTACTGCCTAGCAGCCTCACAAGAACTAGAGCATTAGAGCAGAGGTCTCCTGACTTCAGCCGCCTCTGACCAGCACAGCCCACAAGGATCTGCTCTTTGAAAGAGTTCTTTGACCTTGGACCACCATGCCTGAACACATCCAGTGGAGCGCAGCAGGGCTCAGAAGGTATTTGTCAAAGAGGAATCTGTCATTAAACCTGGGATTACAGAATGATCACTGCTCAGCTCTCTGATGGTTTCTGAGTCCAAGAAAGAAGACCAAAGGCTAGCAGAGAGACACCCAGGGACATCTGCTGCCTAATCCTCAGAGCCACACTGAGGAGGCACAGAGACATCTCATCTGGCTTGAATGCTCTCCTTGCAAGAGAAGCATCTTCAGGGAAAGAATCAGGACCAGTTTAGGAACCCCAGCCCAAGCCCCTGGGCTCTTCCCATGTGAGCGTTTGACCTACAGGAATCCTCATGAAACTAGTGTCTTTGTCGGACTGTTGGCAGCAATCTCAGCCTTTCCCTCCTGAAGGCCAACTCCCCTGCCTCCTGAACTGTGCTAACACCCATCTTAGAAGGCAATAACTATTCATTTGGCATTTAGGATACTTTGCATTGCATTATTCCTTATCTTTTGCCTTTCATCGGCTTCCTGAGGATAAGGAGGTGTCATCTCCTTAGGCAGCATTGTTTTCCCTTGCTGGACACTAAATCCCAGCCTTCTTGGGGAGGACTTTCACTTATTTCACAAACTAGCTTCTTGACTCTGAGACTTAGCTCTTCTCCCTTTCCTTTCTCACTTTTTCATCTAAGCCCCTGGTCCAAGGAGGAATCAGATCTCCTGACTGAGTAATCATTGAACTTCAAGGAGATGGGAAGGCAAATCTAGCTAAAGTGACTTCTCTGTAAATGCTGGGCTCTATCCACAGTACAATGGATGACTGTCTGAAAGAGACCCCAGAGCCTGTTTCGTCCAGTTCTTTTATTTTATAATGAAGAAACTGAGGCCAAGGGAAGTGAAGTGACTCACCCAAGGTCACACAATGAGTGTCAGAGATGGAGTTTGAACCCACATCCCTTAACTCCAGAGCTCTTTTCAACACATCATACTACTTTTGTAGGTACCTCTGGTTAATTGTGCAGGGCAGGGATGAAGCAGCCGTACCCTGTGATTTGTTATAAGATTTAGAACCTAAGAGATCATTTAGTCTATGTCTTTGGGAGGCTCATCCGTCTCTGCCCCTCAATCATGGGTGTTGCCTAAAGTTCTTCCCTGGTCTCTCTTTTTTCCCTTTTTTGTACTTGGTTATCTAGTTTGTTTTTTACAGGTTCAATCATCATTTTTATAAAAGAACAGGGATAGGGAGAGGATCTGAGATTTCCTCTGTGTTGGGAGCTCCTGGCGAGGATGCCAATGCTGGCCAATCAATCAATCAGCAAACATTTATTAAGGGCCTACTATTAAGTACCAGTACTAGAGAGGCAGAAGATAGTTCTTGCCCTCAAGGAGCTTAACACCCTAATGGGGAGAGAGCAAACAAGGGAAACAACATGCTGAAGTCAGTAACTTATGTATACCTTGTGACTGACAAATCTCTGAATCCAGCCTGCTGAATGTAGACATCCGACTGTTTTGTTTCAAACTCAGTGTCCAAAATAGATGTCTTTCTCTCCCCTACCACTCTGCCCATCAATGCTGTCCCCTTCACCAAGCTTCCCTATCTCTGCCGAGGTCATCTCCCATCTCTCAATTACTCAGGTTCACAACCTCATTGAATTTCCCTTCTTCCTTAGCCCCATGATATACAATCACTTGCCACATGTTACTAATTCTACTTCGAAGAGCTCTCTCTCTCACCATCCCCTTCACTTTCCTCACCGAGGAACATGTAACTGTCCAGGCCCTCATCATCTCTTACTGGGCTGTTTTCATAACCGCCTAATTATTCTCTGGGTTCCCAGTCTCATTAGTCTCAGCCATCTTTCACATAGTAGCCAAAATTGTCTTCCCCAAATCCACATCTGACAAAGTTATGACTGCCTTGTTCATCAACTCACTGGCTCTTTACTGCCTTTAAGAAAAACAGTAATATGAACTCCTTGATCGGGCATTCAAGGCCTGCTGTGTCTGGTTCCAATCTGCCTTTCCAGTCATATTTAACGATCCTCTTCATACTCATTTCATTTTAGATAAATTAATAAAATTCTTAGCTGTCCCAGAGAGCAACAAGTCATCTTTTTCCTTTGTCCATTCATTCAACTTGTACCCCATGCCTGGGCCATATGCTCTGCTCTTTTCTACCTATTAGAATCTTTCGTATTTCTTCAAGATTCAGGTGCCATCTCCTCCATGAAGCCTTTCCTCATCTCCTCTCCCACTCAGGTTTTTAGTCTTCTTCCCTTTCTCAAAATAACTTTTTATTTATCCATGCACATAGTTTTTATTTATCCATGTATTTATCCATGTACATAGTTCTTACTTATCCTTGTATTTATCCATAGTATTTATCCATGTACATAGTTTTTATTTATCCATAATATTTATGTATCCACACACATAGTTTTCCCCAGTGGAGTTAGCTTCTTGAGGATAAGGATTGTTTCCATTTTTTTAAACCTCATCACCCAGCACAAGGCTACTTCCACAGTCAATATAACAAACATTTATTGTATCTAGGTGCTATGCTATATTTTTCCAGGACTACAAAGACAAAAATAACAATCTCTGTTTTTGAAGAACTGTAGACTACCATACATTCAGAGATTTAGAGCAGGGTGGAACTTTAGAGATCATTCAGTTCAACCATTTCATTTTTACAGATGGGGAAACTAAGGCCCAGAGTGGGGAAGTGAGTTGTTCAAGGTCTCACAAGTGGTGACAGAGCACAGATTTAAACACAGGCCACATGACAACCACTTTCAGAGCTCTCTGTTCTTCATAGACAAAGATATACAAATAAGTGACAACTACTTCTGACTCACTTGCTCTGGGCCCTTCCAATCTCCAAGGGGCTGTTTAAGTGAGACCATCAGCTCCATAGGGTTTCCTCTGGCTCTCTGGCCCCCGCCATATTTAAAGGCCAACCCTGGCTCCCAGTCTGACCCCTGACAGCTAGATTGGATTCAAGGTGTCGACATGGGCAAGCCCAATGTTGTCAGTGAATAAGGAAATGACTCAAAACCCAGGAAACAGCAATGGGAGGTAAGATGTTTGTGGTTACTTCAGCCCTTTCATATCTAAGAGACACAAATTAGAAATGAAACCTGGAAGGTCTGAAAGGTTCAAAGTGAGAGGCCGTCAAAACAATACGAAAACAACATCCAGCAACTTCTTTGCATAAAGAAATCTATCTACCAGGCAACTACATATAGGAGCAAAGTCTATGATTCTTTACTATTTTTTAAAGAGGGGGATCCTTGTAGAGTTTTCTTTTCTAAAAACAAGAGTTGGAGGGAAAATGGGGAGGGAGCAAATTTATGCGTCTAAACAAGAAACAATTTAGCCACAATCCTCTGGAGTTTCCCAATCCCCAATTTCTGCAATCTTGGTCTGCCTGCAGCATGCACACCCCGCCTCCCTTCCTGGATTATGCAACATGTTTTCCTTGGCCTCGTGTTATGTGTGTGTGTAAGTCATAAAACATTGTCAAAAATCACAGAATCATGGAATCAAAGGCTGTCATAGGTTGGAGGGGCCTTAGGACACAGAATATGTGAACTGTGTCTCCCCAGCTTATAGCATGGTACGTTGCACATAGTAGGGACCTAATTTATTTTTTGCTGAAATACAGAATCTCACAAGCAGGACAGGACCTCAGAGCTAAACAACAGTTCTCCCCTGATGAGTGGTCATCCAACTTTTGCTCGAAGAACTCCACAGAAGGGGAATCCACTAGGGCTTGCTACATCTGGAGGGTTCCAATAGTTAGGATATTTTTACTAGCATCAAGGATACAATTTCCTCTTTGCATCTTTTACCTAGTACTTCTACTTTTACTGTCTAGGAGAATGAGCAAAATCTCTTCTTCCTGGCAGCTCTTTACAGATGTGAAGGTGCATATTAATCTTGTGTGACTTCAACCACTCATTGCGTGGCGTAGTGGAGAGGCCTTTCACCGTCTTGTTCAGCACTTTCAGCATCCTTTCCAGCTTGTTAATATCCTTCCTAAAATGGGGCACCCAGAACAAGTGTGGTACTCCAGACATGGTCTGATCAGGACAAATGGCTGAGGGACTATCACTTCCCCTGTACAATATTCTTATATTGATGAAGTTTAAGATTGCAGGAGTGGGGATTCTGGTGCCAAGATGGTAGGGTGAGGGAGGAACCTTCTGAAGACTTCCCAAATTCCCCTTCAAACAACTAGAAAACTGCTATAGAATTGGTTGAGGAGCAGGGAAGCAGTTTACCAATCAGGCATGAAAGGTCTGTCTCACTGGAGTGGGAGTAGAGTTAGGTTTAAGAGCAGCGGCTGCCAGCCTCACATCAAGGGGCCCACAGCAAGGCTCCAAACCTGGGGCAATCTACCAGTGAGACCCTGCCCTCCTGCAAGCCAGCAGCCCCCTAGGCAAATAAGAAGTCTGTGTGGCTCAGCAAGGTCCCCCTCCAAGGACTCTTCCCCCTGCACAAGCCACCAGCAAGGCCTTGTCCCCATTGCTGAAGCCCCACCCCAAGGCTGGCCAATAATAGCAGAACCTTGCCCCTGGGGCCTACCCTGAGAGAAACCCTGTTTCCATAGCAGCTGAGTAGCAGGCCCCTGAGGGCAGACCAGCAGCAGGAGCCCTCCTCCAGGGCCAGCCAGCTGAAAGATTCTGTTACCATAGCAACCCAACAGCAAGGCCCCACCACAGGAGCAGGCCAGCAGCTAAACTTCACCCAGGGGAGGCCAACCAACAGGGAGGCCCCAACCCCCACTACAAGCCAGAAAGGTGCCTACCCTCCAGGGAAAACAAGCAGCTAAGTCCTGAAGCCCAGTGAAAGCTAGAAATAAGAAGACCCAAAGTCCTAGCACAAAAAAATGTGGGATAATGCAGGACTGGAGTCCAACTCTCACATAAAAACACCAAGTCACAAAAAAAGGCAGACAAAAAGAGTAAAAAATGAAAAAAAGAGGTTGAGTATAGAAAGTTACTATGGGGATAGGGTGGATCAAAACTAATTTAGAAGAAAGCAATAGTCTCAAAATGGCTACATGTGAAGCCTTGAAGAATATGTTATTTGGTCTCAGTCCCAAAGAGAATTCTTGGAAAAGCTTAAAAGGGATTTTAAAAAGCAAATTAGAGAAGTAGAAGAAAAATCAGGAAAAGAAATGAGAGTAATGCAAAAATGCAATGAGAAAGCAAAAAGAAGCAAAAAGAAAAAAGTAATGAAAAAAGAGTCAATGCCTTGGGAAAAGATACACAAAAGTTTGTTAAGGAAAATAGCTTTCTAAAAATAGAATTGGCCAAATGGAAAAAGAAGTACAAAAGCTCACTGAAGAAAATAATTCCTTAAAACTTAGAATTGAACAATAGGAAACTAATGACTCTATGAGACATTAAGATATGATAGAACAAAAGCTAAAAAGCAAAAAAAAAAAAAAATAGAAGAAAATGTGAAATTTCTCATTGGAAAAACAACTGACCTAGAAAATAGATCCAGGAGAGATAATATAAGACTTATTGGACTACCTGGAAACCATGATTAAAAAAAAGCCTGGATAATATCTTTCAAGAAATTTTCAAAGAAAACTGCCCTGAAATATGAGAGGGCAAAACAGAAATTGAAAGAATTCATTGATCACTGACTGAAAGAGATCCTCAAAAAAAAAATTCCAGGAATATCGTAGCCAAATTCCAGAGCTCAGAGATCAAGGAGAAAGTATTGCAAGCAGCCAAAAAGAAACCATTCAAATATTGTGTAGCTACAGTCAGGATTTGGCATCTTCCCCATTAAAGAACCAGAGGGCTTGGAATATAACATATCAGAAGGCAAAGGAGTTAGGATTACAACCAAGAATCACCAAGCCAGCAAAATGGAATATAATCTTTCAGCAGAAAAAAAGTGGATATTTAACAAAATAGAGAGTTTTTAAGCATTTCTAATTAAAAGACCAGAGATGAACAAAAAAATTTGACCTCCAAATACAAGACTCAAGGGGAAATTAAAAAGGTAAAAAACAAGAAAGAGAAAACATGAAAAATTAAATAAGGCTAAATTGTTTATATTTCTATATGGCAAGATAATGTTTGTAACTCCTAACAACTTTATTACTATTAGAGCAATTAGAAGGAAGATATGTAGACAGAGGGTGTGGATATAAGGTGAATTTGATCGAATGACACACCCAAAACAAAGTAAAGAGGTGAGAAAGAAAATTGCACTGGACGAAGAAGGGGGTGGGAATTGAAATGGGGTAAACTATCTCACCTAAAAGAAACATGAAAGAGCTATTATAATGGAGGGGAAGAGGAGGAGGGGGGTGGCAGTCAATGCTTAAGCCTTACTCTCATCAAAATTGGCTCAAAGAGGAAATAACATACACACTCAGTTGGATAAAGTAATCTATCTTTTTCTATAAGGAAATAAAGTGGGATGGGGTAATAGAAGAGATAAGGGCAACTGATAGAAGGAAGGGTATATTGGGGAAGGCAGTGATCAAAAGTAGAACACTTGTAAGGAGGGAAATGGTGGGGGATAAGAGAGAGAGGAGGATAAACAAGTGAAAATAGCATAGAGAGAAATACAGTCAGTTATTATAACTATAAATATGAATGGGATGAACTCACCCATAAAACAGAAACAGTAAAATGGATTAAAAACTAGAATCCTACAATATGTTGTTTACAAGAAACATATCTGAAGCAGAGAAATATAGGGTAAAATCAAGAGGCTGGAGCAGAAAGCAAGGGTAGCAATCATGATATTAGACAAAGCAAAAACAAAAATAGATCTAGTTAAAAGAGATCAAGAAGGAAACTTTGTCTTGCTGAAAGGCACCATAGACAAAAAAGTCATATCAGTCTTAAACATATATACACCAAATGGTATAGCATCTAAATTTCTGAAAGAGAGTTTAGATGAGTTACAGGATGAAATAAATGATAAAACTGTACTAGTGGGGGACCTCAACTTTCCCTTCTCAGAGCTAGATAAATCTAAACAAAAAATAAATCAAAGAAGTTAAGGAGGTGAAAAAAATTCTGGCAAAGTTAAATATGATAGATCTCTGGAGAAAACTGAATGGAAATTGAAAGGAGCACACTTTTTTTCTATCCAGTATATGATATCAATACAAAAAATCACCACGTAGTAGGACATAAAATCTAACAACCAAATGCAGAAAAGCAGAAATGGTAAACATATCTTTTTCATATTAAAATGTAATAAAAATATCATTCATAATGATAATGGAAAGAGAGATTAAAAATTAATTAGAAATTAAATAATCTTCAAAAAACAAGTGGGTCAACAAATCATAGAAACTCAGTAATTTCATTAAAGCAGATGACAACTATGAGACAACTTACCAAAATTATGGGATGCAGCCAAAGCAGTACTTAGGGGAAAATTTATATCTTTAATTGCTTACCTCAATAAAACACAGAAAAAGCAGACCAATGAATTGGGTGTACAACTAAAAAGATAAATGGAAAAAGAATGAATTTAAAATCCCCAATTAAACACCAAATTGGGAATCCTGAAAATCAAAAGGGACATTAATAAAATTGAAAGGAAGAAAACCATTGAACTAATAAATAAAACTAAATGATGGCTTATGAAAAAAAAATAAGTAGATAAACCATTGGTCAATTTGACTAAACAAAGGAAAGGAGAAAACTAGGTTACTAGTATCAAAAATGAAAAGGGTGAATTTGCCACCAATGAAGAGAAAATTAAGACAATTGTTAGGAGCTATTTTACCCAATTAAATGCAAATAATTTTGACAATCTAAATGACATGGAGGAATATCTACAAAAATAGAAGTTACCCAGATTAACAGAAGAAGAAATAAAATGCTTAAATAACTCAGTCTTAGAAAAAGAACTTGAACAAGCCATCAACAAACTTCCTAAGAAAAAATTCCTAGGACCAGATTGATTCACAAGTGAATTCTACCAAACATTTAAAGAACATTTAATCCCAATACTATATAAATTATTTGGAAAAATAGACAAAGAAGGAGTCCTACCAAATTCCTTTTATGACACAAACATGGTGCTAATACCTAACCTAGGAAGAACCAAAGCAGAGAAAGAAAATCATAAATTTCCCTAATGAATATTGATGCAAAAATTTTGAATAAAATACTAGCAAAGAGATTATAGTACCATATCACAAAGATCATATGCTAGGACCAGGTGGTATTTATACCAGGAATGCAGGGTTGCTTCAATATTAGGAAAACTATCAGCATAATTGATTATATCAACAACAAACCCAACAGAAATCATATAATTATCTCAATAAATGCAGAAAAAGCCTTTGACAAAATATATCACCCATTTGTATTAAAAACACTAGAGAGCATAGGAATCAATGAAGCTTATCTTAAAATGATAAGTAGTATTTATCTAAAACCATCTGCAAGCATTATCTGTAATGGGGATAAGCTAGAAGACTTCTCAGTACAATCAGAGATGAAGCAAGGATGCCCATTATCACCTCTATTATTTAATATTGTATTAGAAATATTAGCTATAGCAATAAAAGAAGAAAAGAAATTAAAAGAATTAAAGCAGACAATGAGGAAACTAAACTATCACTCTTTGCAGATGATAAGATGTTATACTTAAAAAATTCTAGAAAATCAACTAAAAAATCTACTTGAAATAATTAACAACTTTGGCAAAATTGCAGATACAAAATAAACTCAGATAAATCATCATCATTTCTACATATTATCAATAAAGTCCAGCAGCAAGAGATAGGAAGAAAAATTCCATTTAAAATAGTTATTGACAATATAAAATACTTGGGAGTCTACTTACCAAGAAAAATTCAGGAATTATATGAACACCACTATAAAACACTTTTCATACAAATAAAATTGGATAATAACAATTGAAAAAATATTAATTGCTCATGGGTAGGCCAAACTGATATAATAAAAATGACAATTCTGCCTCAATTAATCTAGTTATTCATTGCCATAACAATCAAAGTGTCAAAAAATTATTTTATAGAGCCAGAAAAATAATAAAAATTATAATAAATATCAAATATTTATTATATTATATTAAAAATATAATAAAATTATAATAAAATTCACCTGAAATAGCAAAAGGATATCAAGGGAACCAATGAAAAAAATGCAAAACATGGTCTAGGGATACCAAATCTAAACTGTATTATAAAGTGATAATTATCAAAACAGTCTGGTACTGGCAAAGAAATAGAGTGGTGGATCAGTGGAATAGACTAGTACAGATTACTTTACAGTAAATGACCATAGTAATATCATATAGGAAAAATCCAAAGATCCTAGCTTTTGGAACAAAAATTCGTTATTTGACAAAAACTGCTGGGAAAACTGGAAAACAGTATGGCAGAAACTAGGTATAGACCAACATCTCACTGTATAAGAACATAAGGACAAAATGGGTACATGATTTACACATGAAGGGTGATACCTTAAGCAAATTAAGAAAGCATGAAATGGTTTATTTGTCAGATTTATGGATAAGAGAAGAACTTAGGACCAAGGAAAATACATAGAGTATTACAAAATATAAAATAGATCATTGTGATTGTATGAAATTAAAAAGCTTTTGCACAAACAAAACTAAGGCAACTGAAATTACGAGGAAATCAGAAACCTGGGAAAAAAATTTTGTAACAAGTATCTCTGATGAAGCCCTCATTTCTCAAATATTAGAGAATGGAGTCAAATTTATAAAAAAATACAAGTCATTCCCCAATTGATAAGTGGTCAAGGGATATAAACAGACAGTTTTCAGACAAAGATATCAAAGCTATCTATAGTCATATGAAAAAAAGCTCTAAATCACTGTTAATCAGAGAAATGCACATTGAAACAACTCTGAGATACCACCTCACACCTATCAGCATGGCTAATATGACAATAAAAGGAAAATGGTGGATGCTGGAAGGGATGTGGGAAAACTGAGACACTAATGTTCTGTTGGTGGAGTTGTGAACTGATTCAACCATTCTGGAGAATAATTTGGAACTATGTCCAAAGGGCTATAAAACTGTGCATACTCTTTGATCTAGCAATATTACTTCTAGGTTTGTATCCCAAAAACAATTCCTTCCCCCCCCCCCCCCAAAAAAAGGGGGAAAAGGACCTGTCTGCACAAAAATATTTGTAGCAGCTCTTTTTTTTTTCTGGTGGCTAAAAATTAGAAATAAAAACATTGCCTGTCAATTGGGAATGGTTAAACAAACTGTGGCATATGATTGTAATAGAATATGTGATATGAGAATGTGATATAAGAATGTGATGTAAGAAACGACAAGCAGGACGATTTCAGAAAAACCTGGAAAGACTTACATGAACTGATGCATAGTGAAGTAAACAGAACCAGGAAAACATTGTACACACTAACAGCGATATTGTTCGAAGAGAACTGTGAATGACTTAGCTGTCTATTCTCAGCAGTACAGTGATCCAATTCCAAAGGACTATTGATGAAACACACTATCCACCTCCAGAGCAGGAACTGATTTTGATTCAATACAGACTGAAGCATGCTATTTTTCACTCTTTCATTTTTTTCTCTTTTATTTGAGTCTTCTTATACCAAATGACTAATATGAAAATGTTTTACATTTCCTTGATCTAGTGCCTGGATTTCTTCACAGGAAAACATCCTTTAATTTACAAGACTCTGTCCAGACCACCTCTCCCTTTTACTTGTCTTGTTGCTTTTGAATAAGATGAACCACAGAGTCCATTCATGGGCCTCATCGCACCAAATTCCATTGACATTTAGGAGTTCAAACTGGTGATCTTGCCTTTAGAATCTCTAGTTCAATTTACTTATTAACACTAGATGTCATATAAATATAATAATTAATATTTATAATTACATTAGTTGATCATATCAATAAATTAACTATTATTATCATTATTCATAATAGCACCTGGCATTTAGATAATACTTGAAGGTTTGTAGAATGCTTTATAAAAATTATGTGATTTGCTTCTCACAGCAACCTTGGGACATAGGTGCTATTATCTTCCACATTTTGCAAATGAAGAAACTGAGGCAGACAGAGAGGTTAAATTATTTTCCTAAAGTCACACAGCTAAGTTTCTGAGGCTGGATTTGAACTCAGGCCTTCCCAACTCTAGATCCAGCATTCCATCCGCTATGCCACCTAACTACCATCATCATGATCATCCGTTGAGTATTAATGTATACACTATGAGTCCATGGTTTGTTTCATGGTTGTTGTTGGTGGTTCATTTTTTGCGTTTTGTCTCCTGTGACTTTCTATGTATCTTGGCTGCCATTCTTCTATCACTGGAGCTTTCTTTATGGTATCTAGCCTGGAAGTTATACATAGACAGTTTTCTCCTCCCTTTCTTTTCAGTTCAAAATGCTTTTTGATTTAACTTGCAAAAACTACAGGCAAATACATTCTTACCATCCCTTTTTGTTGTGTGCTCTGTCCCTGGCTGGGAGCCCATATTCCTCTGTTTAAAGCCATTACACAGAATTCTTGGATACCATCCTTTAAACTAACTCTGTCTTCGAGAGGCCTTTCTCAGTCATCTCACTTATTAATATTCTTAGAACCTTCCCCGCTCCTAGTTACTTTGTGTTTGATATACATTTTAATAGATTTATCTGTATTCTTGTTACCTCCCTTTCCCCCAGCTGAATGTCAGATCCTTGAGCAAAGAGACTATTTTATTTTATCAATGGACCTCTAATACTGACACAATGGTGCCCCCTAAATAGTGCTTGGTCAATTGACTTGAACTCCCAAATCTGCCTTTGATTTTAAAGTCTTATCTTTTCTATCAGTATCAATGTCCCTAAAGTCTCCAGTTTCTTGCCCAAGACCCTATTAGCAGCAATATTATTTGTGTCCAAGTGGGTGGTAGTCATCTGCTTTGACAAATCTGGGCAAGTTCTCTGGCATATCTTAGATATATGCCCTGCGAAACCAACAGACCTCTAGAGCCTAAGTACTGAGACTGAAAAAGGGTTGATGACTTGTCCAGGGTCACACAGTTATATGTAAGATATACACAGAGGAGGTGGGAGGTAATCTCAAAGGTTTAGACCAGTGCAATAGAAAAAAACCATGCTAGAAATCATTAGACTATTCTAGGTTCTTGCAACGGTCAGCCACTGACTCAGTTTGGCACTGGCCAAGTAATTTCATTGCCACAGATCTCATTCTCTTCATTTGCCCTATTTGAATAATAATATCAGTCCTAGCTTAGGGTAGTTGTAAGGACCCAAAGGAATAATGGATATCAGAACCCTCAATGAAAGATCATACAAATATGCATGAATTGATGAGGACGTGCATGGAAATTTTATAGTTGGGACTTTAGAACAGAGATATTAAAAGTGAAAGAGGAAGCTCTTAGAACAGAGAATGTCAGAAACAGGAGGAACATTGGAGCAAGGACAAGAAGAAGAGCAGTTGAAATAATTAAAAATTTACTAGAAAGGAAAAAACAAACAAGAAAGGCATCATTAGTCAAATTTCTGACATCAAATGTTGACTCACCAATTCACAAAAAATGTGAATTGGATGACCATACACTGAAGTAGATTGGGACGTGGTCTGGACTCAACTATGTCAATGTAGTAGCACGGTCTCCAGGGCAGTTCCCTAGAGATCTGTGCTTGGCCTCATGCTGTTTAGTATTTTTGTCAATGACTTGAATGATGCAAAGCTGGAAAGAAATTGAACCCAATGGTTGCTAGTCACTGTTCAAAAGGACCTTGATAGCCTAGAACATTGGGATAAATATAATAAAAGGGTAACTCAATAACTGTAAAAATAAGTTCTTATATTTGAGTACAAAAATCATGTGTACAAGACCAGGGAGGAATGATTAGAAAGCAATTTTTCTGAAAAAATTCTGAGTGTTTGAGTGGACCAGAAGTTCCATATCCATCAGCAGTATAAGGTGGCAATTCAATCCATTCATTTCATGGGGGCTTCATGAACAGGAACAGAGCTTAGGAATAAGGGAGAGGCTCACTGTCCTCCACTCCTATCAGAGCTCACTTGGAAATTTCATTCAGGTCCAGGGGACACATTTAAGGAAGACATTGAGAAGCTGGAGAGTCCCCAAGAGGACACCCAGGGTGGTGAAAGACCTTGAACACGCTTCTTTTGAAGGAATGGGAATCTTTTAAACTGGAAAAGAAAAGACTGATGGAGGGGGAAGGAGGAAACAGATTAGCTTGTCTACAAGTAGTTTATAGGATTATAGATATATGGCTGGAAGGGACCTCATTTTACAGATGAGGAAACTGAGTATGAGGAGAAGTAACTTTCACAAATTCACACTAATAGTGGGGAGAGAGGATTTGAACCCAGATTCTTTGAATCTGTAGCTATGGTTCTTTCTACTGTGCCACATGAAAAAGGGCTAAGTCTTGTTCTGTTTGGTACCAGAGAGCAGAACCAGGCTGAATGGACAGACATTTTGTTGTAGTTGTCCAATTATCTCAGTCATGTCTAACTCTTCATGACTCTATCCGAGGTTTTCTTGGCCAAGATGCTGGAATGGTTTGCTGTTTCCTTCTCCAACTCATTTTGCAGATGAGGAAATTGAGGCAAACAAGGTTAAGTGGCTTGCCCAGGGTCACACAGCTAGAAAGTATCTGAGATCAGATTTGAACTCAAGTCTTTCTGACTCCAGGTCAGACACTCTATGTACTGTGCCATCTAGCTATCCATATATAGAAATTACAAAGAGACAAATTTAGGTTTGATATTAGGAAAATTGTCCTAACAATTCAAACTAATTTTATAGAAGAGGTAGGTTGTTCCTCCTTGGAGGCCAACAGAAAGAGGCTGAACTCGGTGTAGTGGGGATTTCTTTGGACTTCATGACCACTAATGTCCCTTCCAACTCTCAGATACTGTGATCTTAGATTATATAATGTCAGAGCTGGAAGGGACCTTCAAGACCCAACAGTCCAACCCCTTTATTTTACAAAAGAGAAAACAGAGTCCCTATGGTGCAGAATGACTTACCAAAAGTCATCTAGCAGGGGGACAGCTAGAACAAGACCCTGAATCTCTAGTTCTGAGAGAACTTAGGACAAAATGATGTCAGGGTTAGCAACAACTTTAGAGATGCCCTCCTGTCACTTAAGTTCACACACTTTCCACTTGTACTACTCTGATTTTGACTCAAGACTAATAACTTGGAGAGCTTATTTAAAATGAAGAAATCCTGAACTGAAGCACTTGGCTTCCTCGCTGCATGACAGGCTAACGATCTCAGCAGACAGATCCCTTGTAAGCTCTATAAAAACAAGAGAAGGGTGAGTCACCAGGAGAGCCTGTGAACAGTCGCATTTTAATCAGTGGTCCTTGGGGGATTGGGAGTGGAACTGAATAGGTTCCAAGAAGATTTAGGGAAGGAAGGAATTCTGAGAGATCCTAAAGTTTCATAAGGGATTTCTGTCCTCAAGCTGGATGTTAAATGTATACATCCAGCTCCCTATTTGTGCTTCTCATCTGTGAATGTTGAATGAATGCACTATTGTCTGGACTGTTAGATTCTCTAACTCATCTTTCTCAGTAGAGCCTGCATCAGACTCGTAGGATATAAATTGTTGGTAACAGAAGTGATCGTGGAACATGGACTCACTGAGAAACTGAATCTCAGAGGGATATTAGGATTTGTTGAGTTCAGCCTACATGTAGTAAAAGAGCTCCTCTAACAGCATACCTGACCAGAAGTTACCCAGCCTCTGCTTGAAGACCTCCAAGGAAACCTGTTCTATTCTTGACTGTCTCTGATTCTTGGGTTGCATTAAGAGAGCTAGTAAGTGTCAGTGGCAATATTTGAACCCAGATCTCCTTAAGTCCAAATTCAGTGCTGTATCTGCTAGGCTACACTGTCTTTTATGGAGAAAAAAGGGATAGACTAGAGATCTGGTGGGAAAACCAGTAAGGATGTTGTTATAATTATTTGCATGAAAAGAGGAGAAGGTTTGAAGTCAGGGAGTTGCAGTGGGACTGGAGAGTAGAGGCAAGATCTAAAATCAGGGGCAGGATAGAAATGGAAATACTGGCAACTAATTGGATATGTACGGTGAAAGAGAGGGAAGAGGCAATGATGACTCTAATTTTGTGAGTTTGGGTGACCGAGACGTATAACATTCCAAAAGTCAATGGATAAGTAAGGGAGATCCAGACTCTATGAAAGGGAGAGTCTCTGGTGCTTTTAGACCTTATTGTTTTTAAGTTTGCTTTTTTAGGTCAAGCAGAAAATGTATTCTCTCTGCCATGTGACAGTCTTTCAAATTCTTTTATTTTTTTTATTTCATTTTTTTTTATTTTTAATTTATTTATTTAACTTTTAACATTCATTTTCACAAAATTTTGGGTTCCAAATTTTCTCCCCATTTGTCCCCTCCCCCCACCCCAAAACACCGAGCATTCTGATTGCCCCTATCACCAATCTGCCCTCTCTTCTATCATCCCTCCCTTCCCTTGTCCCCATCTTCTCTTTTGTCCTGTAGGGCCAGATAACTTTCTATACCCCATTACCTGTATTTCTTATTTCCTAGTAGCAAGAACAGTACTTGACAGTTGTTCCTATAACTTTGAGTTCCAACTTCTCTTCATCCCTCCCTCCCCACCCATTCTCTTTGGGAAGGCAAGCAATTCAATATAGGCCATATCTGTGTAGTTTTGCAAATGACTTCCATAATAGTGTTGTGTAAGACTAACTATATTTCCCTCCATCCTATCCTGCCCCCCATTGCTTCTATTCTCTCATTTGATCCTGTCCCTCCCCAAGAGTGTTGACTTCAGATTGCTCCCTCCTCCCATTGCCCTCCCTTCCATCACCCCCCCCTCACCCTGCTTATCCCCTTCTCCCCCACTTTCCTGTATTGTAAGATAGGTTTTCATACCAAAATGAGTGTGCATTTTATTCCTTCCTTTAGTGGAATGTGATGAGAGTAAACTTCATGTTTTTCTCTCACCTCCCCTCTTTTCCCCTCCACTAAAAAGCCTTTTGCTTGCCTCTTTTATGAGAGATAATTTGCCCCATTCCATTTCTCCCTTTCTCCTCCTGATATATTTCTCTCTCACCCCTTAATTTCATTTTTTTAAGATATGATCCCATCCTATCCCATTCACTCTGTGCTCTCTGTCTCTGTATGTGTGTGCGTGCGTGCGTGCATCTGTGTGTGTGTGTGTGTGTGTGTGTGTGTGTGTGTGTAAAATCCTACCCACTACCCAGATGCTGAAAAGTTTCAAGAGTTACAAATATTTTCTTTCCATGTAGGAATGTAAACAGTTCAACTTTAGTAAGTTCCTTATGACTTCTCTTTGCTGTTTACCTTTTCATGCTTCTCTTCATTCTTGTATTTGAAAGTCAAATTTTCTTTACAGCTCTGGTCTTTTCATCAAGAATGCTTGAAAGTCCCCAATTTCATTGAAAGACCATTTTTTCCCCTGAAGTATTATACTCAGTTTTGCTGGGTAGGTGATTCTTGGTTTTAGTCCTAGTTCCTTTGACTTCTGGAATATCCTATTCCACGCCCTTCAATCCCTTAATGTAGAAGCTGCTACATCTTGTGTTATCCTGATTGTATATCCACAATACTTGAATTGTTCTTTCTAGCTGCTTGAAATATTTTCTCCTTGACCAGGGAACTCTGGAATTTGGCCACAGTGTTCCTAGGAGTTTCTCTTTTTGGGTCTCTTTCAGGCAGTGATCAGTGGATTCCTTGAATACTTATTTTGCCCTCTGGTTCTAGAATCTTAGGGCAATTTTCCTTGATAATTTCATGAAAGATGATGTCTAGGCTCTTTTTTTGATCATGGCTTTCAGGTAGTCTCATAATTTTTAAATTGTCTCTCCTGGGTCTATTTTCCAGGTCAGTTGTTTTTCCAATGAGATATTTCACATTATCTTCCATTTTTTCATTCTTTTGGTTTTGTTTTGTGATTTCTTGGTTTCTCAAAAAGTCATTGGCCTCCATCTGTTCCATTCTAATTTTGAAAGAACTATTTTCTTCAGTGAGCTTTTGAACCTCCTTTTCCATTTGGCTAATTCTGCTTTTGAAATCATTCTTCTCCTCATTGGCTTTTTGACCCTCTTTTGCCAATTGAGTTAACCTATTTTTCAAGGTGTTATTTTCTTCAGCATTTTTTTGGGTCTCCTTTAGCAAGGTGTTGACCTGCTTTTGATGCTTTTCTTGCATCTCTCTCATTTCTCTTCCCAGTTTTTCCTCTACCTCTCTAACTTGATTTTCAAAATCCTTTTTGAGCTCTTCCATGGCCTGAGCCCATGGAATATTTATTCTGGATGTTTGGGATATAGAAGCCTTGACTTCTGTGTCTTTCCTTGATGGTAAGCACTGTTCTTCTTCATCTGAAAAGAAAGGGGGAGATACCTGTTCACCAAGAAAATAGCCTTCTATGGTCTTATTTTTTTTTCCCTTTTCTGGGCATTTTTCCAGCCAGTGACTTGACTTCTGAGCTTCCTCTTCACACCCACCTCACCTCCAGATCTGCCCAGCCAGCTCTTGGGATCTGAGATTCAAATGCTGCTTCCTAGCCTCAGGGCTTTTGGCGGGGGGGGGGGGGGGGGGGGGGGGGGCAGGGCTGCTATTCAGTGTGAGATTAAGTTCAGGTGCTCAGGTGGGGGCAGGGCCACCTCTCAGGCTCTGTTCCCTCAGGGGGTTTATGCGGAGACCTTCAACAATGGATCCAAGCTCCTGCCTGCTTTGGGAGCCCTTGTCCCCTGCTGCCTCCATTGCTGCCTCCACTGCTGCCTCCTGAGGGGGCCTGAGTTATGGGGACACCCCACTCCCCTCTCGACCAGCCAAAGAGACCCTCTCACCAACCTTCGGCACCTGTGGGTGAAGGGACCTGCATGGCCACTGGAGATTCTGTCCCTGAAGCCTGCTGGGATCTGCTCCTCTAGGTGCTGCACGGTCATGGCCCAGGCAGGGCTGGGCTCTGCTCCGGGTCCGGTACACGATGGACCTTTGGTGTCTATTTTCAGGGCTCTCTGGAACAGAAATCTCCTCCACTCTGTTGTTCTGTGGCTTCTACTGCTCCCAAATTTGTTGGGAGTTCTTCTTTACAGGTATTTTATGGGCTGTGGGTTTTGGAGCTAGCATATGTGTATCTTTCTACTCCGCCATCTTGGCTCCTCCCAAATTCTTAAAAGTAACTTTTTGATTATCTATTATTTTTGATATCTATTATTTGATAGCTATCATATTTGATATCTATTCTTGTTGATAAATATTAATAATCCTCCCTACCCCTGCACCCCCCAAGTCTGATCTTCTCCAGCTAAATACTTCCACATCCTTCACCTATGAACTCAAGGTGCTAGAGTGGTGTTTCATTGTCAGCATCCCATTTTAGGAAGCTAAAGGCCAGGAAAGGTAATCTAGAGAATCTCATATGAGGAGATGAAAGAATTGGGGATTTTTGTACTGAGAAAGAGAAGACTTATAGAGTTCTATTATATAGAAGAAACATTAAACTTCTCGGTCCTGGAGTCATTAATCAATGAGTATTTATTAAGCACTTACTAGGAGCCAGGCATTGTGCAAAAGAAACAAAACAAAACAAAACAAAATCAGTCCTCAAAGAACTTACATTCTAATGTGGGAAAAAAACATGCATGTGAATTAGTACATACAAGATACATTCCAAGTGGATGTGAGCCTCAGAGGAGAAGGCACTGGCAAATGAGAGGTTTGAATGAGGGGTGGGGAGGGGGAGGACAAGGAAAGGTGGATAGTGATGGAAGTCTTAATGAAAGTCAGGGACTCTGAAAAGTTAAGGTAAGGAAGGAGAACATTCTGGAGCTGGGAAATGAAGAGCCATGTTGGAGGTATAGCAAATAGACCTGCAGCATGGTTAGATCTGAGAGTGCAGGAAAGAGGATAGAAGATAAGAAGATTGGAAAAGTAGAAAGGGGCCAGGTTGCAAAGAGCTTTAGAGTGCAAACAAAGAGGCTGAAGAGGATCAGCCTCCTGGGAGTGTTTAATCCAGAAGCTTTGTTGGGACAGTTTGTTCTTTGAAAAACAAACAAAACCTCCCAGAATAACCAAACAACAATTGTCTCTTTTTTTTGCATCAAATTCATTTTCCTGCTTTACCCTGTGAGCTATCCCTAATAAAATAGATTAAAAAAGAAAGAAAAAGAAGCAATTCATCCAAAGTAGCCAATACATTGACAATGTTGGATAGTACACATAAATATACACATACACATATACACGTACATGTACCTATACACATAAACATACATATACATATACTCTTCCATCCCCAGAGTCCCCCACCTCCAGTCACCCACAACCATAATCCCCATTGGCTGACACCACATAGACCATTAGACCTTAAAGGTCACAAAGCTGAAAGTAGTCTTCAAGGCCTTCTATCCACTCATTTTACAGAGAAAGAAACTGCAGGTCAAAGTGTTTGAGGTCCCAGAGAAAAGATCAAGATGGATGCATACAAGGGTACAGTACTTGGAGTCAGAAAGACAAAGGTTCGAGTTTACCAATCCCATCCCATGACTTTGGGCGAATGATGTCTCTCTGACCCTCATTTTTCTCATCTGTAGAATGGGCATATTAATATTTATAATTAGGAATATGTCTGTAAATGTTTAACAACTGGTTCTCCAGGGCATTTGCCAATTTTTGAAATGAAAACACTTGTACTGAAAACTTAACAATCAGCTCTGTGGAGCAGGCCAGAGTTGGCTCCAGTACACTCCTCCTTGTAATACCTCCCTCATAGGATTGCTGTGGGAAAAGGGCTTTGTAAACTTTAACTATAAAAAGACATCCTTTTTGGGAGGGGATGGGGTCTAGACCTGTGATTTTGCTGGTGGAGGACACTGCTGGTGAGGAGACCCTCTCTACCAATCCAGAGCCTCAAATACTATGCCCTTTCCAGTCTTGGAGAGTTGTCAGAGACACCAAAAGATTAAGTGATAGACTCTGAGTCCTCCAGCCAGTACGAATCAGAGGAAGGATTGGAACCCAGCTGGAAGTTGTTACTCTGAAGTCAACCCTAAGACAACTCTTTATTATTATGATTGTTAATACGATAATCAATAATTACTTATCACTATTATTTAAATAATATATTATCTATCATATTATTGTTATAAATAAATATCATTGTTATTGATAGTACAATAATTCAGACCTTAAGTGATGCATACCTGTGTTTTGAACTTCAGTGAAGCAATGATTTCATTGATGGAGACATGCCCTCCTCTGGTGCACCCATCCATGCCTTCTCCCATGCTTGATAAAAGTGAGTCAGGGTTATAATCAGCTCCCAAGTATGCCATGAGGGGGAAAGACTTTAAGTCCAATGACTAGAAGGCAGGCAGGAGAACAAGTCTGGAGGCTCAGCTGGACTTCTGGTCTACTGTTGCATTCTTTCTACTGTAACACATTCAAGTTTCTTTGTACCCCAAAGACCTTTCCTCTTGGATGAAGTGAAAGAAGGTGTAAAAGGTCTCATAAACTCTAGCTTCCTATTCTAAAAAGACCTGCCAAAGAAGAGTAGACCTTGGAAAATTACTCCAGTACTGAGAATACTGGTAAAATATGAAAAGTAGCTTGCCATTTCCTTCTCAATATCATTTTACAGATGAGGAAACTGAGGCAAATAGGGTCAAGTGACTTGACCAGGGTCACACAGCTGAGAAGTGTCTGAGGCCATATTTGAACTCAGGTCTTCCTGACTGCAGGTCCAGTGAGCCATTCACTGTGCCATCTAGCTGCCCCGGTTAAAATGTAGACTTGGGAACTAGCTATTTATGCCTCAGGGTAAATGCTGCTAGAGACTTTGTCCTGAGCCCGTAAGAGTGAATAAAAAGAAATACATGGTTTTCCTAGGAACATGGATTTTGAATTGGCAGGGCCCTTGGATGTCCTCTAGGTCAGTGCTTCTTAAAATGTGGCATGTATAAAATTTGGCAACAGTAAAAGGTTTCTAAATGGTCAATGACCAAAAATTAATTAAAAATCAAACGTGTAATGAATTCGAGGTGTTTCTGGCAGCGCTTGCCTGTCTTGCATCACGTAGCTTCTCTGCAGCCTTGGTTCTGAACACAAGGCACCTGCACTTTGCACCGCACATGTCATTTCACCTAGGCAGTGCTGCCAAAACATGAAAAGGGGTCGGGAGTAGAAAAAGTTGAAGAAGCTGTGCTCTAGGCCAACCCTGTATCTGTCCTCAAGTCGTTTATGATGTAGTTAGGGAGATGACTAAGGCTAATTCTCCCTTAGCACTCACCATGGTGTCTTGCTCTGAGTACATGTTGGTTGAATGGATGTTCTAGTTTCAGTAATAGGACTGGGTGCCTTGGGGTGGGCAGCTAATGGGGTGGTGGTGTTAACATAGCGATATCCTCCTTTGCTCCTGTAGCCCTGCCATTTTCTCCCCCACTGCCCAGCAAAGTCATTGATCCAAGGCTGTTCCAAGGGGACATGTTGCTGGCTCATTTTCTCCCACATTTTCCTTGGCAGAAGGAGAGTCAGACTCAACTGATAACATCACAAGGCCATAGCTGCCACCTGGCAAGATCTACAGTCACCCAGTCATCGTCCTGCTGTGACCGAACTAGGAGATCTTAGCAGGGAAGGCGCTCCTGTCCCCACCTTGGGTTTCTCAAAGGAGTCACAGGGAGATGGAGAACAGACTGTGTCGCAATTCTCAACCCAGAGGCAGCATTCCAGGGACAATGCCACATGATTTACTACATAGCATTCTTCTCCAAAGGTGAGGCAGGATCCCAGTATTTTCCAGGGAATAGAGTTTAACAGAATTAATTAGAGGTAGAAAAGACCCCGGGGATCCTCTAGACCTATCTGCTCATGTTTAAAGAGGAGGAGGTTGAGACCCAGAGGGAGTAAGTGATTGACCCAACTTCACACCGGGTGCAGACCCTGGACCTAGCAGCACCACCCTACCTCTTCTTCATCTTATGGACTGAATGAATGGTATAGTAGCAAACACTACCTTGGGAGCAGAGGGCTGGGGTGCAATTCCAAGCTCGATATCTCAATCCCTGCGTGCCTGCGAGCAAAGAATTTCTCTGAGTCTTGGTATCTTTCATCTGTAAAATGTGTGTGTGTGGGGGTGGGGGAGTGTCAGGATGTTTTCTAGACAGAGGGCACCACTTGTACAAATGAGTGGGGGTGGGACATGGAATGCTGGGTTTGAGGAATAACTAATGATCCAATTTGGCTGGAGCCCAGAGAGGGAGTAATAACTTGAGAGCCAGGGTGTAGAGGGCCTTAAGTATCCTGCCAAGGAATTTGTGTTTTATCCTCGAGCTGGAGTTCTTAACTTTGTGTGTATCACGGTCCTCTTGGGAAGTGTGGTGAAACCTATAGATCTTTTCTCACAATCAAGTTCTAAAATGCATAAAACAAAATACGTAGAATTACAAAGGAAACTGATTCTTTTGCAATGCAGGTATCAAGTTCACAGACCCCAAATTAGGAACCCCTTTGTAGGCAATAAGAAAGAAGAAACCAGCAAGGAGTGGTGAGGTGCCTCATTCAAGGTCATGTACTGAGGAGGTGGTAAAGGTGGGATGGGACCCAGGTGTCTCTTTTCACCATAATAGTAACGATTGCTTGAGTAACATGACCATTCAAATTAACTAGGAAGGACTTATAAAGGAAAATGCTATCTACCTCCAGAGAAACAACGGATATATGGAAAAATGGATTGTATGGTTGTGTGTGTGTGTGTGTGTACATTTGTTAGCCTTTCTAATTCAGGGTTGGGGGGAGGGAAGGAAACAACTTGGAACTCAAAATGTAACAAATTATGATTAATAACAATAGCCTGCCTTATTTAGCCCCTTCAGATTTTCAAAGGGTTATACAGATCATCTATGTCTGATTTTCCCAATTGCCCTGGGACGTAGGTGCTATTATTATATTATTATTAGAGATAGGAAAATTGAAGTAGAGATAGGTTAAGGGGCTTGCCCAGAGTCAACCAGGTAGTAAGTATCTGGAGTGCAATTTGAACTCAGGTTTTCCTGACTCCAAATCCAACACTCTGAACCCTTGTGTCAGCTACCTACCTATAAACTGTCCTGGGATGCCTGAGAACCTGAATGAGGTATAGGGAGAGAGAAGACAACTGTATAATTTGCCCTGAATCCCAGAAGTTGCTATCAGCATATTGGAGTGCCTACTACGTAGAGGGAGAGCTAAGTTCAAGAAAGCCTGGTCCTGGGGAACAGGCAAGAGATTATAGGCAGGATAATTTGTCATTTTGGGCAGGAACCAAGAAGACACCTCTGAAGAGGCAGCCAGGTAAACCCGGCTTGCTTTCTGTAAAGATCACAGCCTAGGGATGAAACAGGGAAGTATTAATGAAAAATCCTTGCACAGAAGCTAAAGCTCCCCTCCCCACCTTGCCACTTTCCTTTTCTGTGCCTTATGTTTTTTTCAACTGTAAAGTGAGGAGGTTAAACCAGATGGTTCCTCTGAGGTCACTGTCAGCTGACAGCCTATGACTCATGACAGTCGGCCTTGATGGTGCCCCAGCTGTTTCTGGCAGAAAGGGGAAGGACAGGTAGGCAGGGGTCTGGAGGAGGATGTTGAACTTTCTCCAAGGTCCTGATCCCCATGGCTCTTCACCTTTCTACCCTCTTTCTCCTGGAGCAGCTAGGTGGTGCAGTGGATAGAGCACCAGTGCAGGAGTCAGGAGGACTTGAGTTCAAATCTCACCTCAGACACTTGACACTCACTAGCTGTGTGACCTTGGGCAAGTCACTTAACCCCAATTGCCTCATCCTGGGTCATCTCCAGTCATCCTGATGAATATCTGGTCACTGGATTCAGAAGGCTCTGGAGGAGAAGTGAGGCTGGTGACCTACACAGCCCTCCCTCAATTAAAATGAAGCCAAGTGCAAGTCATGTCATCATTTCTCTGATGGCATGGTCTTCTTTGGCAACAAAGGACACACACACACACACACACACACACACACACACACACACACACACACACACACATGCTCTTTCCCCTACCTCTCCCTCCTCACTACTCTCAAAATTCCCTTCTGCGTTTGGACAATCCAGAGGCCTTTAGTCCGTGTTGGAGATAGTTGTGATGATGGAAGTATTCATAAAAAAAAGGGTACTCTTCTATACAGACAATACGCGTGACTACCCATCTATTATGATTTCAAGCTGGATCAGGAAGGCTCCCTTTTCTCTAAAAGGGTTTTGTCCAAAATTCCTTCATTTATTTCTTCAGCTTTAAGTCTTAGCTCCCTGGGAGTCTCTATTACATTTCCAATACTTAGCACAATGCCTGGTATATAGTAGGCACTTAATACATGCTTATTGATTGATTTGGCAGTTATAATGCAAATGAGCTAATTAAACCCTTTCCCGAGTGCTGGAAAAGGAAGATAAAAAGGCTTTATCTGATCATTTAACCAACATTTATTGAGTGCCTACTAAGGCAGGGTCCTTGTTAGGTTATGAAGATTCTGGGAGTCTGGGGGAGTAGGATAATAAAGGGGTTACCAGTGAGTGGGGAGAATAGCACAGAAAGAGAAGATTCAGCTACACAAAGCACAGTCATCCAACCTGACAACTTTGTTTCCAAAGGCTCTCCCTATAGATGGAGCTAACTATTAAAGAAGCCATTTTCATCCATCTATTGTCCATCCATTTATTCATTCATTAATTTATAGGATCTTAGGATTTAAAGCTGGAAGAGGCTTTCAAGGTTATCTAATCCAAGCCCCTCCCTTTACAAAAGAAGAAACTGAGGCCCAGAGAGGAGAAATAACTTTTCCAAACCTACCAGTTAGTTCTGTGATTTCAAGGAGTACGTGTGCATCCACATTCTCATTTAACAAATAATAGGATTTGTTAATAGTATTCTTTTTTTTACCACCCACTGGGGAATGCTCACTCATGAGAAGGGTATAAGATGTAAGTATAGCATATTGCTACCCTTATGTCCCACCCTGTCTAGCTCTGGAAAATGAGGTTGGCCATTGCAACCCTACCCACCATTGTCTATCCAGACTCATTCTGAAGGGCCCACAAATGTTAGGGGCTATCCAGTTTTAAACTACGAAGCAGGAGACTTTTGAAAACACACTTGTAGGGTACCTTTTATTGGTCTGATCAGCCACAGTCATATACACTATAACTTAACTTTACTATAGTGATGCCATTTTGGTCCACTTCTAGAAAAAACGACAACAACCAACCAACCATAAGTAGAGAGCTGAAAAACCAACACAGGGATTGGTAGAATCTCTTTGCAGTCTTGGGCTGTTCTAATGGACCTATCATTCCATCTGGCTATTCCTATCTACTTGTCCTCCTTCCTCTTTCTGGCGAAAGGATCTTGATCTAACTCATCTGTAGTCACTGAGGTCACAAAGCTAAGATTTGGACCTTCCTTTTGACTCTAATTCCAGTGTCTTTGCATTTTACATCACTCTAGTTTCATTCTTCAAACATGGATTAAGCATCTATTACATGCTGTACACCATTCCAGTTGGTCATGCCCCTGGTATTTCCCTCCATGACTCTATTCTGTGTATCTAATTTCACAAATTTAGTGTTAATTCCTGATATAGGTATTCTTACTGAATGTGCAAAACATTTTTTGTAATTTTTTTAAACAAGCATTTATTTTCTCTCTCTTCCACTCCTGACCCCCAAACTGAACAATTAAAATAAATTTTTAAAATGCTCTGAATGAAAATGTAGAGTCAAGCAAAACAAATCTCCACATTGGTCTTGCCTGACACAACTTCAATATCTTTACTTTGAAGGTGGTGGGAGGTGTGAAAGAGGAGGGGGGGCACTGCATGTGGCCTTACCAAGTACAGAGTTGGGAGCATGTTATTTTTCAGATACTAGTATCTGTTTCCTTACCTTGGCCTAGATGCTTTGGTTGGCCAGGACTACTTAGCTACAAATCCCTAAATAATCCAAGGCCCAAGCTCTGTCTTCCTTTTACCTAAATTACTGATGTAACTGAGAGAAAATTAAAGTGATGAGCTGTTAGCATACTTCAGAAGCTGTGAACCAGTACCAATTTTCCATTTCCTTTGGGGCTTATGTTCATGTTTTCCTCCTTATCTTTCCCCAAATGGAAGATACAATGTGAATTTACTTCAAGAGTAGATGAAATAGGTGGCTACCTATGTGAAATGATGTGAATAGCACAGAAAGCCTTGAGTTTTCACCCCAAGTATTTCCCTGATGGTGTACCATGCCAGGTCACATTAAGCATCAAATGGTGTTTTCCTCGTCGATATTATCATGACTAGTTATAACCCATAAACCTTAGTTATTCACGTGGGGAATAAGACCACGTGGGAAATAAAACCACATCTGTTCTGGGCTAAGTGAACAAACAAAGGAGACTCAGGGTCATTTGATAAGAGTTAGCTGCCCTGGTTTTAGAGGCATCTCACTGGACTGTTTATAGGACTGATTAAATGTGAGACAGGATGAGATGAATCTTCTGATCTGCCAAGGTTCTTTTCATTAGATCTTTATAACATTGGATTGGAATACTAAACTTTAAGACTCAAAACAAGACGTTGAATGTCTGCCAGATTTCTCTAAGAAAATGCCAGATACCCTTGGTAGGGATAGCATTTGTTATCAGGATTGCTAGATTTGGAGTCAGGAAGACTTGAGTTTGAATGCTACTTTAGATATTTGGTAGTTATATGACTGCAGGCAAGTCTTTTATCCTCTCTCAGCCTCAATTTCCTCCATCTGTGAAATGGGCATAATAATAACACATACTTTCCAGTTTTGTAAGAACCAAATGTAATATTGTATGCACCTTACTTTGCAAACCTTAAGAACTGTGTCAATTACTAATTACTTGGCAGATAGGAGAGCAAGAGAATGGGATGTAGAAGGGGAAAAGAGGGGAGGGAAACAGGGATGGCAGGACTGAGGACAGGAGAGTTGAAAGGAGATGAAGAATGGAACCCAAGACAATCTCCAGACTCATCAAGGGTGATGAGGGTTGACCCTTCTGGTGAGGTTCCCTCTAGAAAGCACGCAATTTCCTGCCATGGAATATTTCTATTAGTGGTAAAAAAAGTTGCTGCATATATTAATGTAGATGTTAAATGCTTGGATTGTATAGTGCTATAGGAGGTGACAGGAGCCGGAGAGCAGTGAAGGATGGGACAGCAAGAGAAGGCTTCAGGAAGGAGGTGAGCGTTTGGTTGATTTCATGGAGGAGATGAGCCTTGGGTTGACTTCATGGAGGAGGTGAGCCTTGGCTTGACTTCATGGAGGAGATGAGCCTTGGATTGACTTCATGGAGGAGGTGAGCCTTGGGTTGACTTCGTGGAGGAGGTGAGCCTTAGACTGACTTTATGGAGGAGGTGAGCCTTGAGTTTAACCTTGAAGGAAGGTCGGGACCAATATTAACAGGGAAGAATGGAAGCTGAGGGGAGAGAAAAAGCATATTCTAGGTAAGTGGAATCATGTGAGCCAAGTCCAAAAGAAAAGATGATGTCTGCAATGTGGAGGGAGTAATGAGGTAGCCCTGTTTTCCTGGAGTCAAGGGGTCTTGTAGGAGAGTAGGATAATAGAATCATACATGACGTGAACTAATTCAACCCCTTCATTTTGCACATGAGAAAATGGAAGCCCAAGAAGTTAAAAGAGAAGATCACATAACTATTTAATGTCAGAGGCAAGGTTTGGACCCTGGTCATCTGATATTAGAGCTCAGGATCCAGGTTTCACAGCTTAGGCTGGAGAAGAACATAGGAGCTCCAGGACAAGGACTTTTGAATTTTCTTCCATAGGTAATAGGGAGCTATTGCAGGTCTCTGAGCTGTAGAATGAGGTTGTATATAACAAAGTGGTATTTTCAAATGATTGCCCTGGCAGCATTGGCAAGGATGGTTTGATTGCAGAGTCAGGGAGGAAAGTAAGATTAGATAATCACAATAGTCCAGGCACAAGCCAAGGGACCAGGGCCTGGACTAGAGCAGTGGTTAGCAAACCTTCAAAAGAAGGAGAAGGTAACAGGCACATTATAAGGATTTTGAGGAAGAGAGGAGGGGGAGGAAGGGAACCTTCACACAAAGGATTCCAAAGTTTTAAGCCTTTGAGGCTGATCCTATCAACCACAGAAACAGGGAAATTTGGGTGGGGCTTAGGAGAGTTGATGCTGAGTGCAGTGATGTCTGGATATCCAGGTAGAGATGTCTGGTAGATCATAATCAGAAAGAATTGGCAGCTGAAGAACAAACTATGCTCCAGGCACTGTGCTAAGCACTTTACAAACATCTCGTTTGATCCTCACAACAAACCCTGGGAGGGAAATGCTATTATTATCCCCAGTGTACAGATGAGGAAACTGAGGCAGACAGAGGTTCAAGCCACTAATGTGGATCACATAGTTGGTAAGTTTCAGAAGTTGGATTTGAACTCAGGTCTTCCTGACTCTAGGCTCAGAGCTCTATCCACTTTGACACCCAGCTGCCTTAGAAAAAAGGAAGAGGATTTCAGATTACATGTTGTCCTGGGGAGGAGGAAGTGGAGAGAAATTTAGAACTCAAAATCTTATAAAAGTGAATGTTGAAAACTTAAAATAAATAAATAAAATTTAAAATAAAAGAAAAAAAAAAGGAGGAGGCAGTATGGGAGGGTAGAGGGAGCAGACTCTGGAGTCAGAAAACCTGAGGTTAAATTTCACCTCTTCCTGGGATTCTTTGAACAAGTCATTTCCCAGGCCTCAGTTTCCTCAATCCCTTCCAACTCTAAATCTATGATTCTGTGAGTCTGTGAGGGTGGAGAAGGGCTTCCCACATTTCCTCTTGCCATGCAGAGCACCTAGAACATAGTAAGTTTTTAGTCAATACTTGATTGATTGGCCACCGCAAAGCCTGCCAGAAACTGTCCAGTCATAAGCACGTAGGATTCCATCTAACTCATCAGAACACCACCAGGTTCAAGACCTGGAAGAAGACTGAAGAAAGTTAGCACTATTGCTTAGACATGCCTGACTTCCTTCAGGTCTGCCCACCAATTCCAGTTCAGAGTGGGGACGGAAGTGAAGGATGAGCTAGGCTGGTGGATCTTAGACTCAGCATGCCTACAACCAGTCTGAGCCAGCTGGACCCTGTGGAAAAAGCCTGTGGTTATAAGCACATCGTTTGCCTAGGAGGAGGAGGAAGAGGAGGAGGAGGAGCAGCAGCAACCTGTGTTCTTTGTGAAGGCATATTTGACTTCCCAAGTCTTTTAACCCATGCCAAGGGGAAGTCAGACATGAATTTCACGGTGGCCCTGCCCAAATCCAAGACACAGGACCATGACTTTCCACTTGTTTTCCCTTGGCCCTAGCATTGTTGAGGACAGGAAGTCAATTTCATTTTCTCCCAGTCTATTCATTTCAATTTGGTTGATTTGATTGGATTCTATATGATTCAATTCAACACTCCCTGAATGCCTACTCTGTGCAGACCAAGTGAGGCTGGTGCTGGGGACCTACTGTTGACCAATCAATGAGAGCCAGAGTGATTTGGGTTTAAGGCATGGTCCTTAATAAAGAAATCTAGACCATACTTCCAAGACATCTTACCGGGTTTCAGGGATCAATATTTACATTCCTTTAGTGATTGTTTCTGTTTTGGCCAGAAACCCTGAGGGTCTTCCCCTGCCAGATTGATTTTAAAAAAATGAATAGATAAAAGAGGCCGTTCTTTGTCTCATTTCTTAACTAGCCTTAATCACTGAATAGTTCCTCAATCAAGCTGAGACCTGGGAAAAACCCTTCACTTAAGAAGGCAAAGTCTCCCACTATCATTTGTTATCAGGATTGCTAGATTTGGAGTCAGGAAGACTTGAGTTTGAATGCTACTTTAGATATTTGGTATTTATATGACTGCAGGCAAGTCTTTTATCCTCTTTTATCCTCAATTTCCTCCATCTGTGCTTGTTTAAAAAAATTACAGAAAATGTTTTGCACATTCAGTAAGAATACCTATATCTGGAATAAACACTAAATTTGTGAAATTAGACACACACTCCAAATAGAGTCATGCAGGGAAACACCAGGGGCATGACAAACTGGAATGGTGTACAGCATATAATAGATGCTTAATAGTGGGGGTCATCTCCAGATGTTCTGATCTGTATCTAGCTACTGGACTCAGATTGCTGTCAGGGAGAAAGTGAGGCTGGTGACTTTGCACAGCCTTTCCTCACTTAAATCCAATTCACTTGCAAGTCGTGACGTCTCCTTCCTGATGTCCTGGTGCTCTTCAAGGACAAAGTCCAAAGGTAAGGTAAAACTAGGTAAGATTCCCTCACTGTCCTGAAGAAGTTACACAGCATTAAAGACTGCTACCATGGAGGAGAAATGGATTTTGAGTCGGGAGTTCTAGGTTCAGATTCCAGTTCTTCTATTGGCTACCTACACAATCCTGGGCAAAGAGTCTTCTAGGCTACCATTGCCATTTCTGTAAAATGAGTGGGTTAGACTAGGTGACTTCTAACATCTCTTTTAGAACTAATTCTATGATTCTTCTGAAAGTTTAAATATGACATAGCTCTTGATCTCATGAAGCAACCCTGAATGAATGAAATGGATTCTTTGACAGACTATCTGACTGTTGGGTCTTACCTCCTGATTCTGAGATGGATGAATGAGGAGTCAAATCAGACAGCATACGGCTTCCCAAACCCAGTCAGGATTTCTTGTCTCCCCATCTTTGCTCACGTTGTTGCATCTACCTAGAATGCTCTGTCCACCATGTCTGATTGTTGAAAGCATAGAACTAAAGACCTGGAGCCAGCAGGGATCTCAGCAGTCATCTAGTCCTTTCCCTCTCCAGTTCTACAAATGGGGTAATTGAGACCAAGGAAGTCAAGGGACTTTCTCAAGATCATGGAAATAGGAAAGGTCAAAGGCATGATTTGAACCTGGTCCTTTGATGTTAGAGTTAGTATTCCATTTCTCTCCTCTTCCTTTTTGGCTTCTTCCTCCTTTTCCTCTTCTGCCTCTTCCTTCTCCCTTCAAGACCCAGATCCAATCTATCTAGCAAGCCTCTGAAGGAACAATGAGAAATCAAAATTGGATAGATAAGGCTAGATTACAGAGAACCTCAAAAGCCAGTCCAAAGAGTTGAACTAGATAAAAAAAGCAACAGAAAGCCATAGTATGGTATGGTGTGATGTGTGTGTGTGTGTGTGTGTGTGTGTATGTGTGTGTTAAATGAAAAGAAGTGTCTGAGGCAGGATCTTTTGAGCCACAATAACTGAATCATGGAATCTTGAAATTGTAAAGGAGAAAGGGAGATCTTATTTACCATTTATTGAGATAGGGATCATCTAGTCCAACTGATTTGAATGTGTTCTGGAGAGGACACTCCTTGAAGGTCTGGAATCAAGTTTTCTGTCAGTGGGTAGAGTGTTGGGCCTGGAGTCAGGAGTACCTGAATTCAAATCTATCTGGAGACACTTTCTAGCTGAGTGATCCTGGGCAAATCACTTAACTTCTGTGTGCCTCATTTTCCTCAGCTGTACAATGGGGCTAATAAGAGCACGTTCCTCTCAGGTTTATTGTTGTGAGGATCAAATGAGATAATATTTGTGAAGTGCTCAGCACAGGGCCTGACTCATACTAGGCATTTAATCAATGCCTATTTCCTTCCTTCCTTCCTTTCTTCCTTCCTTCCCTCCTTCCCTCTTTTCCTTCCTCCTGCCTCTTGCTTCTTTCTTTTCCTTTATCTCAGACCTGGAACCATTGAGTACGGAGAAGATGCTCAATAGATGTTTGTTAAATGGAACTAGGATTGAGGCTCAACTGAAGAGGCTAGATAAGGTGGACTCCAGGTCTAAATAGATGAGGTTTTGATCCTACAATATGCCCTAAATCTAGTAGCCAATCATCCTTATCCCTAGGAAGAAAGCCAGCATATCCACCCTTCTCTTCTTACCTCCACCCCCCAAACACCTAGAGGACAAACACCCTCAGTCTGTCTTCATGAATGCAGTCATTTAAAGTCGTGGCTTGCTTTAGTAGGGGCCTTAGTATTAAAAGAGGCCTGATAATTACTTTCTGTTTCTTTTGTATTTAGAAATAGTCAGGAAATACCAGGGACAAGGTGCTTGGTCTGGAAGACTGATTAGAGAAAAGCAAATTAAAACAATTCTGAGAAATCATCTTACACCTACCAAAATGGTTAGCATAACAGAAAAGGAAAATTATATACTGGAGGGAATGTGGAAAAATTGGGACATCAACGCATGGTATGTGGAGTTCTGAACTGATCTTTCTCCTCAAAACATTTACTAGCTGTGTAATCCTGGGCTGGTCACTTCAATTCTCTCAAACTCAGTTTCCTCACCTCCAAAATAATGACATCTACATCCCAAGGATGACACAAAGTCAAATGATTTAATGTATGTAAATTCATGTAAAACTTTCCGCAAATCCTAAAGTGCTATTTAAATGTTTCTTTAAATTATTTTTAATTTCTTACATTATTTTCCAATTACACACAAAATAATTAACAATAATTTTTTTTAAAACTTGAGTCCCAAACTTCCTCCTTCCCTCTCAGCCCTCTCCACTCTGGGAGAAGACAAGTAATTTGATATCAATTATATACGTGAAGTCGTACAAAATATATTTCCATATTAGCCACATTGCAAAAGAAAACACAAACAGAGGCGGAGCCAAGATGGCGGAGTAGAAAGACGCACATACACATAGCTCAGAACCCACAACCCACAGAACAGCTACAGGGGAGTAACTCACGGCGAATTCTGCACCCAGACGCCACGGAATATTGGAGCGAGGGAGATTTCTGTTCCGGAGGGATCTGCAAACCTCTCACGGGAGGTCCTTCGCGCTGCGGACTGGGCGCCGAGACTGGGAGCTGAGGGCAGCCCTGCCGCGGCCGCGGCACCAAGAGGAAAAGATCCGAGCGGGCTTCGGGGACGGGATCTCCAGAGGCCACGAGGGTCCCTCCACCCACAGAGGGACCTGCAAACCTCTCGCAAAAGGTCCGTCGCGCTGCAGACGCGGAGCCCAGCCCAGCCCAGACCTGCTGCGGCCATGGCACCAAGAGAAATAGACCCGAGCAGGCTTCAGGGACGGGATATCCAGCGGCTGCACAAGTCCCGCCACCCACAGGTGACGGGGGTCGGTGAGAGAGTCTCTTTGGCGGGTCGAGAGGGGAGTGGGGTGCCCCCATGATTCGGGCCCCCCGGGAGGTAGAAGCTGAGAGGCGGCTGCAGACCGGGGCTCCCCAAGCGGACGGGAGCCTGAATCCATTGTGGAAGGTGTGTGCATAAACCCCCTGAGGGAACTGAGCCTGAGAGGCGGCCCTGCCCCTGACCACCTGAACTTAATTCTCACACTGAATAGCAGCCCTGCCCCCCGCCAAAAGCCCTAAGGCTGGAAGCAGCATTTGAATCTCAGACCCCAAACGCTGGCTGGGAGGATCAGGAGGCAAGGTGGGTGTGAGGAGAATATTCAGAGGTCAAGTCACTGGCTGGGAAAATGCCCAGAAAAGGGAAAAGAAATAAGACTATTGAAGGCTACTTTCTCGGAGAACAGACATTTCCTCCCTTCCTTTCTGATGAGGAAGAACAATGCTTACCATCAGGCAAAGACACAGAAATCAAGGATTCTGTGTCCCAGCCCACCCAATGGGCTCAGGCCATGGAAGAGCTCAAAAAGAATTTTGAAAATCAAGTTAGAGAGGTGGAGGAAAAACTGGGAAGAGAAATGAGAGAGATGAAAGAAAAGCATGAAAAGCAGATCAGCTCCCTGCTGAAGGAGAACCAAAAAAATGTTGAAGAAATTAACACCTTGAAAACTAGCCTAACTCAATTGGCAAAAGAGGTTCAAAAAGCCAATGAGGAGAAGAATGCTTTCAAAAGCAGAATTAGCCAAATGGAAAAGGAGATTCAAAAGCTCACTGAAGAAAATAGTTGTTTCAAAACTAGAATGGCACAGATGGAGGCTAAGGACTTTGTGAGAAAGCATGATATCACAGAACAAAGAGAGAAGAATGGAAAAATGGCAGATAATGTGAAATATCTCATTGGAAAAACAACTGACCTGGAAAATAGATTCAGGAGAGACAATTTAAAAATTTTGGGACTACCTGAAAGCCATGATCAAAAGAAGAGCCTAGACATCATCTTCCATGAAATTATCAAGGAAAACTGCCCTGAGATTCTAGAACCAGAGGGCAAAATAAATATTCAAGGAATCCACAGAACACCGCATGAAAGAGATCCAAAAAGAGAAAGTCCTAGGAACATTGTGGCCAAATTCCAGAGTTCCCAGGTCAAGGAGAAAATATTGCAAGCAGCTAGAAAGAAACAATTCAAGTATTGTGGAAATACAATCAGGATAACACAAGACCTAGCAGCCTCTACATTAAGGGATCGAAGGTCATGGAATAGGATATTCCAGAAGTCAAAGGAACTAGGACTAAAACCAAGAATCACCTACCCAGCAAAACTGAGTATAATACTTCAGGGGAAAAAATGGTCTTTCAATGAAATAGAGGATTTTCAAATTTTCTTGATGAAAAGACCAGAGCTGAAAAGAAAATTTGACTTTCAAACACAAGAATGAAGAGAACCATGAAAAGGTGAACAGCAAAGAGAAGTCATAAGGGACTTACTAAAGATGAACTGTTTACATTCCTACATGGAAAGACAATATTTGTAACTCTTGAAACATTTCAGTATCTGGGTACTGGGTGGGAGTACACACACACACATGCACACACGCACACATACATAGAGACAGAGTGCACAGAGTGAATTGAAGAGGATGGGATCATATCTTAAAAAAAAAATGAAATCAAGCAGTGAGAGAGAAATATATGGGGAGGAGAAAGGGAGAAATTGAATGGGGCAAATTATCTCTCATAAAAGAGGCAAGCAAAAGACTCATTAGTGGAGGGATAAAGAGGGGAGGTGAGAGAAAAACATGAAGTCTACTCTCATCACATTCCACTAAAGGAAAGAATAAAATGCACACTCATTTTGATAGGAAAACCTATCTCACAATACAGGAAAGTGGGGGACAAGGGGACAAGCAGGGTGGGGGAGATGATAGAAGGGAGGGCATGGGGAGGAGAATGCAATTCAAGGTCGACACTCATGGGGAGGGATAGGATCAAAAGAGAATAGAAGTAATGGGGGACAGGATAGGATGGAGGGAAATATAGTTAGTCCTATACAACACAACTATTATGGAAGTCATTTGCAAAACTACACAGATTTGGCCTATATTGAATTGCTTGCCTTCCAAAGGGAAGGGGTAGAGAGGGGGGGAGGTAAAGAAGTTGGAACTCAAAGTGTTAGGATCAACTGTCGAGTAATGTTCTTGCCACTAGGAAATAAGAAATACAGGTAAAGGGGTATAGAAAGCTATCTGGCCCTACAGGACAAAAGAGAAGACGGAGACAAGGGCAGAGAGGGATGATAGAAGAGAGAGCAGATTGGTCACAGGGGCAATTAGAAAGCTTGGGTTTGGGGGGGGAGGGGATAAAAGGGGAGAAAATTTGTAACCCAAAATTTTGTGAAAATGAATGTTAAAAGTTAAATAAAAAAAAAAAAGAAAACACAAACAAAAACGTAAAGAAAATTTTAGAAGAAGCATGTTTCAATCTGCACACAGAGTTCATCCATTCTCTCTCTGGAGGTAGAGAATGTTTTTCATCATGGGTCCTTTGGGATTGTTATGGATCACTGTCTTGATCAGAGTAACTAAGTCTTTCACAGCAGATCATCCCTACAATATTGTTGTTACTGTGTACAATGTTCTTTTGGTTCTGTTCACTTCACTATGTATCAGTTCATATAAGTCTTCCCAGTTTTTTATAAAACCATCTTACTCATCATTTCTTTTATGATAATAGTACTCCAACACAATCATATACCACAACTTGTTCAGCCATTCCCCAATTGATGGACATACCCTCAATTTCTAATTCTTTGTCATCACAACAAGAGCTGCTATAAAAATATTTTGTACAAATAGGTCCTTTTCTTTTTTCTTTGATTTCTAGGAGATACAGACCTAATAGTGGTCAAAGGATATACACAGTTTTATAGCCCTTTGGGCATAGTTCCAAATGACTCTCCATAATGGTTGGATCAGTTCAGAACTCTACATACAATATGTTAGTGTCCCAATTTTTCCACATCCCCTACAGTATATAATTTTCCTTTTCTGTTATGTTACCTAATTTGGTAGGTGTAAAGTGATATCTCAGAATTGTTTTAATTTCCATTTTTCTAATCAGTATTTATTTAGAGCACTTTTTCATCTTTCTGTTGATAGCTTTGATTTCTTCTTCTGAAAACTGATAGTTCATATTCTTGGATAATTTATCAACTAGAGAATGACTCTTATTTTTATAGAGTTGGCTCAATTCCTAATATATTTGTGAAATGAAGACTTTATCAGGGAAACTTGCTATAAATTATTCCTTCCCCCAACTGCAGTTTCCTGTTTCCCTTGTAATTTTGGCTACATTTATTTTATTTGTGCAAAACCTTTTTAGTTTCATGTAATCATAATTATCCATTTTACTTCCTGTAATCCTCTCTGTCTCTTATTTAATCACAAACTCTTCCTTTATCCGTAAGTCTGTCAGGTATATTTTTCCACGCATCACTAATTTACTTATGATATCACCTTTTATGTCTAAATTATTTTTCCATTTTGACCTTATCTTGATATGCAGCGTGAGATGTTGGTCTATGCCTAGTTTCTTTCAAACTGCCTTCTTTTTTTCCCAGCAATGTTTGTCAAATGTTGAGTTCTTTCCTGAAAAGTTTGGATCTTGAGGTTTATCAAACACTAGATTATTGTGGTCATTTACTATTCTGTATTATATACCTAATCTATTCCACTGATCTACCACTGATAGATTTTTCTATTTCTTTTTTCTAACATAGGATTAGTATTCTAAATACTCCTCTGTTACCCTGGGCAGTTCATATTTTTGTAAATATTCATTCATTTCACTTAGATTGTCAGTTTTACTGTCAGATAATTGGACAAAATTATGCCTAATAATTGTTTTAATTTAATATTCATTAATGATACATTCATTCTTTTCATTTTTGATATGAGTAAATTAGTTTTCTTCTTTCTTTTTTAAAAAATGAAATTAGCTAGTTGTTCATCTATTTTATTATTACTATTCCTCCATACAATATTTTTATTTATTGGCTCAATTTTTTTACTTTAAATCTTATTAATCTCTTCTTAGATTTTCAGATTTCCATTTCGCTACTTAATTGAGAATTTAAAATTTGTTCTTTTTCTGTGTTTTTTTTTTTAGTTGTGTGCCCTATTCATTGATCAGTTCTTTCTTTCTTTTAGTGATGTGTGCATTTAGAGATATAAATTTCCCCCCAAAAACTGCTTTGGTGGCATCCCACAAATTTTGGAATATTGTCCCATTGCTGTCATTCTCTTTAATGAAATTATTTATTGTTTCTATGACTCATTCTTTGACCCACTCATTCTTTAGGATTAGATTATTTAATTTCTAATTAACTTTCATTCTATACCTATATGGCCCTTCATTAAATGTAATTTTTATTGCATTATGGTCAGAAAATGGTGCATTTATCATTTCAGCTTTTCTGCATGTGGTTGTGAGGTTTTTATGCCCTAAAACATGGTTAACTTTTGTGAAGGTATCATTTACTACTGAGAAAAAGGTCTACTCTTTTCTATTCCCATTCAGTTTTTTTCCAGAAGTTGATCATATCTAACTTTTCTAAATTCTACTAATTTCCTTGACTTCTTTTTTACTTATTTTACAGTTAGATTTTATTTAGTTCTAAGAGGTTAAAGTTGAGGTCTCCCATTAGTGTAGTTTTACAATTTCCTCCTAGAATTCATTTAACTTTTCCTTTAAGAATTTGGATGCTATACCAAGATTAGGAGGGAAGCAGAAAACTGGGAAAAATTTTTTTGCAACTAGTGACTGTGAAAATGGCCTCATTTCTAAAATATATTAAGAACTGAGTCAAATGTACAAGAATACAAGTCATTCCCCATATAATGATAAATGTTTAAAGGATGTGAACAGGGAGTTTTCAGAGGAAGAAATTAAAGCTATCTATAGTCATATGAAAAAATGCTCTGAATCACTTTTGATTAGAGAGATGCAAACCAGAACCACTCTGAGGTACCACATCACACCTATCAAATCGGCTAACATGATAAAACAGGAAGATGATAAATGTTGGAGACGATGCGGGAGAGTTGGAACACTAATTCATTGCTGGTGGAGCTGTGAGCTGATCCAACCATTCTAGAGAGCAATTTGGAACTACACCCAAAGGGCTACAAAAATATGCATACCCTTTGACCCTGCAACACTGCTTCTAGGGCTGTTTCCCAAAGAGATCATAAAAATGGGAAAGGGTCTCACATATACAAGAATATTTATAGCAGCTCTCTTTGTGATAGTCAAGAACTGGAAATCCAGGGGATGCTCATCAGTTGGGGAATGGCTGAACAAGTTGAGGTATGTGAATGTAATGGAATACTATTGTGCTGTAAGAAATGATGAACAGGAAGACTTCAGAGAGGCCTGGAAGGACTTATATGAACTGATGCTGAGTGAAAGGAGCAGAACCAGGAGAACTTTGTACACAGCAACAACCACAGCGTGTGAGCAATTTTTCTGGTACACTTAGCCTTTCACAGCAATGCAAGGATCAAAAAAATTCTCAATAGACTCTTGAGGCAAAATGCTGTCCATATCCAGAGAAAGAACCATGGAAATGGATTGCAGAATGAAGCAGACCATTTTCTCTTGTGTTATGTTTTGTTTTATTTTTTTCATGGTTTCTCTCATTTGCTTTAATTCTTCTATACAATATAACTAAGGTGAAAATGTATTTAATAAGAATGTATGTGTAGAACCCATATAAGATTGCATGCTGTTTCAGGGAGGCAGGAAGGAGGGGGAGAGAGGGGGAAAAATCTAAGATATATGGAATGATTGTAGAAAATTGAAAACAAATTAATTAATTAAAAAAAGAATTTGAATGCTATGACATTTAGTCATGTTTAGCATTTATATTATTTCATTGTCATTTGCACCTTCTAGTAAGATCTAGTTTTTCTTCTCATTCCTTTTAAATAGGTCTATTTTTGCTTTTGCTTTGTCTGAGATCATGATTGCTACCCCTGCCTTTTTTTTTTTACTTCAGCTGAAGCATAATAAATTCTGCTCCAGCTCCTTATTTTAACTGCAAATGGCTCTGTGTTTCAAGTGTGCTTTTTTTGTAAACAACATATTATTGAATTTTGGTTTCTAATCCATTCTGCTATTCACTTCCATTTTACAGGTGAGTTCATCCCATTCACATTCAGACTTAAGGCTTCTAACTGTTCATTTCCCTCCATTCTATTGTCTACTGTTTATCCTTCTCTCTCTCTTCTTATCCTAACCCTCTTCCAAAGTGTCCTTGGCTTCTGACCACTGCCTTTTTCTGTTTGCCTCCCTGTAATCACTTCACCTTTCAATTATTTCCTTCCCCTCCTACTTCCCTGTTGAGTTAGATTTCTATTACAATTTATGTATGTATGTATATATATATGTATGTGTACATATATATATGTATACATGTATACATACACACAAATATTTTCCCTCTTTGAACCAACTAAATGTGAGTGAGCTTCAAATATTCCTGCCGCCCCATCATTTCCCCCTCCACTATAAAAAGTCTTCCTTCCACATCTCTTTTACGTGAGATAATAAGTTCATCCATTCTTGTTCTTCCTTTCCCTTTTTCTCAGGGCATTCTCTTTCTTGCCTATCCATTTTTTTTTTACATCATTCCAATATAATCAACTCAATGCTCCTACTCTTTTTCTATGTAGAATCCTTTTAACTGCCCAAATAATGACAAAACTCTTAGAAGATACGCACATCATCTTCTGACATATAAAACTTAACAGTTTAACCTTATTGAGTATCTTATGATTTCCCTTTTATGTTTACCTTTTTATAGTTCTCTTGAGTCTTGTATTTGAGAGTCAAATTTTCTATTTCATGTAAGTCTCTTCATCAGCAATGCTTGAAAATCTTCTATTACATTAAATATCCATTTTTCCCCCTGAAGGATTACACTCAGCTTTGCAAGGGAGTTTGTTCTTCGTTGTAATCCCAGCTCTTCTGCCTTCCAACATAAGTATTCCAAACCCTCCCCTTCTTTAATATGGTAGCTGCCAAGTCTTGTGTAATTCTGACTGTGGTTCTATGGTATTTGAATGCTTTTATCTCCCCTGGCTGCTTGCAATATTTTCTCTTTGTCTTAGGACCTCTGGAATTTGCCTATGATAATTCTGGGAGTCTTCATCTTAGGATCTCTTTCAGAGTAATCAGTGCATTCTTTTCCTTTATATTTTACCTTCTGGTAAAGTTGTACTCGAAAATTTCTTGAAATATAACATCTAGGCTCTTTCTTTGATCATGGCTTTAATTCTTAAATTATCTCTCCTCAATCTATTTTTCAGGTCAGTTTTTTTCTTCTATGAGATATTTGACATTTTCTTCTATTTTTTTCATTCTTTTCATTTGATTTTATTGTTTCCTGGTTCCTCATGGAGTTTACACTTGCCCAATTATGATTTTTTAGAAATAATATGTGCAATTTACTTACATTCTTAAAAAAGGCAGTAAAAATGGACATTTGGTTTCATATTTAAAACATTCCCATGTTCTCTTGTTCATAGTTCAAATTCTAAATTGGACCATTCCTCTCCCCTCAATACTTTGGATCTTAGCTCCAGCAGACCTCAAAGGTAACATGGGAAACATTTCCCCATCAGTTATTGGTTTGCTTCCTGGGTCAGGGAAATTTACCCTTTCTATGGAAAAGGATCCATGTGCACCAAATCTAGAACTTCAGAATATGGTATTTTCTTTTTCTCTTAATAAAAGATCTGGATCCCTATTATATCACCATCACTGAGTATGAAGAGTTTTGAGTCCGGATATTGATAGTTGGGGAACATGATGGAGTCTGAATCCTGAGAGTGTCCTAGGCCCAGATCATGGCCTATCTCATGAATGGCCACCAGGAAGAGGTTGGTTCCCTCCTCAGAATATGACCATTCTTCATCACTGTCAAACTGGACAGCTCCTTGGTAGTCAGGATCTGGGGCAAAAACATGAGCCAGGATGTTTCCTTCTCCATCAAACAAATAGGTATCTCCATGATCTCCAGACAGGAAAACAAACTTAATGTCAGAATCTTGTTTATACACTCTTTGGAACTTCAAAGGTGCCACACAGCTCTAGACTTCTGCTGCCTTTTGCAAGATCTTTTCAACTGTCTTGCCTCTTGGATAGTTGATGATACCGTAGGTTATGGGGTTATTTCTAATTTGGAGATTCCCAGGAAAAAATATGTAGTCAGCAATATCTTGGATCCCTCCACATCAGGGCTATCTTATGATGGCCTTTGTGGGCTCATCCAACCATCCAGTTTCTTCCAGGCTGAAGAAATGCTTCAAAGTTTGGTGCTAGAATTCTTCTTTGGTGAAGAATAATTGATGGAAATAATCCTTAAAGAAATCCAAATCATCAAGGACTGTTTTGAGGATAAGTGGAAAGGATAAACAGAAAGGTAGGAAAAGGACAAAGATGAGAATAGTAGACAACATGATTAAAGTTCCAGCTGTACTGTAGGCTATCCACAATTATGATTTTTAAGGAATTATTTCCATTAGTGAATTTTTATACCTTTTCCCCTTATTTGGACAATTCTGCTTTTTAAGGAATTACTTTCTTCATTATTTTTTGTGCTTTGTTCACCAAACTGTTAATTGTCTTTTCATAACTTTCTTCCTTGCTTTAATTTCCTTACCTGTTTTTTTCCATTTACAACTCTTATTTGATTTTGAAAAAATTTTTTAACTCTTCCGGGATTTCTTGTGCTTGCTTCCATTTCATATTTTTCTTTGAGCCTTTGCTAGTAGCAGAAGGCTTCATTGTCTTCTGAGTTTGTGTCTTGATTTTCCCTGTCACCACAGTAGGTTTTTATGGTCAGGTTCTTTTGCTTGTTTACTGTTTGCTCATTCTTCTACCCTTTTTCTTGATTAAGAATTTTATGTTTATGTTAGGTTCTGTTTCCAGTGGGGGAGGGGAGAGCTCTGCCTCGAGCTTCAAGCTTTTTTATATTGTTTTCAGAGTTAGTTCTGGGGTTTGGAGAGTTTGTGGTGCTTCCAAGATAGTGTGATCCTGGGAGAGGTGTGGTCACTACTCTCCTGGTCCGTGCTCTGGTTCTTACCCAGGAATGGTCCCTGATCCTCTGGTATTGTAAACAATACTGTTCCTTAGAGTTCCTGATCCTTTGGGGCCAGATATGATACTGTCCCTCAGAGTTTCCATTCCCTCTTGGCTGAAAATGTTCCTCTCTGCCCTTGAACTATGACCCAGAAGTGGGTAGAGGCAATGGAGCTGCCAAGCAGTGTCTGGTCCTGTGTCCCAGTCTGGTTCCTGTGCTAGGTACCCTATAATCTTTTTCTGACCAGTAGCCAGGTCCCCTTGCACCTCCAGCTTGAGAGTTCCTGAAGCTGCTGTTACTTCTGTCACCATCACCTTGTCCCACCAATAGTGTTTCATCCACATGGGATCCAGGCCAGCCTCCTCCTCTATGTCACATATCTCTTTTTCTTACTTCTTCTGTTGTCTTGGGCTAGAAGGATGTCCCACTCTGACCTTTTGTTGGCTGTGTCACTCCAGAATTCTATTTGAAGTGTTGTTTTAAAGAAATTTGGAGGGAATGTTTGGAAACTTCAGCTGGGTGCTTTCTCTGCTGTGCCATCTTGGAAGTCCTGCTATTTAAATGTTAGTCATCACTACCACCACCACCACCACCATCATCATTTTGCCTTTGTTTTTCTCTGCATCAATAAGTTCTTTTGGGGCTAAGGTCCAAGTTTTGAAGTTGTAGCTTCAGGGTATAGCAAAGTGTTTGGCACATGTAGGCATTCAAGAATTGAATTGAATTGAACATTTCTTTCCTTTAGTGGAATATAAGATCCTTGAGGGAAGGGACTGCAATTTTATTTGTTAAGGTATTATTCAACATTTCTATTTACATCAATTTTAGAGCAAACATGGAATGTATAACTTCGTGAAAATTGTGCTATGTTAGGTCAACATTTTAAAAAATGTTTAATGTACAAATTTCTAAAATTATTTTAAAAAACTTTCACAGAGTCAGAAGAGATTTTAGAGGTTTCCTAGGCCAAACCATGCATTTTTACAGGAAAAGGAAACTAAGGCTCAGAATGGTGAGGTGAATTTGCCTGAGATTATCTAGGTAGCAACTAAAAGAAATGAGAACTGAAATAAGGTCCCCAGTTCCCAATCCAATTCTCTTTCTTGGCCCATAATACATGTTTAACAACGGTTTGTTGAATTTAATGGAATAAAATGTTGTGTCCCTTCTCCCACATTCCCAGTAGAATGGAATCTCACTGAGGTCAGAGACAATACTGTTCTGTCTTAATGTACCCAGAACCTAACCTAGTGCCTGACATATAGTAGGTGTCTTATTGAATCAAATAGAATTGGAAAGGTAGCCATTTGATAGGACTATATATCTCAAGCTGCAAGGCACCTTAGAGTTAATTTAATGCAATCCCCTCATTTTACAGATAAGGAAACTGAAACATAGGGAGATTAAGTGACTTCTCCAAGTTCTCATGGCTATTAAGTGTCTAAAGTGGGATGTGATTCCAGGTGTCCCGATTCCAAGTCCAGTGCCCTATAAATTATGCCATGAAGCCACTACCTATATTTCAGGTATATCAAAACTAGTGGAGAAAGGACTGTGAAATATATTTGTCAGAGGGTAGGCAAATGAGGTCTAGAGCAGTGTGTGAGCAGGGCAGCCCCGTCTCCTCCCCTCCCTTAAAGGGATGGAGGCAGGCATTGGCATATGTCAGTTACATAACTACCCAGGTGGCCAGGCTCTGGCTCTGGCTCTTGGTCTTCTTGCCCTAAGGCTTCCATGGCCTCTCCATGTGAGGGGGAGAAGGGGCTAGGAAGCTTAGCCTGCCCAAATAGGAAGGCATGGGAGTGGGGAGGGGCAAAGGAGAGCCTCTGGTGAGGAGGTGATGAGGGGCCTGGCCCAGGGTGCTGACAGTGTGAATGGAGAAGAGGGAAAAGAACCAGATGACTTGGTGACAGGTTGGATCTCAGCAGATGGTTAGAGCCAGAGAGAAGGCTGAGTCTTCAAGGCTAAGTGCCTGGGAGGAGGGGGTGCTGCTGACAGAGAGACAAGGGAGTGGGCTTGGAAAGGGAAAGGAATAATTAGGCTCCTTGGAGGTGGTTTGGCTGTAGTTAGGCCAAATCAGCCCGGAGTCCAGGGGGAAGCCTTCCCCTGACATGCCTACTGTGAACTTTCCTTCTTTATGCATGCCAGTATCAGCCTCTCTCCTGCCCCCTCCTCTCTCCACTCCCACCTCCTCCTACAACTGGCTTACTTTGCTTGAGCTGGCCATATCAACCATCTGCTCCCTCCCCTCTTCTCCCTCTCCCTCCTTCTCTTCTCTCCAATCAGCTGGATGAAATCTCCCTCTCCTAGGGATACTGAAAGCAGGCGGGGCCCGGCGGAATCCTGGCCAGCTCCAGCCCATCCAGGAGGCGCTGACTGGGGCTCATTGGACCTTCGGAACAGCTTCATAGAGGAAGTGAGGATGGGGTTGGTTGGAGCTCCTCCATAGAACATGCTCCCTATTATCTCCAGCATCAAACACAAAATGCAGTTTAGTAGCCAAAGCCCTTAAGTACCTAGACCTCTCACCCCATTCTAGTCTCCTTCCACTCTCTAGTCTCCCTGGCTTCCTGGCTGGTCCATGAACAGGATGCTACAATTCAGGCATGTCCCTCTTCCACTCCAGACACTGAGCTCCCTGGGTTCCTTTAAGTTCCAACTATAATCTCATCTTTCCCATGAAGTCTTCCCAATCTTTCCTAATTCTAGTGCCTTTCCTTTGATAATTATTTCCTATTTATCTTGCACATAGCTCGCCTTGTATGGATCTGTTTGTATGCTGCCTCTCTCATTAGACTGTGAGCTTGAAGGTTGGGACTGTCTTTTGCCTCTTTTTATGTCAACAGCACTTTGAAGTAGGTACTTAATAAACATTGATTGATTGTTTGAGATACTGTGGTGAGCAGAGAAGTGCCATTAACCTTAGAGTTGGGAGGACCTGGCCTCAAGCCTTGGCTTTCCGATGCTCACTTGCTATGTGACCCTAGGCAAATCATCCAACCTCTCTTGAGTCTTAGTTTGCTTATTCATAAAATGGGGAGAATAATGTCTGCACCGAGAGAGGCAAGAGGGGAATTTAAATAGCAGTTAAATGCCAAAGAAATCATTGAATGCACTTTATCTTATTCCATCATGACAACCACCTTGGGGCTATCATTATCATCATTTTACAGAAGGAGAAACTGAAACTGTGAGAGGTTAAGTGATTTACCCAGGGTCACATGAAGTGCCTGACCTGGAGTCAGGAAAACGTGAGCTCAAATCTGGGCTCAGATACTTATTAGCAGTGTGACCCTGGGCAAGTCACTTCCCTCTGTTTGTCTCAGCTTCCCCATCTGTAAAATGATCTAGAGAAGGAATGGCCAGTATCTCTGCCAAGAAAATTCTAAATGAGGTCACGAAGAGTTGGACAAGACTAAAATGATTTAACAACAAGGTCACATATTTAATAAATGTCTGAGGTAGGATTCAAATTCGGGTCTTCCTTACTTTCAACCCAATATTCCATCCACTGTACCACATAGCTGTCTACTGTAACATCCAGCTGGAAAGTGAGCCTTGAAGCCAAAAAGAGAGAGTTCAAATTGGGTCTCAGATTCATAATGACTGTGGGTCCCTGAGCAAGTCATCTAACCTCCTAGGACACCCAGGCAACTGGGTTGGTTCAGAAGTTACTGAAAAAAGTGCTGACCTTCTTTGGCAGACAGAACTTCCTCGCTTCCCTACCTCATGGATCTGGTTTATATATTCTTGATTCTTATGCTAGCTACTATATAGAGTTGCAGAAAGTACTTTGTAGCATTCAAATGCTGAAAATCTGAGCTGCTATTATTCCTGGGGCTCACCTCCCATCCATGAGAGAAGGTCCCTAACCCACCTGGTTATATCCTAATATTTCTGGACAGGGCAAGCAGGCATTTTATCCATTTGCCACAGAGCCAAAGAGGGAGGGGAAAATTCCCTAGGTGAGATGGAATGCAGTTCCTGGGCCCCCTGGGAAAGATTATCTTCTCCATCTTGACCAGCACAGAGACTTCAGAAGCAACACCAGACTAGGAAGCAAGGAGCCTGGGTTACAGTCCTGACTCTGACAATCCTATATGCCTGTGGATGAGTTTTGATATATCTCTGAGTCTCAGTTTCCATAGACTGGATTTCCTTAGCCCCTGTTCTGTTTCCAAGTCACCTCTGCATTTAGTCCACATGAACTTTAGGAAGCCATGCAGGGTCCTCATCTCAGTCTGAGCTGGAAAAAACAAGAAAGTGTGTGTGTGTCTGGGGGGAGCACATAATGGAGCCAAAGAGAAATTCTCTCTGTATTATCAGCTGCTGATGTGGGACGTTAGAAGTTATGTTGTTTTCCACTCCCATAGGCATAGATGACCATAACTGACAGAACCTCATGAAAGCCCAGACTGGGGAGAGGAAAGCATATCCTGGATCATAACCACCATGATCTGATATTTTCCAGATTAGAAGACTGGTCATGCCTTCTTCTTCCTCTCTTCTCTGTTGTATCTAATTTGCCTTCATCAGGGAACAGGCATCAGACAATAATAAATATTAACAATGCTCAGCAAACATTTACTAAGGATCCCCTCTGTGCCCAGGTCTATACATCAATATAGTGGGGCTGGGGGGAGGTACAGAAGATCGGGTGGTTGGAGGCAGATCAGAGCCCTAACTTCAGGGATCTCACTATCTGAGGAAGACAGAAGGAATAGATTCAGGTTCTACTAATAAGATGAAATTTAATAGAAATAAATGCAAAGTCTTATACTTGGGTTCAAAAATCAATTTCACAAACACAAGATGGTGATCTATGTGAAATAGTGATCTGTCTGAAAACGATCTAGGGTTTTTAATGGACAGCAGGATATAGCAGCCCCAAAAATCTAATGTTATGCTGAATCAAAATACTGTCATAGTGTATCAGAAACTGGGAAAGTGATAGCTCTGATCAGACCAGAGTACTGGTATATCAGAGTATTGGGTACCAGTGTATTGTATTCAGTTACGAGCACCATATTTTAAGGACAGGATTGATAACATGGATATTACAAGAAGAAAGTGACAAATGTGTATAATCAATATTATATTGCTTACTGTCTTAGTAAGTGAGAGAGGGGGAGAATTTTTTTTAAAAGTTAAAATAAATAGTAAATCTGTTTTAAGAAAAACAAAAAAATGAGAGGAAAAAAGACGACAAAGATGGTCATGATTATTAATTTACATCTGGAAGGGACCTTAGAGATTAATTAGTCCAAATCTCTCTTTTTAAAGAAGAGGAAACTCAAGTAGTAAGTAGCAGACCTGGGATTTGAACCAACACTGTCTTCCTCCAAGTTTTGTCTTCTTTCTGCTGCTGAGGGAAGATGTCTGAAGACCCTGGGGATGTTTAGCCTGGAAAAGAGGAGATAATGGGGGCAGCAGGATATGTATATCTGTAGTCAAATACTTGAAGGGTCATCTTCTGGAAAGTAGAATTATTTTTCTGGGCTTGGCCCCAGAGGGCAAACCTAATTGTACATGGGTAAAAGTTGCAAAAAAAACCAGATTTGGTATGATATAAGAAAAGAACGCTTCCAGAAAATTAGGGATCTTCAAAACTTTTGCTTGGGAGACAGGGAATTCCTTGTGCCAGGAGGTTTTTGAACAAAGGTAGAATAATCACTTATGAGGTAGGTGAAGTGGAGGAGATTTCCATTCAAGTACATATGACCTAGATGGCCCCTGGGTTCCTTCCAGCTCTGAGATTTTGTAACTCTGTAATTGGGGAATTCTCAGTCTAAGGGAGCCAAAAGGAAGGGTAGACTGAGTCTTAACTTTTGGAGAACTCACAATTTGGCTCAGAAGAAAGAGGCTCATGTTCAAGAAACAGAACTAATAATACCAGGCAGCTGACATTGGAAGGATCACAGCTGGGGGAGGAAGGAGCCCTAGGTTCTGGCCCAGGTTCCACCAGTAACTTCGTGTATGGACTTGGGCAATTCCCTTTCCCTCTTGGAGATCTTTCTATTTGCCCCTCTATAAAATTAGCACAGTGAAGTAGGTGGTCTTTAGGGATCTTTCCAGATTCTCTAATTGTGCAAGAACCAGGACTTTATTCCCCCAACTCAAGAGGCAGTGTGTATTATGGACAGAGAGTTAATCTTGGGGTCAGGAGACTTAGGTTCAAGTTCTGCCTTGGATGCATAGGCTTGTGGGAATCTGGACTAGTCACTTAACTTTTCACTTCCCCAGGCAACATGCTAGGCTATAAGACACAAATAAGATAGGGATCTACTTTGGGAGACCTGCTCCAATGAAATCAAAGTCTCATCATCCCACTCCTCCAAAAAAAGTTATTGTCCTGAACATCAGATGTCTCTCACATAAAGTTTAGTGACAAATGGCTACATGTGGAGTCAGAAGACCTGAGTTTGAAAGAGCCACCTCTTGACCAGATTCTTATGTCTTATGTAGGTGGACAAGTCACTTCCCTTTTGTTGGTGGTAGCTTCCTGAGTGACCCCTAGATTCTGCCCTAGGTAGAGAGAATATGAGACCTGGAGTCAGGAACACTTGAGTTCAAATTCAGCCTCAGATACTAACTCTGGACAAGTCATTTAACCACAGAATGCCTTGGTTTCCTCATCTGTAAAAGAGGGACAAAAATATTACCTACCTCCTAAGGTGGTTGTGAAGATAAAATGAGATGATATTTGTAAGGTGCTTAAAGGTCTAGCTGTTACTATTATCAAATGAGGGGAAGTTTACCTAAATGACCTCTAAGATTCCCTTTTGGTTCTTACATTCCAGGATTCTCTGTATCTACAACACTCTGGCCATGAGTGGTCTCAGCCCCTTCTCTGAACTCACATCACCCCACAGAGGCAAAGTGGCACCCCAGCTAAAGTGAGGGAATGTTGAGTTCTAGACCCAGCTCCAACCCTCATCCACCAAGCCAACTCGTTGTCCTTCTCGAGACTCTAGTTTCCTTCTCTGGAAAATGAGGGCATTGAAGTAGATGGACTCTAAGGTCCATGCCAGGCCCTAGTTCTCAAAATTCCACAAAGTTCCACAGAATCTCGGAATTGAAAGAGACCTCAGAGCTTATCTGTTTCTATTTGCTCTTGAATAAAAGCATTCCCTACCTAGGTCCTTGGTCACTCAGTTCTGTCTGAGAGCCAAGCGGAACAGGTCTAATCTGTTTGGGACCCCGTAACAAATCCCACAGCTCCATGGTAGACCCACCCTTCAAATACTAGAACACACCACTCTCTTTGCCCTATCTTTCTCATTCTTCTTCTCGTCCTAGGGATCTGAGAGCTCACAGAGAATGGTTCTCTCATTCATAGAAAATTGAGGCCCAGGGAGTACGCACTATAGGGAGTACGCACTATAGGGAGGATCTGAAAGTGGGTCCTTTTACTCAAAATGCAGAGCTCTTTTTTTTTCTGGGTTTGTTCTGCATGGCTGGGAGCTGGGGGCAGAGAAGGGAATAGGGAAGCGGCAGAGGACACACTGTTTTTCTTTTTCTAACCATAAAAGTTTGGCCCCATAAAAATTGACCTTTGGGGGTGGGGGGTCATGGGGATGGGGAGGGGCCAGGACAGACAGAGGAAAGCACAGATCCCCTGTCCAGCTGCCTCTTGGGTTGTTTTGAAACTCATTTCTCCAGTTGGATAAGAACAACCATTATCTGCTCTCTGAGCCGCACATGAAATGCGATGGAAGAATTAATCTTTTTATCTGATTGGCGAACTCCCGGGGCCTGTTTGGGGGCTGAGGATTTGAGAGTATTGCCACAAAACTGAGCCTTGATCCACACGGGGCCCTTGTTGTTCTCAGAATTCCAAATAATCCGGCCTCCCTCCCCCTCTCCATGTGCTTTTTCAGGCTGGAGACACCATAGGAATGAAATTTAATGAGCTCCCAGACCTCTGCTGAGTCTCCCACGCTGCCTTTCTTATGCTTAAAGCCATCCAGAGCCATCAGGTAGAGCTGAGAGCAATTAAAAGTCTGGGGGAGTCAGGGGTGGGGTGGGGGAGGAAGGTCAAAACATGAGAAAAAAACAGCCCTTCTTTATGAGATGCTGCTCAGGGAAGTGGATGGGGGCCTTCTTGGACCTGGAACCAGGAGACTTGCACTCAGTATCTTAGACTTAGAGCTGGAAGAGAAATCTTCAGAGGTCTTTTAGCTCCTCATTTTACAGATGGGGAAACTGAGTCCCAGAAGGTAAAAGACTTGCCCAAAGTCACACAGGTAATAAGTTGCACTCAGAATTTGAATGCATGTCTTCAACTCAAAATCCAGTACTCTTTTCATTGCACGGGCTAAGAGTCAGGTCTTAAGAACTGGTCCTAGAGTTGGGAAGATCTGAGCTCAGATCCTGCCTCAGATGCTCATTAACTACATGACCCTAGACAAGTCTCCTAGGCTCAGTTTCATTACCTGTAAAATGGGGGTGATAATAACAGCCACCAGGTTGTCATAAGGATTAAATGAGGTAGTATTTGCAAAGCACTTAGCACCATGCCTGGAATACAGAGGATGCTCTATAAATGCTTATTTCCCTTCTTCTGACCATGCTGGTCCTCCCAAAATGAAGTAGGCAAACAGAACTTCATCGAATGCTGGTGCTGACACTCAGTGTATATGTCATCAGAAAGTCAATTAACCTTTCTGAGCCTCAGTATCTTCAGACCATCCACAAGCATTTATTAAGCACCTACTATGTGCCAACCCTGCTCTAATGCTGGGAGAGGAAACAGTTCCTTTTCTCAAGAAGCTTACATGCACATACTAGGTAGAGTATAGAAGACGGGAAAGTACCTAAAATGGAGAAAGCTCCAGGAGCCCAGTGTACAGGAAAGGTCTCCCTCTAAAGAAGGCACTTGAGCTGTCCTAAAGGAAATCAGTGATTCTCAGAGGGGGAGGTAAGAGACAGGGGTCTTCCAAACATTGGGCACAGCCAATGCAAAGACATGGAGAGAGGACACTGAATAGCTAGCAGGGCAGTTTGACTACACCTTAGAGTATGTGGTGGTAAGTAATGGGCAAGGCAAGAAGAAGTCAAACTGGAGCTATAACCAGCATTTATTAAGTACCAGCTGTGTGCCAGGCACTGTGCTAAGTACAAGGTATGTAAAGAAAGATCCCAAGCAAAACAAAGGAATGAGAAGCACTCCTGTTTGCCCTCTGGCATCTCAATAGGAGAGACAACATACGAACCACTATGGACAAATGAACTAGAGACAGGATAAATCAGAGAGAATCACCTAGAGGCAAGGAGGCACTAGAATTAAGGGAGGTGAGGAAAGACTTCTTGCCAGGGAAGTTTTGGTTGAGACTTTAAGGAAGCCAGAGAAGGCAAAGATGGCTTTAAATGCCAAACAAAGTATTAC